>NC_080673.1:206394983-206695490 GCF_030445035.2 Dasypus novemcinctus
GGACCACCCCCTACTTCTTGCTTTAGCACAGGGGAATGACAATGTTCTCTATAAATTTTTTTAAGGAACACGTGCCAAGAAGTTTCTTCTTTTTATTTCTGTTCTGCATTCACTGGCTTCCTATGTCCAAGTCCCTCTTAACAGATCTATGCCATCAATGTCAAGGGCCAACTCTCACTTACCACGATCATCGAGGAGAATGTTCTCAGGCTTTAAGTCTCTACAAGGAAAAAACAAGAAGCTCGGTTATTCACAAGTTGATACTGACTCCTCAGCACCAAACAGAAATAACCACAGATGTTCCCATGGCGACCCACTGCAGCAAAAATGGCAAAAAGGAACCCATCCTTTGTGAATCAAATTACGAGCCCTTGGTGTAAGAGCCCACAAGGCTTTAATCAGCACATGGCTAAAGTCAGCAGGACAAGGATTCTACAGAATTCATTTCAGCCGACAAGGTGCACATGACGGCAGTGTAAAATGGAAAGTCTGCATAGTTATACTGAAGACGCTGATTCAGCGTAAGCCCTTAGTGAACTTGGCTCTGCTTCTCTTAGCATTAACATCTTTTTAAAAATCCCAACAATGGAAAATTTTCCGTAATAGAAGGACACCCTTTTGGGGTCAGACAGACATGGATTCAAATCCTGGCTCTGCCACTTCTCAGGTGTGTGGCCTTAGCCTCTGTGTCCTCACCTGTAAAATACTGACCAATATGCCCTCACTTTACAGTGTTATCGCAGGGTATGGATGAGATGATGTAATAAAGGCTGTTACGATTCTTCATCGTTCATTGTAAAGGATGTCACAAAAACTTGATATACATTTAAATCATTAAAGACAAATATTTTTAAATTTTTTTAAAGATTTATTTTTTTATTTATTTCTCTTCTCTTCCCTAACCTACCCCTGCCAGTTGTCTGCTCTCTGTGTCCACTAACTGTGTGTTTTTCTGTGTCTGCTTGCATTCTTGTCAGTGGCACCGGGAATCTGTGTCTCTTTTTGTTCTGTCATCTTGCTGTGTCAGCTCTCTGTGTGTGTGGCACTACTCCTGGGCAGGCTGCACTTTCTTTCGCACTGGGCGGCTCTCCTTACGGGACGCACTCCTTGCGCATGGGGCTCCCCTATGCGGGGGACACCCCTGCGTGGCATGGTACTCCTTGCGCGCATCAGCACTGCGCATGGACCAGCTCACCACACAGGTCAGGAGCCCTGAGGTTGAACCCTGGACTTCCCATACGATAGGCAGATACTCTATCCATTGAGCCAAATCCACTTCCCTTTAATACATCAAAGCACCCGTTTGTCTCTTCCCCGTAGGGAAAGATCCTTTTCCAAGGATCTATACTGAGCTCTGATTCAGGTCTGGTCCTATCACAACACTCCATGTTCTCTGAGCTCTGCCCATCAATCTGCGGACATGTCATGAGAACCTCCAGGAGGGCTCTGAAGCTAGCAAGACAGAACAATGACTATGAGGTACTGCAGGGGCAACGAGGAAACTGGAAAGAGGATGATCTCAGAAGGTCCTTAAGATGCAAACTGAAGTGCACCCTCACCAGCAGGCTCACAGCCTCCAGTTGTTGTTGTTTTTAATTTTTATTTATTTCTCTCCCCTTCCCCACACCCAGTTGTCTGCTCACTGTGTCCATTCGCTGTGTGTTCTTCTGTGTCTGCTTATATTCTTGTCAGCGGCACCAGGAATCTGTGTCTCTTTTGGTTGTATCATCTTGCTGTGTCAGCTCTCCGTGTGGGCGGCGCCATTCCTGGGCAGGCTGCACTTTTTTCGCACTGGGTGGCTCTTCATACGGGGCGCACTCCTTGTGCATGGGGCTCCCCTACGTGGGGGACACCCCTGCGTGGCATAGCACTCCTTGTGTACATCAGCACTGAGCGGGCACCAGTTCATCACACGAGTCAGGAGGCCCCGGGTATGAACCCTGGACCTCCCATGTGGTAGGTGGACACTATCCATTGAGTCAAATCTGGCTCCCCTCCAGTTGTTTTATAAACATCTATGAGGCTGAGTTCATGTGCCACCCTGACTTGGTGACAGTGTCCAGTTGTTTGGTCAAGCAAGCACTGGCCTGATTGTTGCTATGAGTGTATTTCCTGGACTTGAATCACTGGCCAGTTGGTTCGATCTACAGCTGACTGCATCTACCATCAAGAAAGGAGATAGCCAGCAACAAGGAGAGAAGGCTCGGCCAACCAATTGAAGGCCCTCAAAGGAGAACTGCTTCTTTTGGCAGTCAGAAAGAAGATTTTTTATCTCCTTTCCAGACAGCCAGCTTCTCCTGGAAAATGCATCATGACCTTTCTTGGAATTCCCAACTGTGGCTTCTCCTGGGGAATTCAACTTAGTGCCTTCACTGAGTTTCCAGTTTGTGGCCTGCCCTAAAGAATTTCGACTTGCCAATCCCCATGGTCATGGGAGCCAATTCCTTTAAACAATCTCTTGATATCTACGTTTATACATCTTGTCAGTTCTGTTTCTCTGTAGAACTCTGACGAATCCAACATCCTCCCAGAAACTACATCCTCAGAAAGAGTTGAGAAATTATCCTCTTTAAAATCTCCTCTGTGGATGGATGGAAGCAGATATCCACACAGGCATTTTCTGGAAAGACACCCTTGGGGAGAGGCAGCAGTGGGGATGTGGTGTGTTCTAAATATGCACATGCTCCTGTATCATCTAGGTGGAGGGATGATGAATAGTTGGGTTTTTTCCTTTATTCTTTTCTGTATTAAAAAAATCCTAATAAAAGTTATTAAAAACTTAGCAACCCTTCTTGAGTGGAACTTCTACAAGCTTCCTTGATTTCCAGTCACATGCTCAACACAGTCAATAGAACACATGTCCACCCATCTTACTTTCAATGTCTTGTAGGACCACTGAAAATCTCACTGTTCAGTGTGTGGTCCAAAGGCGGGTAGCACTGGCATCACTGGGGAGCCTGTCAAAATGCAAACTGCAGGCCCCACCAGCTCCTACTGACCCAGCACCTGCACCCTGGCATGCTCCTCAGTGGTTCAGAGGTCACAGTAGTGCCAGCAGCACCCCCTCAACAGTTTCCTTGAGTTCTGTACTCAGGGGCTCCAGATCCCCTGCAGGCCATCTTGCTCTGGAAGCACAAAACAGCAACATCTGCCAACTCTTACTTGCCAACACTTGTGCTTAAGCATTTTATGTGCACTGGCTCCTGCAATTCTCACAAAAACTCCGAGGTGTAGATATAGGTGAGGCACTAGTTTTGAGCTGAAGCACAGTTAGGAGGTCACACGGATGCTAAACAATAAGCGAGGACAAATCCTGAGGCCAGCCTGCTCACAACCACCATGCCACACACTGGAGATTGGACAGGTATTGGCAGACTAGCACCACGACCTTTAGACCAAGCATTGCACTTTCCCAAGTCTTCATTCAAAAACTCTACTGCTTCAGGCTTTGAATTAACTCAACAGCTCTCTTCTAACCATCTCTAGGTTTGAGGACAGGGTGCTGGAAAAGAGAGGACATTGGACTTGAAATCAGCAACCAGGAACTAGCCTTGACACTTGTCCCTGGGACTTGGTCTCCTCAGCTGTCAACTAAAGGGGTTAGGCTCGACAAACGCTTTAGGTTTCTTTTGGCTTGAAAGTGACTTACCAAATCATAATCTTGAGCCAGGAAGACAAAGTAAGCATAGCATACACATGAGGATCTGATCAGTGGTTAGAACAAAGGGACCTGACGCTGACTTCTCTTTTTTCAATTAAAAAAACTCAGCGCTGTTCTGCTGACTTGTGTTTAGTTTGTTGTGTGCTCAGGTCATTCGAGAGTCCTCTTGCGCCTCCAGCTCTGGCCCTTACTGAAGCATGTTCTGTGGGCTGCAGGAGGACTTCCTCATCTGGATCCCAGTGTCCAACTGGCTAATAGGTCTTAAATCCTCCTGAGGGCAAAAATGAAGGTTTCCTGGTGCAGAGCTCACCGCGCGTGCTCCTGCCTTTGCCCCAGTCCATTCCAGTCCACGTCTGCTGTCCCAATGACCCTGTCTTCCCCAAATGTCCCTCTGTTTTCCGCCCTCACCTCATCCCTTCTTAGTTCTGCCAGTTAATTGGTCTCTCCTGGGGAGAGAGACTGGCTGCACTGTCAGTTAGGTGTCACACTGCATGGGAACGACTGCTACCATTTCAGCAGTGCAGACAATCTACTTGCCATGCTGCTGGAGTGAGGTGAAGAGAACAGCATGGGGCTGGCACAGGCAGAGTGGAAGGTTTTGAGGATTCCGGTTTACCTGGAAACTTTAATACAGCCTGTATTGTGGCAGTTTGATATTATTTATGAATTCCAAAAAGGAGATAATGATTATATTTGTAACTGGTCTGTTTCTCTGAGTGAGATACACTTTAATTGTATTAGATTCAACCGAGATGGCTTTGATTAAATTAAGATTAGGGCTTGATTCAATCACAGCATCAGGGCATGCAGGGTTGAGTGCCCATCCCTCTTGGTAGGCTATATAAATGGACACTCAATCAAGAATACAGGAAAGTCGATACACAGAAAACATACACAGAGAATCCTGCAGCCCTGGGAATACAGATGAGGTCTCCAGCTGACCTTGTGAAGAGGACAGAGCAGCTGATCCCAGAAAGAAACGAGCCCTGGGGGAGAGAGAAGCGCCCTATACCAGCCTACAGCTGAGATTGGAAGAAGTTGGGACCTAAGACCCTTAAGAGGAAAGAAGGCTGAACCGTTGCAGACATCACCTGCCATCTTGCTTCAACATGTGGCAACAGACTTCAGGTGAAAAAGTACCTCCTATGGTACCCTGAGTTGGACTCTTTAGGCTTTGTGACTGTAAGCTTCTACCCCAAATAGATACTCTTTATAAAAGCTAACAGATTTCTGATACTTTCATCAGCACCCTTTTGGCTAATACATGTATCTTTAGAATATGGTCTTGAAAAATAATTCTGCTCCATTCAACAGACATCAAGTGTAATGCTTGTATAAAAATCTAATTTTTGTAGGGGGAGTGGGTGCAACAGGAGAAAAGTCCAAAACAGTAACTTTGGCTGACTCCCAAGCATTCTCTTAAACATTCTTCAGCTTCAAGGAAATACAACTTACTGGTCTCAGGGCATGACACTAAAGTCCCACCACACTGACTTGCCTCAGAGAGCTGCCAAGAAATGAGTTTGTTAGCTACTAACAGTTTTTGAGAACCAGATACTAAGAGACAGAAATTTCCAATCTAGAAGAATGTGGCACATAAACAGGCTAACAGTTTTTATAATCATTAAAATCTGCCAGTCTTACTTAAAATAAACTAACTTCCATCTTTCAGAAAGGGCAGAAAACAAAAGAGACTCTGGCTCAAAGCACTTGTCCTAAACTGCAGTCACATCTTGTTCATGGGCTCCAGTGTCCATGTGCATGCTGGCCTGTCCACCACTAAAGGATAAGCCCGTCCGTGCAGATGCCAGGTGTATTCTGTTCCCCAGAGTCTCGCTAGACAGTAGCTCAGCAGTTGTACACATCTAGGCTCACTAAATACTTCCTGAACGAATGAGTGAACCTTTCAGCTACTGCCCCCCTAATACGATAGCAATAATCAGTACTATCTAATAATCTGAATAACTCAGTTTACTACTGAAAAAGTATAGGTCCAAATTTTTCCTTTCTCACCATTATTCTCCCGCACACCAACTTTCTTCTTCTTCCAGTGAGGAAGAAGATGGCATCTGCTTTTCAATCTACAGTTCATTCACTAGAAGAAAAGATCCAACACATAGCTAAACATCCATTTCCCTTAGAAAAGTTTCTAATACTATTTTCTTTTATGGTAAATAAAAATTTTCTATACACCCAAGAAATTTCCTCTCCTAGGTATTCACCCAAGAGAAATGACAACACAAGTCCAGGCAAAAACTTATACGCAAATGTTTGCAGAAGCATTATTCATCATAGTCAATGAGTGGTTCATCAGCTTTCTGTGGGAATCTGTAAAATCAGATACCTTCAGATTCTGAAGACTCAGTTCTGATGACAACTCGCCTCTTCTATTTAACTTAAAATAAGAATAGACTTTATACCAGTGCTTGTTACTCTGAATGGTTTGCACTGCTTTCCAGACACCTGATCCTGCCTTCTCCCTGGGACTTTTTGGTTGGCAGAGAATGAGGAGATTCAGTTCTGACAGGCACAGCCCATGAGGCAAAGTGTGTTTCATTTCTTGGGTCCAGAGTCGTGCTTCACCTTTGTTTCCTAACGCGCTTAGTGGTCTGATTTCAGTTACTGGAGCACGAGCTGAGCGGCAAGCCCCTCTCTTCATGTCACACTTTGAGCAGCTTCTTTGGGCATTTTCTAAAAAAAGCGTGTCCCCTCTGGGACTCTATTTCTAACTAACTGTGATAACGACATCTGGATTCAGGTGACCACCTCTGTTTCTAGAGGAATCGGTCCCAGGGAAGCAAAACACCTTTGCTCAACTACTCCAGGTAGGGCCATTCCAGCCCCATTGCCACGCCTGGTGTTTTGGTCCTTAAGAGATATTCACTTGGCTATGTGATATGAAAGACAGATGTCAGAGGTCCATCAGAATAAGATGAAAAAGACAGAGGACGAAAGGACTTCTAAGATGCTTAGAGTCCATGGGAAGGCAGAGAGGGAAACCACCATACTGTGTCACCAGCCCTAGGACAAGACAATGTACAAATGCTGTCATGGTGCTGAAGAGGGGGTAGCACACTCATCTGTCAGGTCAGGGGCCTTCAGGAAAGAGGATGTCACTGTGCACATTTTGAAAGATGAGCAGCTGTTTCTCAGGATGACAGGAAGGGGTTGCAGTGAGAAAAGGCATCCAACAGAGGGAATCACACGTGCATGGGCAAAAAGAGAGAAGGATTTTTCAAAATTCTGGAAACTGGATACATGTGTATGCAAGAGCAGAGCATACCCCCTTGGGAGCAACAGGACGTGAACTGGACAAGTGAGAGCCATGTCATACAGGATCACAAGAGCCTGGCTCTCAGGGTGATAGGGAGAGACAAAGTGTCTCACACCAGGAATGATAAACCAGGATCAGCTCTGCACACCACAAAGTTCAGGTCACAGGTCACAGTCGTATGGTATAGAGATTGGTGTTAGGAGGCCAGTTCAGAAGTTGCCTGCAAGTTGACCTAACAGAGACAAGAACTGAGCTAGTGGCCCCAGAAAATAAAGTAAGATCTATTGCCCAAATGGCTTAGAAAATGAGGGCAAAGGGTATACAGAACTCTCTGGAATTTAGGAGAAGGGAAGGGAGCAGGCAAGGCTAGAAAAACCAGTAGAGAATGACTTGCAGATAGGCAGTAGATGAACCCATGGGAGTGAATGAATCCAACTGCCCAGGGAGAGCAACTGAGAAGGAACTGGAACCCAGAGATGCCATCACGGAACCAGCAGGTGGAGGGGCTGTTTCCTCCTATAACTAAATACAGTGATTACACTAAACTAATTCTATTAGTGTAATTTTCTTTATTGAATTCTAAGATGCAAAAATATAAAAATGAATAATACAATTTTAAGACTTTAACTGACATGCCATTTTGTTGGGACACAGGACATCTTCAGCAGAACTGCGAAAATGGGCTCTCCTCACGCTTACGTGAGTAGTACTACCATTATTTTCTCAAAGTAACAACTAGAAGCAAACTTTTGCCTTAAAAAGATAATTGACTAAAGATTACATAAAAGTTAGTCTTAGTAGAAAAATGAAAATGAAATCCGAGGCCCACCCCTAGCTGACCATATTTCCAGTAGTGGAGGTGACCGTGCTCCCAGGAATTGCCACAAAGTGCCCTCACCAGCCCTCCTGCCCAGACCCTTCAGCAGGCAGTGTGAGCAGGCAGAAGCCCCTGGCTCCGCAGGACCAGGCTCGGGGCACACACGTGTGGTCAGTTAGCCCCATTCTTACCTGTAGACAATTCTCTCCCTCTGTAAATCTTCCAGGCCACAGCACAGCTCTGCAGCATAGAAAACAGCTCTCTGCTCATCAAAGCCAGGACTGCCCAGGTTGTAAATGTGAAACTTTAAATCCCCTCCATTCATAATGGTTAGCACCAAGTACAAGGAATCTTTGGTTTCATACGTGTAGGATAAACTAACCTAAAGACAACAGCATCATAAAAAGACAAAACACATAAAGCCTGCTGATCCACTTGTGATTCTTCTCTATTTGCTAACAATATTTAAATAATCTATGTTGGACTCGTAATGAGACCACAAACACTATATGCTTCAGGGAAAGGTGTATGATGCAGCAGGTACTTCTTGGGCTTCACCTATCAAAAGAACCACTTTAGGAAAGGGTGTCAGCTCAGATCTCACAGGACAGCAGCTCTGTGTCAAAAGGAGAGAATTTTCTATGTCTACATTTATTGAGTGAGCAGGTGGCCCCTGGACCCACGATTCCTCAACAGTATGCACTGACCACGTGCACCAGTGCTCCGTGCTGGGGGAGCTGCACTGCCATGCACTTCATGCCGCCTCCAGCAGTGCAGGAGAGGTCCTGCTGCTCCACATTCTTGCAATGCTTTTAACTTTAGACATGCTGGGGAAGGTCTAGTGCCATCTTATTAGGGTTTTGATTTGCATTTTTCTGCATATGCAAATATATGGGGCACTTCTCATACTTTTTCACATACTTATTAGCCATTTGGCTATCCTCATTTGTGAAGAGCCTGTTCAAGTTTTTTGCCCATTTTCATATTGGTCTGCATGTCAGTTTATACACACATACACACAATTGGCTGGGATTACATCTACTCTATAGACCAATTTGGGGATAACTGACATTTTCACATCACTGAGTCTTCCAGTGCCCAAACATGGCACCTCTTCATTTACTTAGGCCTTCTTAAATTTCTTGCAATAACATTTTATAGCTATCAGTATAGAAATCTTGCACATTTTTGTTAAGATATTTTCCCCAAATTTTAATATTTTTTGATGCTGTTGTAAATAATACCATTAAATTTTTTCATTTCCTAATTGTGACTGGAATTGGATCTAACAACTTGGCTAAATTCTCAAACAACTATCTAGAAAGTGTTGGATTACCTACACGGACAATCAAGTTGTCTCAAAATTATGACCACTTTACCTCTTTTGCTTCCCCTGTCCTTACCCCATTTTACTCCTACTTTCTTGCCTCATGCAGCAAGAGAAACCTTTAAAACAATGTTGATTAGAAATGGTGATAGTAAGCCTCATAGTCTCGCCCAGATTTCAGGGAGAGAGATTCCAGCACCTCACCATTCAGTGTCATGTGTGCTGGACCTTAATTAAGGAGGTTCTCTTCCAGTCTTGTTTTGCTTCGAGTTTTTAATCATGAGTAAGTGTTGAATTTTATCACATGTCTTCTCTGTGGTTACTGAGATGGTCATGTGGTTATTCTCCTTTATTATGCTAATGTGATAAATAACACTAATTGATTTTCCTTCCCGGAATAAGCCCCACTTGGTCCCTATGTATTAAACAAGAAAGAGAAAGGGTGCCAGTTGTGGGCAGAGACAGAGACACCTGAGAATGGAAAGACAGAAGCAGGGAAGTTTCCAAGAAATGAGGTGCCTCTGGAGGTCCCCCACTGCTCACTGAGGTAACTGGCTGGCAAGTGATGAACGACTAGAGCTAACCTGAAGGAACGTTCACTAGTCCTCCCCCCACCTATAGCATGAATTAAGGATCCCCGACGTCCTTCCTGCTAGTGACCGCTCATTCCTCCATTCAACAAACACTGGGCAGTGCTGAGAACCTTCGCCCATGCCAGGTCCTGCTTTAGGCACTGGGGTCGAGACCTCTGCCTGCATGGGGGGCGGGGCGCAGGAAGGGACAGTGACAGGTGACTGGTGAATGAACACAAGGATAACTTCGCCAAGTGCCTGAGGGGAAGCTGAGAGCTAAGGACAAGAAGATGAGAGGAGAGGATGCTCCAAGCTGTGGGACAGCCAGCTCCCAGGCCCTGCAGCAGAAAAAGTTTGGAATGAGGCAGCTGAGCGGGGCCTCGGAGAGCACAGGCCTTAGTGTCCCACGGGCTGGTGATGGGGAGCCAATGAGAGCTGTAACCAGGAAAGCGACAGGACCTAATTTAAACCTCCAAGAGAACCCTTTCATCACTGTGGAGGACAGGCTGCAAGGAGGCATGAGTGCAGACAGGGAGCTCAGGGGAAAAGTTCTGGCAGCTCGAGGGGACAGCAGACACCAAGCTACTTTACTTATGGAGGATAAACTGTAACTACTATTTTACATCCCTTTCATAAAATTAAGATTATGAATTTCTATATTTCAAGGTAGTTACACAAAAATGTTTAAAACAACTTCAAGATGAACCCATTTTATTCAATATGTTCATGTAATTATATGCTGTCTGATACATCGTACACATATATATGCACTATTTTAAGTTTAGATCATGACTAAGAAGGCAATCTTAGAACTTTTGTCCCCCAGCACAAAGCAGCTGACCTAAGCCTGAGAAAAAATGACTTGGAGGAAATAACTCCAATACTACAAATGATTTAATAAATTATCTTTCATACTCTCCCTTCAACCAGACTCAATATTCCACTAGATGCTACAGGAAATAT
The DNA here is from genome assembly GCF_030445035.2 of Dasypus novemcinctus. Taxonomy (NCBI): domain Eukaryota; kingdom Metazoa; phylum Chordata; class Mammalia; order Cingulata; family Dasypodidae; genus Dasypus; species Dasypus novemcinctus. Next base: position 206,405,598 of record NC_080673.1, read on the forward strand.
GTAATTACATGGAAAGAAACTAGATCTGGAGATGAAAATCACACACATAATGTGCAGTCCAAAGCCTGAAATTACTCCTCTAAACACTTACCATCTCTGGGATAATCATTACTTATCCGAAACAGTGAAGGTGGAATTTGAGGATCTGTACAACCAGGATACTCTTTGAGACTAACAGTAAACCTGCCAAGTGTCAGAAAGAAGAGAAGGAGGGAAAACACACTGAGACCACAGAGAGGCGGCCCGTGCAAGAAGGATGTGGAGAGCATCACTGAGCACAACAAAGCCACGGTGCCCTTGTGGGACAGGGACCTGCCGGCACGAGGTCCGTGGAGCAGCGAGGCTCAGACAGCACTGCGGCAAACAGAGTGAGGACAAGTCAGGGTCTGGCTGTCACAAAGAGAAAGGAAAAAGGGGGGGTCAACAGGCAGCACCAAGCTGTGGTGCTCTGTAAGCCGGAAAGGTGCGAAGTGTTATCTGACAGAAACGGGTGAGGGTGGACAACAGATTCATAAGAAAGCAGAAGCTGGAAGCAGGGTCACACGGTTTTACGTTTATGCTCTGTGAGTTCTGAATAAGAAGAAGGTTGTTACCAAAAGCAAAACCGTTCCAGCATCTGTACATAGTCCAAGACAGCAAAATCCCATGTAAACTCAGAGACACACCAAACAACTCCCATGGCTTGAGTGAAAGCGAGTGTAGTAATGGGTCTTCTGACAGAAGTGCCACTTCTCAAGCAACAGACAGTGAAGGCAAAAAGAAGATACTCACCACAAATCTGCTATGCACTTTTTCTAAGAGTCTTTTTTCATTTAGAACCATAGCTTCACATTTCCTTTTCTTTATTCTTTTTTTTTCTAGCTTTTTACAGGCATACATTTTTCCTGTAGCTCGTACTTGACAGGCACACACCTAGTAGGAAAAAAAAAGAGTTTCATACACGTAACATTTCTTAGACGACAAGGAGAAAACTGCTTTCTCTACGTAAAGACCAGCCACAGCACTGGAAGAGTCAAAACCATTCCCATCACGGATGAATTCGCATCCTCAGAGTTGGCTCTGCCTCTCCATGGGGTGGGGAAGATGAAACAGGGTTGCTGTGGTGTGAGCAGGTGGCAGTCAGAAGACACTGGCCACAGAGCTGTGTGCAGGCACACACCTGCACACTGGATTACTTTAAAAAGCAAATATGGGGAAGCAGATTCGGCTCAACAGATAGAGCATCTCCCTACCACATGGGGGGTCCAGGGTTCAAGCCCAGGGCCTCCTTGACCCGTGTGGAGCTGGCCCATGTGCAGTGCTGATGCGCACAAGGAGTGCCGTGCAACGCAGGGCCCTGCGTAGGGGAGCCCCACGTGCAAGGAGTGCTCCCCTGTAAGGAGAGCTGCCTAGTGCAAAAGAAATTGCAGCCTGCCCAGGAATGGAGCCACACACACGGATAGATGACACAGCAAGATGACGCAATCAAAAGAAACGCAGATTCCCATGCCGCTGACAACAACAGAAGCGGACAAAGAAGACGCAGCAAATTGACACAGAGAACAGACATCTGGGGTGGGGGGTGGGGGGAAGAGGAGAGAAATAATAAATCTTTAAAAGAAAAATGAAATAAAATAAAGTTAATTGTGGGAAATCCTGGAAGTATTAATAAGGACAATGATGGAAAGAACTCACCTAGAACTCCAAGATAACTATCATTACTATATTGCTGTATATGCTTCCATCTTTGAACATGTGTATTTTTTCAACCCCTGGAAAAATTGGGCTTATACCATAGAATAGATACTATTTTATAATTCCCATTTTTCATTTTATAGTGTGACTATTTTGCCATCATTAAATGTTCTCCTAAAATATGATTTTTAATTACAGCATAGTGTTCCATCATATGAATATTACAAAACCTATTTAATCATTTTCCTATCTGGGTACCTTTGCATATCCCCTTATTGTTAATTTAAAACACACTCTTACAAGTGGAATTGCTGAGCATAACAAGGAATCCCCTTCTTTTAGAAGAGGAGGGGGGAGGTAATACTGTCAGGTGTGTAACAACAGCCACCCAGAGGCAGTCATTCACTCCCCACAGGGCCAGGTGAAGCAGGCGCTAACAGCCAAGCCAGTGAAGGAGGGGCTAATAGCCAGGCAGAGGCACTCACTCACGCATTACATGAACTTTCAGGCTAGTCCCAGAAGTCCATCACATGACGAAGACAGAAGAACGGACATTCCACAATATTCAAACAAAATAGTCTTTGAATCAGGACAAACTGCTACTACTTGGAGTTTAAGCATTGCACATGGAAAAACAGCTTCTGTATGAAATTTGAATGGAAATGTCAAGTTACAAAGAATACTGAAATTTTTAAAAGCTTATAAAAAAGTACCTTTTGTTCAAAGGTTAATTCTCATGGTTAGTTAATAATACTTTCAGAATGCACAGCAAGGAAATAAATTTATAGGTATGAAGTCTTTCAATTATGTTGCTGTCTAGTTATCTAGAAGTATTGCTTATAATGGCCATTTCTCCCAATTACTCACCTCTCCAAATCCGCCTTTTCCTAGAACTCTGTAATGTCTAAATGTGTTCTTTGTTACGGGTTGCCTAATCAATTAAAAAAAAAAAAAGTTTACATTGCATATGGCACTGTTATTTTAAAACAGAAAAGTCTAGATTTTGTCTTAGCCCCATTTATTGAACTATTTTCCTCAAACCACAGGTGCTGTCTGTGACCAGGGACTGTGACTCTGTCCTGTGGAAAAGCTCTCTAAGCCACAAAGGACTTGCACGAAGAGAAACACTGGCATGCGTTCGCACTGAACAGTTACTGAAAAAAAGGAGGGTGCAGTTACCCATCCTAATAAAGACAGCTCTCCAACTAGCCCACACTATGAAATATCCGTGTACGTAATATCAAGCATATTAAGTATTCTAATATGTGTACCTCTTTGCACCTGTTAGAAAGCTGTCAAGTAAAATAACACATACAGCACACTGTTCTTCATAAAAGTACCTTCAAAGATATTTATACTTAACCCAACATCTCTAAAGAAACATGTATGAACTAGAATTAAAGATTGCATCAGTCAAATACTAACTCTAATGAGATGACAGAAGATGATGATAGTGACAGCTAACACTTTTGAGCACTTAATTTGCTCACCAAGCACTGTGCTATCATTTTACATGCATTTCTCAGATGATCCTACCAAAATAATTCAATAGGATAGGTATTATATAGTTACTACTATTCTACAGAGCAATGACCTAAAACTCAAAACGGTTAAATAAACTGCCTAAAATCACTCAGCCACTGAGAGGCATAGTGGTTTAGATTGCAAATCTCAACCACTGCATTATATTATATTACTGTAAATTTAAGATAGGTTTTATTTTCTAACTACTTAACTAACAGTAGTTAAATGGCTAATTGTCATTTAAAAAAGAGAAAAGTCAAATGAATCAGAAAAAAAGTTTGTAGTATCTATTAATTTCTGTACAAAAGCACCATCTACAACTCAAGATTTCCAACAGAGCTTTTGAAAGATGGAACAGCATAAATTGATCAGTACACGCCATTGGAAGTCACTGCTTGTTGCAAGTAGTTATAAATTACTACATACCTTTCCAGCCACTTCCATTGTAAAAAGTGAGAAAAATATGAACTTTCTTGGTATTCTTCAAATGGTTCTCCACTTAAATAGTTATGGACAATTCTAAAAAAAGGTTTTACACAATTATACATTTGCTGCCTTACAATATGAAAACAACTGTGCTTGGTGCATTAATTAGCACTGGATATGGGAAAGTCACTCATTATATCACAATCTAAAATACTGAAATCTTCAATTATAGAATTCCAAACTAGTTTCTAATGCTGTTGGTGAAAATATGAAGGCAAGAATTCAGAAGAAATCAAATTCCTTTGCCCTTGCAAAGGTTCTTTTTTATGTATGACCATCAGAAAAATATTTACTTGATAAAAACACATTTGTGTGTGTGTATTTAAGGAGGGAATGTAAACATTTTGCAAATGAGACTATACTGAATGTTAAATGATAAGTCAGACAGTAGAAAATGCTAATGTGCATACCTTATTTTTTTGACATTGAAAACAAAACATCTAATAAGCTATTTTATGCTATGCATTTCTTGAAGAAATTTTATCCAATTACCAGGCTTCTTAGGTTTTATTTATATTATTACAGAAGTATTGAACCCCATGGGGAACAGATGAGGGAGAAAATGTAGCTATCGTTTACAACTCATTCATTCAATAAATGCCTACTGGGTAGATTGCAAGTACTGTTAGATTCTGGAGAAAAAATGTCAAATTAAGCCACATCTTGAAGACTCTGAGGCTTGGCTGGGAAGAGTGAGGATATGCTGGTGTGCATTTAGGACGCTGTGACAGCAGACAGTTTGGCTAGGCTTGGTCTGCCCCAGGACAGGAGGCAAGAGGAAGGCTTTCTGCAGAAGGGGCGACTGAGTCCCAGCAGAAGCTGCTGGCTGAACAAAGAAAGGGCATCCCAAGCAAAGGCAAAGTTCCAAAGGAGGAAAGAGTTCATTTGGGGATTTCTAGTACGTCAGAAACTGAAGGGCTTTGGAAATTATGCAAGCATTTCCACTGATTTTTAGAATTCTGAGTAAGGCACTCAATTTGTTTCACTTCATTTCAAAAAAAAGATTATTCGTATATTCTTGGATTGACTAATGTTACAGGACTAATGTTTATTATTTACAATAATAAAACTGTACTTCTAATAATACTAAAGTGCTATGTGCCATTTTAAAAATCTCATTGTTTCATGAGTGTACAGTGGAGTTTTCCAGAGGCCACAAAATGTGTGATATCATTGCTACGACAAAAAACAGAATTATGTATGTCTTCTGTTTTAGAAGGATGATCCACATAAACAAAAGCCCTTTGTGTCCTCAATAATTTTGAGGAGAGGAAAAGGGCCAATAGGTTTGAAACTGCTGCTAGATACAACTTTGGAACTGACCGCCATCCTCGAGGCGGTCTAGCCAGCCCCTCCTGGCATTGCTGAGGGGAAGAAAGCGCTCCAGGAGCTTCCCCAATAACCCCCTTTCTCTAAAGAGCATGCGGAAAGCTGCCCAAGCAGCCTAGTTTTGAACCAGTTTGAGGGTTCTGATACCATCGTCTTAGTCAAATCATCTTTATAAAGGTAAACTTTTTCCATGAAAGAACAAAAATACCAACTTATTTCAATTATATATTTCATACTCAGTATAAAACGATAAGGTTAGTGACTATAATTGACTTATCAGTGCTTCTCAAAATGCTTTACATCAAAATAACAAATCTTGCCACACTGCACGATCCTGGGAAATAAACCCATCCTAGACACAAGCATTTTTAGAAGGGTGAGCAAAGAAGGCCCAGAGCCAGCAAAGGGATTTTAAGATAAAGGGTCTCAATAATGCAACTGTTCAGTATGCCACTTGTGTATGTGTTGTCATTAGTCTTTGTTTATGTTTTTCTGGTGAAAACCATCATTTTAATTTGGAAAGTACTCTATTAAGAACTTGTCTTATGCAGAGAAACCTCAGGTTTAGCCATAGATTTACGTGCAGGGCCAGGGAGAAACTACTTACCTACTGCATTCCTCAAAGATTTCTTTGGAAGGTCTCTTCTCCAGGCTGTTTTTACATTTCCTCAAAACATCATGAGGTATTTCTGGTAAATCGGCTTCACTTCTCTTAACACAGCACAAACCAAACATATAACAATTAGTGATTCTGTAATGTACTAATCATTAACAAAGTGCAATGCTTACTGTAAAAAAATTCAAATATAAAGTATATGTGAAGGATTCACAGCATGTTGTCTATCTTTTCAGACCTTTCTCTACGTATAAAAACACATGCAAACCCTTAGAAAATTTATAGTTTCTTTATTGTCATACAAATGGTATAAAATATATGTAGAATTCTGTAAGTCTGTGCCACATTTTCTTTCACGATTGCATGGCTCACCTGAGTAGGGGTTTATCTGCTCCCGCTAAACATTCCAGTTCCCAAGAACTGCTGCCATAAAACTCTTTGTACACTTGTGTTTTTATACGATAGATTCCTAGAAATAAAATTACTACCTCAAAGAATATGTGTGCTTTAAATGCTAACACAGACTAACTGGCAAAGTGCCCTTCAAAAAGGCTCTACCATGTTACATTTCCACCAACAGAATTCCTAGAGGCCAGTTTTCCATTTGCTTTAGCCCTCAGCCAGAGTATTGGGCCCAGTTCACTTCCCAATTCCAGGTAGATTTCTGAATGGGAGAGAGCTATGCCTGTGTCTTCCACATATCAAGCAGCTATTTCATCAAAGAAGTTGAAATACTAAGAAAAAATATATGAAAATAAGAAAACACAAAAGCATTTAAAAAATGATATTGCTATAATTATTAAAGATTAACAGGGAAGCGGACTTAGCCCAAAGGATAGGGTGTCTGTCTACCACATGGGAGGTCCACAGTTCAAACCCTGGGCCTCCTTGACCCATGTGCAGCTGGCCCATGCACAGTGCTGATACACGTGAGGAGTGCCCTGCCACGAAGGGGTGTCCCCCACGTAGGAGAGCCCCATGCGCAAGGAGTGCGCCCCATAAGGAGAGCCGCACAGCACGAAAGAAAATGGTGCCACACACGGAGAGCTGATACAACAAGATGACGCAACAAAAAGAAACACAGATTCCAAACAAAAAGAAACACAGATTCCCATGCCGCTGACAACAGAAGTGGACAAAGAAGAACACATAGCAAATGGACACAGGGAACAGACAACTCGGGGGGAGGGGAAGGGGAGAGAAAGAAATAAATCTTAAAAAAAAATAAAATAAAAAAATAAAGATTAATAGCTACCATTTAAGTTATCTAAAACATGGAATGCTTTTTTTTTATTCCCCCCCTTGAGGATTTGCTTGCTGCCTGTTCTTCTGTGTCCATTCACCGTGCCTTCTTCTGTGTGTCTGTATTTATTTCTACCCCCTTTGCAGCTTGCTTGTTGTCTACTCTCTGTGTCCATCCGTTGTGCACTCCTCTGTGTTTTTACTTGTCTCCCTTTTTGTTGTGTCACCTTGCTGAGTCGGCTCTCTGTGGCGTTTGCGGGCCAGGTGGCTCTCCATGGTTGGGCAAGCCTGCTTTCACAAGGAGGCCCCGGGACAAAAACCCAGGGCCTCCCAAATTTTAGATGGGAGCCCAATCGATTGAACCACAGTCACTTCCCTAAAACATGGAAGGCATTTTATATATATTACCTCCTTTAACCTCACAACCCCGAAGGAGAAGGAAAGATGCTCTGAAAAGTTACAAACACACCAGTGCACCCACAGCAATAACTGGGAGCTCGGCTTCCAGGTCTTGGGCAAGGTCACAATGATCCTCATTTCACCATTTCAGAAATGAAATTCATTCAATAAATATGTACCACTTCAAGCAGACGAGTCAGCAGACAAGAAGACACATTTTCACAGAAGACAAAGCAATTAAAGTCTAAAAATATCTCAAAAATACTTATTTTTAAGAAACAGTTTTACTTGCATCCTTTCAATAGCCCTATTTTCTCCTCCAAAGTTGTCAATGTTTTGAAACTGAACATCAGGTTGATTTTAAGACCATTTAACGATTGACTCAAAATAGAGATCCCGATTTTTAATATTGTAGAAAACTTTTATATTACTAGACATTTATTCCCACAGAAAGAAATCACAGTGCTTCTAGTCCTCGGTGAGAAGAGCGGTAAGGCCAGGCCTGGCCAGGGAAGGGAGGTGTGGCAAGCTGTAAGCAGGAAATGTGTGCATGAGAAGTATTTGCTCTCAATGTTATTCATCTAACATTTGGGCTAGTGCTGAGCTCTGTCCTAGGTGTTCTGGCAATCCCAGCAAATAAAACAAACCAAAACCCTGGCCTTCAGGGCGCTGACATTTTAGTGAAGGAGAGAGCAAACAGACATTCTCAATGCCTGCTGTGACAGAATCTGTTAGAAGGTGGTCAGTGCTGTTGAGAAAGAGCCATGCAAGAAGCGTAGAGTCTTTGTATAAGCCTCTCCCCTCCTGCCCTCCTGCCCTGGAGGCTTTCAGGATCTTCTCCTTGTCCTGGTTATTCTGAAATGTCACAATGATCAGCCTTGGAATGGTTCTACTTTGGCCATTGGGCTGGGTGCTCTGGGATCTTCCATTCTGGGGAAAATGCCCCTGTATTTATTGGTTGAGAATTTGCTCTTTTTGAAGTGCCTGTTAATTGAATACTGAACTCCTGGACTGGGTCTCCCTCCTCATCTTTCTTTTCCTACTTCCTACCCCTCTGCCTCTTCTGCTCTGCTTCCTGGGGGATGTCATCATCATCTTCCCATCAGCCCTGGCTTCTGCTTCCTCTCCATAGCTCCTGTACAGCTCCCAGCACTTGTCCCCAGGTGTGAGGCCACTCTCATGACGCTATTGAGGTTTCCACCTCTCTACATGGTGTCCTTTCTTCCATGCGTCCTTTTGTCTCTTAGTTTTGGTCTTTTACCAAGAGGCAGCATCCGCTCCCTGCTCATGTGTAGGCTGCAGTGCCTGCCATGGCATGGGTGGGCTTGCTGGGGAAGAGGGCGGCTCAGTAGAGTCCTGGTGCCTCATCATTACACCTGGGAAAGTTTCACATAATTTTTCACATTCCAGTATATATATTTTTAATATACTTTTTAATTCTTTTAAAAGATACTTAGATTACATATGTTACATAAAAAAATAAGAGATTCCCATAGGCCCTGCTCCCAATCCCTCCCACATTTTCCCACATTGACAACATCCTTCATTAGTGTGGTACATTTATTACAATTGATGAACACATTTTGGAGCACTGCCACTAAGCATGCATCATAGTTTACATTGTAGTTTACACTCTCTCCCACACAATTTTGTAAGTTATGATCAGTTATATAATGACTTGTATCTGTCATTGCAAAGTCATTCAGGATAATTCCCAAGTCCCCAAACCTGTTTTTCCCTTTCCCTCCTCTGAGAAACCCCAGTGGCCACTGACTCTATATCAATGATAAAAGTTCTTCCATTGCTAGAATCCCAGGAAGTATATATTAGAATGCCAGTCAATCCATTCTAGTCCATCCTTCATTTCCCAGTCCTGAGGATTCTGGGATGGTGATACTCACTCCACCTCTAATTGAGAGGTGGCTTAGATCCCATGGAGCAGAGGGATAGGACTTTCTTGCTTGCAGTTGCAGACTCTCTCTGTTCCTTGGAATGGTCATTGTCCATCATTATTTCCTTGTTAGTTGTCCTGGGCGAGTCCAATGAACTCTGCAATTCTGTTGAGATTCAGGGCCCAGGTGGCACACAGACAGCCCAAATATTTAAGTCTCTTGGGCATACACCTATCAACTGTAGCAATAACTGTAGGTTCATATAGAAGGGGCAGAAGAGCCATGTGTAGGGAAACCACAACTAAGTCCAACTCTGTTACACTGGGAAGCATAATTTCCCAAGTAGGGCCCACTGACTGGGCACCAAACTCTTGAGCTGTCTGCCCACCTATAGTATCTGAATGTTTCTAGGGTTCTTGGGGAGCCCTGCTATTTGAGGCAATATTTACCTTGGCAGTCAACGAGATCCTGCTGAGATGTGCAAAAGCGTAACCTTTGGAATGACCTCCCGACTCACTTTGAAGTCTCATAGCCATATAAACTCATTTGTCTTTACCCTTTGCCCCTTTTGGCCAATGTCTTTTTCCAGTTGCACTGCTAGTTGATGCTTGGTCTGCAATCCCTCAGTGCCAAGGAGGCTCATCCCCAGGTGTCATGCCCCATACTGTGTGGAAGGTAATGCATTTATATGCTGAGTTCAGCTTGGAGAGAGGCCTACATTTCAATATTAAGGTCCCGCCCTCAAGATCTTGGGTTTTACCATCTCTGGAAAACACAACTGTTCACCTTGAGCCTGGAAGGGCAAGGGGTGAGGAGAGGCTGAGATCTGACTGCAGGGAAGAAAGGCTCCCAACCCCCACTTGCACCCTTTGAGGCAATTTATTAGGTACATTCAAGTTCAGAATTGCCATATTCTAATAAATGGAGCCTTTCTTTGTAATGTATTGATCTTCTTAATTCCAAATAATGCTATTTGTTTTAAAGTCTTTTTTCTGTGATATTAAGAGATATTCTAAATCTTCTGACATTTTTCTATTTTTTTTCTTCCATACTTTCACTTCCAGCTTTCCATGTTTTTCAGCTTCTATGTTTTATGTATATCTCTAATAAAGAGCATATATGTGATTTTTTAAAATTCAACCCAACAATTTTCCATCTTTCTTTGAATTCATATTTGGATTTATGTCTACCACCCCTGCTTTGTCTAATTTTTCCCACCCTCCATTCAGGATTCTCCCTCCCTTATTCAGTTTCTTTCCCCTTTACAGACTTAAGTCATATATTGTACTCTATTTGCTACCTTCAGTGATTACTCAAGAAATTTTAGCACATGTAATTTATCTGAACACTAAAGTTAATCAACATATGAATGTTCCCCCAAAACTATATAAGGTCCCTAGAATCGCCTCTGATATATCAGACCTGATGTTACGGTTTGGTTGTCTAATTCTATGGTTCTATCTTATATAGCTTCAACACCACAAACAGATATCATTGTTGTTTTATACAGCCAGTGTTTGCTTTGTCTGTTTACTTATTTCTTTTTTTCACAATTCTTTTTGGCATCTCAGATCTTCCTGAGATAATTTTTCTTCTTTCTGAAGTATACCTATCCCCTAGAATCAGTGTAAATCAGGTGGTAACTTTTTTTCAACTTTGATTTGTCTGAAAAATTACTTTGTTTTGCTCTTGTTCTTAGAAATAGTACTTCTGGGGAGCGGATATAGCTCAGTGGTTGTGTGCCTTCTTCCCATGAACAAGGTCCTGGGTTCAATCCCCGGTACCTCCTGAAAAATAAAATAGTACTTCTGGGTACACAATTTTAGACTGACTTATTTTCTACCAGCAATTTTGTACTATTATTGAATAACAAATTATCACAATTGTAGTGGCTTAAAACAGCACCCATTTATTATCTCACAGATCTATAGGTCAGAGGTCTGGGTCTCACTCCAGTTTTTGGCAGAATCTGGCTTCTTGCAGCTATAGGTTTGAGGTCCGGTTTCCTTGCTGGCTGGTAGTTTTACCACCAAGTAACTAATATGGAATTTTTTTCCTTATCCTACTTAGAATGTGTTGTTTCTCCAGTTATCTGTGGATTCCCTTCTATCACCAAATCTGGAAAATTCTCAGCCACTATCTTTTGAAACATTACTTCTGTAGTCTTTCTATTCTCTGGTTAAAGCTTTTCCTTCTATCTTCCATGTTTTTTTGGTCTCTTTGTATTTTCCTTCTCCTTGTTTTATTCAACTGCAAACTGCGAAATTTCTTCAGATCTTCCTTACAGTTCACTAACTGGCTGTTCAGTGATGTATAATTTTTTTTAAATTAAGGCTTTATAATTATCATTAGGCATTTCAGGCCATTCATTCCATGGGACAGGGAATCCAACCCATTTCAACAAGTTTGTTTTTTAAAAAACTCTTCTAGGCTATACTTTTTTTTTTGAGGTACCAGGGATTAAACCCAGGACCTCACACATGAGAAGCAGTGCTCAATCACTGAGCTACATCCACTCCCTAATGAGAGTTGGTTTTTTGTTTGTTTGTTGTTTTTAGGAGATATTGGGGCTCAAACATGGGATCTCCTACATGGGAAGCAGGTGCTCAACCACTTGAGCTACAACTGCTCCAGTTTTTTTAAAGATACATTTTATTTCTCACCTCGCTTCATTGTTAGCGCCCACTGTCTGTTTTCTGTGTCTATTCATTGTGTGCTTTCTGTGTCTGCTCGACTTCTTTTTAGGAGGCACTGGGAAACAAACCTGGGACCTCCCATGTGGGAAAGAGGGGCCTAATTGCTTGAGCTACCTCTGCTCCTGGCTTGCTGTCTCTCATTGTGTTTTCTTGTTGCGTCTCTTGGTTGTGTCATCTTGTTGTGCCGTCTTGTTGCGTCAGCTTGCCACACCAGCCTGTTGCGTCAGCTCGCTGTCTTGCTTGTTTTCTTTAGTAGGCACTGGGAACTGAACCTGGGACCTTCCATGTGGTCGGTCTGTGCCCACCTGCTTGAGCCACATCTGCTTCCCCATCTGTTTTTATTAAAATAGTTCTCATTTTTTCAATACCTTTTATTTAGTAAATATTTTACATGTAGTTATTTTATATTATCTCCAGATATGCTAGTATCTAAAGATTTTGGGAGTCTACATTTGCTTTGTTGCTTCTGTGACTCTTGCTCTTGGTGGCTTATCTCTGTATTTCATGGTATTTTCTTTGAGATATAATCCACATATTATAAAATTCATTCTTTAAAAGTACACAAGAGTGGGGGCATTTTCAGGATTTGGAGTTGCCCTGGGTGGTGCTGCAGGGACGGATGCTGCATGTTGTGTGTCCTGCCGTGTCCCACTGGGTGGACCGCAGGAGAGTGTGGACTACGATGTGGACCACTGTCCATGGGGAGCAGCGGCGCTCCAGAAGGTATTCGCCAGGTGCAGTGGATGGGCCGCGATGATGGAAGAGGTTGGTGATGTGGGAGGGGTGGGGTGGGTGGGGTGGGGGGTATATGGGGACCTCATATTTTTTTAATGTAACGTTTAAAAGAAAATAAAGAAGAAAACAAAAATTTTTTTAAATTAAAAAAATAAAAAATAATAAAAGTGCACAAGAGTTGTGCAATCATCACCACTCTTTTAGTTTGCCAAAGAGTTGCCAATGCAAAGTACCAGAAATGGGTTGGCTTATAAAGGGGGTTTATATGGGGTAAAAGCTTACAGTTCCAAGGCCATGAAAAGTCCAAATCAAGGCACCATCAGAGACACTCTCTCACCAAAGTCAGCTACTGTTGATTCTACTGTCTGGCCATGTGGCATATCAAGATGGCTGCAGATCTCTGCTGAGATCCCTGCCTTACCCTCCAGAATCTACTGTCTCCCAGAGCCCAGCTGTGGGCAACCAGACACAGAGCTTATCTCTTTTCAGGCCTCCTCGCTCAGTCTCAGGTGCTCTGCTTTCTTCCCAAGCTGTGAGTTATCAGCCATATGGCTTGTCTCACCCTGGGCCTCAACTCTTTGAGCCTCTTGGACTGTCTCTCCTGGAACTCAGCTGTGAGTGAACTTCACATTGCAGGATCAATACGGCAGCTTTCTCTCTCTCTCACATGGCTGGATCAAATATGGCAGAACTCCCTTTTTCTCTTTGTGTCTCCATTTATATCAGACCCGGCAAGAGGGCAGAGACTCAACTTCAGTCATGCCTCACTGAGGTATTTCTTTTTTTTTTTTTTTTTTAAGATTTATTTATTTAATTCCCCCCTTCCCCTGGTTGTCTGTTCTTGGTGTCTATTTGCTGCGTCTTGTTTCTTTGTCTGCTTCTGTTGTCGTCAGCAGCACGGGAAGTGTGGGCGGCGCCATTCCTGGGCAGGCTGCTCTTTCTTTTCACGCTGGGCGGCTTTCCTCACGGGCGCACTCCTTGCGTGTGGGGCTCCCCCACGCGGGGGACACCCCTGCGTGGCACAGCACTCCTTGCGCGCATCAGCACTGCGCATGGCCAGCTCCACACGGGTCAAGGAGGCCCGGGGTTTGAACCGCGGACCTCCCATATGGTAGACGGACGCCCTAACCACTGATGTATTTCAATCGAAAGGGTCTCATACCCACCAGAATGGATTAGTTCACAAACATAATCTTTCTCTTTTTGGGATTCATAAAAGAATTTCAAACTGCCATAATCACTACCTAGTTTCAGTACATTTTTATCACTCCTAAAAGAAACCCCACACCCATTAGCAGTCACTCCTCAACTTCCCCTCCCCCTAGGGCAACCACCAGTCTGCTTTCTGTCTCTATAGATTTGCCTATACAGGACATTTCATGTAAATAGTATCATATAATATGTGGCCTCTTATGTCTGGCTTCATTCGTTTAGCACAATCTTTTCAAGGTTCATCCATGTTGTAGCACGAATCATACTTCACTACATGTGTGTTTGGTTGAGTAATATTCTATTGTATGGGTATACCACATTTTACATATCCATTTATCTGTGAATGGACTTTCACACTGTCTCCACTGTTTGGCTATTATGAATAATGCTAGTATGGACCTAGTGTACAAGTTTTTGTTTGAACACCTGTTTTAAATTCTCCTGGGTATATATACCTACGAGTGGAAATGCTAGGTCATATGATAACTCTAGGTTTAACTTATTGAAATTTAAGTAAGCGACATCAAGGGAGATCCCTTTTTGGTATGTAAAAGCAAGAGTTTTGTTGTTGGTGATTTTTATAATAAGATAAGAAAAAGTATAATGATAACATGAATTTTTTTTTTGTTTTTAGTAGGGTACAGGGCAGGGCAATCTACATGGAAAAGAGGAAGAATGTGGCTGTGGAATCTAGAAAGGAAGGGAGGGGAGGGGAAGAGATGCTACTACAGGTAAGTTTGAAAAGAGTAATCTATGGGGGATGTATTGAGGTTTGGTGGTAGAGGAGAAACAGGCTTGGGGTCAAAATGCATTTGAGTCTTTTTTTTAAATTTATTTTTCTCCCCTTCCCCCCCACCCCCGCCCCAGTTGCCTGTTCTCTGTGTCCATTTGCTGCGTGTTGTTCTTTTTGTCCACTTCTGTTGTCAGCGGCATGGGAATCTGTGCTTCTTTTTGTTGTGTCATCTTGTTGTGTTAGCTCTATGTGTGTGCGGCACCATTCCTGGGCAGGCTGCACCTTCTTTTGCGTTGGGTGGCTCTCCTTACGGGGCGCACTCCTTGCATGTGGGGCTCCCCTACGTGGGGACACTCCTGCATGGCAGGGCACTCCTTGAGCGCATCAGCACTGCACACGGGCCAGCTGCACACGGGTCAAGGATGCCTGGGGTTTGAACTGTGGACCTCCCGTATGGTAGACGGATGCCCTATCTACCGGGCCAAGTCCACTTCCCTGCATTTGAGTCTTAATCACACCTTTGCCATCCACCAGCTGGGTGTATTTTTGGGTCTGCTGGATATTTCCACTGGCCTTTCCCTCTGGCACTTACTTTACCTTTTATATCAAAGAGGCTCCCCTAACTGGAAGGCTCTGTATTTCCAGCTTGCTCAGCTCAAAATCTGAATATTTTTTACTTGTCCTCACCACACCATTCTCTAAGTAAGTCACTTCACTGTTTTTCAGACTATCACAAGAAAAGAAATATCAAAATAGCCACTACCCCAGGGGTTTGTTTTGAACTGATAACATGCTGGGTGCTCAGAGCAGCAGCCACTGCGGTTCTGTTCCGCTGGGCCCAGAGAAGGTGCTCTCCACTCATTTCGCTGTCTGGGAATTCTGATGGCCTATTCACAGGAAGGCATTTGAAGGAAAACAAGGACACACTAAACTGCAAGAAGCTGGAGAGTTAAAGAGCACAGAAACCAAGGACAGTCACAGCTTCAAAGAAAAATGCCACATTAGTTCAAGAGAGGGAAATAAAATTCTCTAATTCTATTGTCTGTTACCAACTTTTTTTTTTTTTTAAAGATTTATTTATTTATTTAATTTCCCCCCCTCCCCTGGTTGTCTGTTCTTGGTGTCTATTTGCTGCGTCTTGTTTCTTTGTCTGCTTCTGTTGTCGTCAGCGGCACTGGGAAGTGTGGGTGGCGCCATTCCTGGGCAGGCTGCTCTTTCTTTTCACACTGGGCGGCTTTCCTCACAGGCGCACTCCTTGCGCGTGGGGCTCCCCCACGCGGGGGACACCCTGCGTGGCAGGGCACTCCTTGCGCGCATCAGCACTGCGCATGGCCAGCTCCACACGGGTCAAGGAGGCCCGGGGTTTGAACCTCGGACCTCCCATATGGTAGACGGACGCCCTAACCACTGGGCCAAAGTCCATTTCCCTGTTACCAACTTTTAAATGCTTAGATCAATTTTCTAAGAGATTTAATTGTTAATTTCCTCACTGAATCAAAGGAAAATGCAGAAGAGGAACATTAATATAAAACTAAAGCTTTTAACATATTGTTTGTATATTATCCCACAAAGGGAAAATGGCTATGTGCTCTATTTAACTAAGTTATTTACAAATATTTATCTCTGAAGAAGAAAACACACCCTGCTATTGAAGAATGTTTCTAAGATCATCAGTCCGAAACCTCTTTGGTCCTCATCAGCGGCCACTACATATTCGTCCTAAGTAGAGAGAGAGGAAGGAAAAACAATGGGTTTGGTTTCTTCACTGCCTTCATGATGTCTTAAATTCTCTGTCTTACAGAACTGATTTGATACCCTAAGAACTAGAGAACAGATTTACTGCTCAAGTATCTAAACCTCTCCATTGGGAAATAAGGGATATGAGAAAAAAAGGAGATTAACTGAAACAACAGAGATAATACACACACATAAGAGGTTAATAATGTAGTAAATCAATGCTTTCCATAATACTCTCTATGACATATTATATCCTCAGCCATTAAATGTGGCTAAATAAAATGGAATAAAATAAACAGCTTGGACTGTTATAAGCAGCAACATTTTAGAGATAGCATGACAAAGGGTTTAGTTGTATTTACTTCTATTTTCCAAGATTCATTTTATTAGTGGAAAATATTGTGATGGCTTTACAGGTAATATTAAACCACTAGTTTTCAATGAACACTTGGAGAACTAGCACTAGTCCTGAGAAATCAAGAGAAAAAGGGAAAGAGGACCCTGCTCCCACAGCCAACCTATCAAATTTAATTTTTTATACGCCTGTTACTTCTGCTTTGAGCAAACTAGGTTTTTGTTCTCTTAACACAGAAGCATCCATGGAGAAAGATGTGGGCAACAGAGGAATTGGAAAATCTAAACAAGCCTGCATTTTCAGTGCCTCAAGAAAAAGATGTCTAATGCATCATAAGTGTTCAATAATGACTCGATTAACAAATGAATGACAGCAAATAGTGAACGACTGAAACCCTATCAGAATGTTATGGCAAAGTCGCAAAAGCCTGGACCAGAGAATTTCCAGAAGGGGCTTGTCAGCCACATCAGAGACATGGTGAGTCAAGCAGGACGAGGCCTCAAATGAAGCCTCTGGACTCTGTAATTAGGAGGTCTTTCCAGAGTAGTGAGGCCAAAGGCCAGACAGCAGTTAGAGAAGAGTAAAGAAATGGAGGCCAAAATAAGCTCATCGACTGAACACATTGAAAGTACTCAAAGATACTTGCAACGGTAGGAATCCAACAGCATATTTCATTCTGCACCCTTCCCAGGCCAGGCACAGGGGGCGTTCCTCAACCTCTGGGCTGATGAGCTAGTAAGGACCAGCTTCACGTTCCGTGTTCAAGGGCATCCACTGACCAGAACTAGTCACTCGGGGAATGTTCACTTAAAGCATCTCCACATTTAAGCTCTGGGACTTCTGTATGGAATGCAGTTAACGGAAGAGAAAGCAGTCTGATGCTGTGATGGTCTTTTGATATGACAACTTGGCAGACTCCAACTTCCAGTTATTCAATCAAACACTAATCTAGGTGTTGATGTGAAGGTATGTGATTAAAGTACATTATCAGCTGATGGAATTAATTAATTTAGTTGGTTATATTTGCCAAGTTGCTACATTTTAGAAATTTAGGGCTTGACAATTCTTTTGATTCTCAAGTGGCAGAACTGCATTGTCGAAACTTTATTTTGGGTTTAAATCTTCTGATATTGTCAAGTTACCTACTAGTTATTAGGTAACAGTCAAACTGACTGCAGTGACACCAAGTTTTTGTTATTTTGACAGTGGTCATGTGGGTTCATAAGCAACAGCCTGGTCATGCCTGTGCAGCACTTGCTATTTAGACTATCTGGAACAGATGACTGTGAGTCTACTGAGCTTCTAGAATGGTGAGACTGCATCCCATTCATTCCTGCTCCAAACACCTGGTGTGGTTGTTTGCCCAGTGCCCTCTTCAGTGTTTGTTGAATAAATTAATGGCATCTGTATCAGGCATGGGTCAACAAAAGAAGCAGAACCAGAGAGAGCAAAATTATTGCCAGGAATTGGCTTATGTGATTGTGGGGGCTGGCTAGGCAAATCTGAAATCCCTAGGGCAGGGCTGACCCAAAGAGCAGGCTGGAATCCTCAGGCGCAGGCTGAACCTGCTGTCTACAGGCAGAATTTCTTCTTCAGGGAAGCCTCAGCCCTGCTGTTAATATCAGAAGATTTAAGCCCACTTGAGAATCAAAAGAATTGTTGAGTCCTAAGTATTTAAAATATTTAAGTATTTAACATAGCAGCTTGGCAAATACAGCCAACTAAATTAAAATTCATGTCTACAATCTACCCCCTAGAATTGGGTAAGCATGTCCCACTGAGTCAGAAGCCTATCTTAAATAGAGCCTTGTTTGATTCTAGTAATAGTACCAAAAGAACAGGTATAGGACCTGGGTGTCCCAGGGAGCAGGAAGCAAACAAAAACATAGTCAAGACTGCGCCTCAATACTGGGGAGTGGATGTAGTGGGGTGAAAAAGGAATAAAAGACTTAATATAACACTGTACTCTACATATAATAAATACTTGAAACATATTTACTGGTTTGATTAGCAGAGGCCTAAGCAGAGAAGAGAAGCTTCAGAACTTTGCTACAAATAATTAAATGAGCTTTTCTGTTAAATGCCACCAATTTTCTATTGTTAGACTCTCTGAATTTCATAGTTTTGAAACTTATAGGCTTGCCAGAGTTATCCATAAAAAGTTAGAAAAACAAAATATTTACAAATAAGGAAATAACAGAAAATCTCAAACAGGATAAAGAAGAACATTGGAAATTTCATGAAGTATAGTAAATTCCATTTAACATGATCATTCTTCTTACACTAACTTTATTCCTTCTATATATATCTGGTTCAAAGTATTTTAAGTACAGTGTTTGCCAATTGAACATAGGAAGGATACTATGAAGGCAGCTGAACAAGTATACTGTCTTCATCAGTCATTCAATCTAAAAAATTAAAGCATCACATTTCAAAGTTATTCAGTAAGTATATGTAATTCTCCTACACGTGAGATCAAATTCTGTATGAACTACCACTTTACACTAAAGGGATTTCCGTAACTGAGCAGGTAATATGACATGCAAACACTGCCAAGGTCTAATTTTTAACTATTTAAAAACATGAGATTGGACATTTCAACATGGAGATAAATTGCTTACCACTGCATCCAAGAAGTCAATGCACCTCTTTAGGTCAAGTTTTGTATCACAGAATTGTCTGAAGAGAAGTCTTCCTATAGGCTGTTTTTCACAAAGACTGTTATAATCCTTTTCTGAGAAAAGGGATAAGAAATAAATAATATCGTTACACTCTACAAAATGCCTTTCTGAACCTTATTGCTTTCAGTTTATAGAATAAAAGTAAAAAGTATTTGCCATACTATTTATTTATATATTTTTAAAAGATTCATTTATTTATTTTCCCCCCTTCCTCCACTGTCTGCTCTCTGTGTCCATTCACTGTGTGCTCTTCTGCATCTGTTGTATTCTCATTAGGTGGCTCCAGGAACGATCCTGGGACCTTCTGGAGTGAGAGGCGATCATTCTCTTGTGCCACCTCAGCAACCTGGCCTGCTGTGTCTCTTATTGTCTCTCCTCTGTGTCTCTTTTTGTTACGTCATCTTGCTGCACCAGCTCTCCACGTGGGCCAGCACTCCTGCCCGGGGCAGCACTCTGCATAGGCCAGCTTGCCACATGGCCAGCTTGCCTTCACCAGGAGGCCCTGTGTATTGAACCCTGGACCTCTCATATGGTAGATGGGAGCTCAATTGCTTGAGCCACATCCACTTCCCATTGCCAGATTTTTTCTTTTTTTTTTTTTTAGGAATTCATCTTTTTTTTCCCTTCCCTTCCCCCCCACCCCGGTTGTCTGTTCTCTGTGTCTATTTGCTGCGTCGTCTTGTTTGTCTGCCTCTGTTGTTGTCAGCGGCACGGGAATCTGTGTTTCATTTTGTTGCATCATCTTGTTGTGTCAGCTCTCCATGTGGGCGGTGCCATTCTTGGGCAGGCTGCACTTACTTTCGCATTGGGCGACTCTCCTTACAGGGCACACTCCTTGCGCATGGGGCTCCCTTACGCAGGGGGCACCCCTGCGTGGCATGGCACTCCTTGCGTGCGCATCAGCACTGTGCATGGGCCAGCTCCACACAGGTCAAGGAGACCCGGGGTTTGAACCGCGGACCTCCCATGTGGTAGATAGCGCCCTAACCACTGGGCCAAGTCTACTTCCTGCCATATTATTATTATTATTATTAAGATTTATTTATTTATTTAATTCCCCCCCTCCCCGGGTTGTCTGTTCTCTGTGTCTATTTGCTGCGTCTTGTTTCTTTTGTCCGCTTCTGTTGTCGTCAGCGGCACGGGAAGTGTGGGTGGCGCCATTCCTGGGCAGTCTGCACTTTCTTTCACGCTAGGCGGCTCTCCTTACAGGGCGCACTCCTTGCGCGTGTGGCTCCCCTACGCAAGGGACACCCCTGCGTGGCAGGGCACTACTTGCGTGCATCAGCACTGCACATGGCCAGCTCCACACGGGTCAAGGAGGCCCAGGGTTTGAACCGCGGACCTCCCATGTGGTAGACGGATGCCCTAACCACTGGGCCAAGTCCGTTTCCCGTAACCACTGTTTTGTTTACTAGTTTAGACTAGGTTATTGTGAACATTTAAAATACACAGACAGAATCAAAGAAAGCTGAAAAGAAGTGATAAAGTTGTTTAAAGCTTCACTTAAAATGGCCCTGCTCACCTCCAAAAGAAAATACTGAAAAATCGAAATCACAACAAAGGAAGAAAGGAGCAGAAAACAGATTGGGCCTGTCCTCTCACTCAACTGCACCACCCCCACTACATGTTTGGCACAAAGTGCATGTCTATAAAATAGTCTACGGGGATGTATTTAATTAGATTTTTAAAGTAAAATTCCTTCCCATTTTGCTAGCTTTCTATACTTTAGAAAAGTTTTAAACATTGCATATGGTTATTTTAAACTACTCTTGATTTTTTTCTTTTCAGTAGGATAATATGGTATCATACATCTTACCCCAAACATTGTTATTGTTTTGAGAAGACGGCACTAATATTTGTCAAGAAGGATATAAAACAAAGATCTTGTGCCCCAAATAGGTTCATTTAAACTTCAGCAAGAAGATCAGTTGCTCTCTTTGCTGTAACACTACACTTGAAATGAACAAAACTGTTTTCAGGCTCCTCCAGAGTGAACCTAAAACTGAGAATTAAAATGAAATTCATGAAAAGGAAGCAATCCATAACAAATTCCTCAATTAAAGGTTTACTAACAACATGGTAATTCTAGGACACTAAACAGGCCTGTTTGGGATCACTGAGTTTACTCATGGAAAAGAATAGGCAAGGATATAAACATTTTGGGTGGCTAGTGCACAATTACTTGTTTAAAAAAACATCAGCAGGGCAGTGGATGTGGCTCAAGCAACTGAGCTCCCGTCTACCATGTAGGAGATCCAGGGTTCAATTCCCAGAGTATCCTGGTGAAGGCGAGCTGGCCTGAGCAGAGAGCTGGCCCATGCTGTAGTGCTAACTTGCATGGAGAGCTGGCACAGCAAGATGATGCAACAAAAAGAGATACAGAGAGAAACAGTAAGAGACGTAGCAGACCGGGATGCTGAGGTGGCGCAAGAGACTGAGTGCTTCTCTTCCACTCCAGAAGGTCCCAGGATCAGTTCCTGGTGCTGCCTAAAGAGAAGAGAAGCAGACACAGAAGAACACACAGCAAACAGACACAGAGAAGACAGCAAGCACAAATGATGAGGGGGTGGGGGAGAAATAACCAAATAAATCTTAAAAAAAAAAACCCGCACCACTTTTCCAAAAATTCTACAATCTAGTCCAATTTTAACACTACATTTTATTTTAGGAATACTCATTAATTACATTTATGGAACAAGTGACACAAGCTGGTCAAAAGACTATTTCTCAAAAAGCTGAGACTTTTTAACCCTTTCCTCACTAAATCAAAGGTTCACAAATGCTCCCAGTTCAGGTAAAGATGGCACACTGAGCACACAGGTCTGCCCACCTTCTCTCCTACATTCTTACTGAAATGACAGCGCATTCAAAGAAAACCCAAACAACACGACATACAAAGAATGAAACCCTAACTCTGAAAACAGAGTGAAGGATGCCTCTGGGGTCAGATGATGAAGATCGTCTGGAAAGGTGATGGGCTGGCATGCTGAAGGAACAGCTCAGACCCTCCCCAATTCCCGAGGAGCACGGCAGGCCAAGGCCACACCCTGCTCTTTAAAGAGGCTGGGCATCTGCCTCGAGTGAATCTGGGAGGGAAGGAGAGAGGGGCAGAGCCCAGTTTCAGAGATAGAGGGCAGTCATAAAGCAGTTCCACGGGCTGCACGCCTGGACATCAGCACTCCCACCCACCAGAACCCCAGTCGGATGGGGGGTACCAGGAGAAGAGATGGTGCAGGCACGAGGACAGAGCGTGGCCACCTACAATAACAAATGTGTCCTTGGTATAAATGAGAATGAACAGCCTCAGATCTCTAAGCACTTGGAAAAGACCATGAACAACAGAAAACTCTGAACTAGGAGATAAAGGGAATTCAGGAAACAGAAAATGTATCTTTTAAAACTCTAATGAGCATCCTCTAAGAGATTTAAGAGTCTGTTACAACCATACAACAAAAAGAACCTGTAGGAAGAAGAAACAGAGAATAAGAAAGAGTTCTCTGAAATTAAAAGTATAATTAATGAAAAAACATTGGAAATGGATGTGGCTCAACCAATTGGGCTCCTATCTACTGTATGGGAGGTCCAGGGTTCGATTCCCAGGGCCTCCTGGTGAGGGCAAGCTGGCCCACAAGGCGAGCTGGCCCACACAGAGTGCCGGCCACTTAGGAATGCAGTCTCGTGCAGGAGTGCCACCCTGCATGGGAATGTTGTCCCATGCAGTAGTGCCAGCCAACGCAGAGAGCTGGTGCAGCAAGATGACGCAACAAGAGACACAGAGGAGAGAAAATAAGATGTAGTAGAACAGGGGAGCTGGGGTGCAAGAGAGTAATTGCCTCTCTCCCACTCCAGAAGGTCCCAGGATGGGTCCCTGGAGCCATCCAATGAGAACACAAGCAGACACAGAAAACACACAGTGAATGGACACAGAGAGCAGACAACGGGGAGAATGGGGGTGGGGGAAGAAATAAAAAATAAATCTTTAAAAAAAAAACAATATTGGGGGATAGACTAAATATAAATACTTTGTGCATGCCTAAAACCGTGGCTGTTGATCTGGACAACAGAGAAGAGGAAATCTCTAAAACACATCACAAGATACAAACAATGGAAAATATGAGAGAAATATTGAGATATAGACAATAGATCCCAAAGGCCAAATTATCTTTTTTTTTTTTGAAGGAGGAGCACAAAGGGATTTGAAGTTGAAGAGGCTGGCCTTAAAGGCGGAGCAATTCGGTCACCAACAAGGAACCTGACAGTCGTGGGAAGCCAGGAGAGGCAAGGCCTGACTCTCCCTCGAGCCTCTGGGGTGCACAGCCCTGCCACCACCACGCTCTCAGCCCAGGGATTCTGACCTCAGTCTTATGGCCTCCTGACCTGTATGAGAAGATACCTTTCTGTTGTTTAAGTGACCAACTTTACGGTAATTTGTTATGGCAGTCACAAAAAATTAATCCACGTTTTGGTTCCAGGAAGTGAGGCACTGCTGTGAAAAACACCTATGAATGTGGAAGTGGCTTTGGAATTAAGTAATGGGTAGAAGGCTAAAAGAATTTTGAGGTGCATGACAGAAAGCAGACTGCCTTGAACAGGCTGTTAGTAAAAACAGGGTTGTTAAACACCATGCTGGCGAAGGCTCGGGGGGCCACGGAGAACATGGTATGGAGATGGGAGGAAAGGGAGCCTGGCTGCACAGTGCCAGAAAACACCGCTGAATTGTGTTCTATAGCTGTGCAGAAAGTAGAAAGTTTGTTGTCAGCAATGAACTTGGATATTTATTGAGGAGATTTCCAAGCTAAACGTTCAAGGGGCAGCCCATTTTTTGTGTCTGTTTATTTTTAGTTATTTATAGTAAACTGTGAGAGGAAAGAGATAAACTAAGGAAGGAAATATTGAGCAAAAAGAAATAGCATATGATGGTTTGGAAAATTCTCAACCTATTTAGGTTGCAAAAGAAAATAATATTACAAGATTCACTGTTTGGAAAGTGTGATCCTGAGAGAAGGCTAAGGGTATGGCTGGCCAACCTTCTGCTGAGGAGATCAGGTATTTGATTCATGATTTCTCTCAAACTCAACAGAAATCAGGAATATAGATAGAATTACCCAGGAAAGAGCTGTGGGGAACACTCTTGTCAAATGGTATGAATTCCTATGACATACACAGGGGACCCACAAGGTTTTCTGAGAATATTATACTAGCAGAAACATTGCCAGCTTGGATTGAAAGGGATAGAGACTAGTTGAAATGAAAGATGATTATCAGACTGCCAAGATTCTAGAGGGGGGAACCAGGCTGGTAAAGCTGCTCAGCAACAAACATGTGCTGTCCTTTAAGAAAAAGGAGTTATGACTCCAAGGGCAGGAGTCTAGGGCCCAGAGAAGCAAGTCTTGAGCCCAAAGGAAAGAGCCGAGGCCCAGAGGGAAGAGCTATGGTCCCATAGGGAGGAGCCATGAACTACAGGGGAATTTTCCCAGGCCTTGAAACCTAATTTAAATTGTCCTATGGGATTTCTATACTGCTTAGAGGACTATTGCCTCCTTTCTACCTCCCATTTTCTCCCTTTTGGAATAGGAATGTCTACAACTGTTATCTTATGCCTGTCCCATCATTGTATTTTTTTTTTTTTTTTGATAAGCAGATAAGGGCTTGATTTATTATTGAATGACTGATCAATATAACTGCTGAGGCAACTATATACAGACAAGAGAAGGGGAGCTTTATTTCTTGGTCTCTTCTTCCTTCGACAGAGTCTTGATAATCTCCTCCTTCTTGGCCTGTAGTCGCTCCTCACGGCGCTTGAGTGCCTCCTTGGTTTTGGACCTGCGGGATTCAGCCTGGTCAGCCAGGAGCTTCTTGCGGGCCTTGTCTGCCTTCAGCTTGTGGATGTGTTCCATGAGAATCCGCTTGTTCTTGAATACATTCCCTTTCACCTTCAGGTACAGGCTGTGGTACACGTGGCGGTCAATCTTCTTAGACTCACAGTATCTTCTGAGCAGACGGCGCAGAATTCTCATCCTCCTCATCTAGGTTACCGTCTCAGGCATGCGAGCATTGGCAGTACCCTTTCGCTTACCTATGCCCATATGCCTACCCTTCCGGCGGGCCAAGGTGTGTTTTCGGCATCGAGCCCGGGAATGAACAGTCACAGGCTTGCGGATG
The DNA here is from genome assembly GCF_030445035.2 of Dasypus novemcinctus. Lineage (NCBI taxonomy): Eukaryota > Metazoa > Chordata > Mammalia > Cingulata > Dasypodidae > Dasypus > Dasypus novemcinctus. Next base: position 206,431,071 of record NC_080673.1, read on the forward strand.
ATCAGCCCATCTTTGATCAGCTTCCGTATCTGCTGACGGGAGTTGGCACTGGCGATTTCATTGGTCTCACTGGGGTCCAACCAAACCTTCTTCTTTCCACAGCGGAGGACACTGGAGGCAAGCCTCTTCTGAAGCCTGAGCATACTTTGAGCTGGTCAGCCTGGGATGAAGTTTTAGTCCAGTCCCAGCTATGCTTTAAACGCTCTATGCCTCCGCTTCCTCCTCTAGAAACCCGAGCTCTGAGACCCGCCTCTTCAAAGTTGCCTCCATCCCATCTCCCTTCCCCCGGGGCCACGCATCGAGCCCACCGTCCCCCAACCGGGCCAGGCCAGACAGGAGACGGGAAAGCCCTCACCTCCCATCATTGTATTTTTGAAGCAGATAATTTATCTTTTAATTTCACAGGTCCACAGATAGAAAGTAATTTTGTCCAGGATGGATCATAGCCAGCAAGAATCTTACCCACACCTGACTTAGATGATTTACATGGTAAGATTTGGGACTTCTGAGCTGATATTTAGGCAAGATTTTGGACTTAGTTCATGCTGCAGTGGGCTGAGACTTTTGAGTTGAATGGGTTGAAGGCACTCTGCACAAGCGAAGAACATGGATTTTGGGGTGCTAGAGGGCAGACCGAATAGTGGCCCTAAAAGCATATGCCAACTTCCTAATCTCCAGAACATTTGAATTTTATCATATCTGGAAAAACAGTCCTTGTAGATGCAATTAAGCTAAGGAACTTGAAATGAGGAGATTATTTGGGTTTATCCAAGAGAGCTCTAAATTCAATAACCAAAGTCCTTATGAGAAACACACAGAGAAGAGGAGAAAACAATGTGACCATGGAAGCAAAGATTGGAATAATGCAACCACAAGCCAGGGAATGCTGATGGCTACCAGAAGCCAGAAGAAGGTAAGAACAAGGTCTCCCCCAGAGCCACCGGAGGGAATGCAGCCCTACCAGCACCCTGATTTTAGCCCTCTGGCCAACAAAACTGCAAAAAAATACATTTCTGTTGTTTTAAGTCATCTAGTTTGTGGTAATTAGTTATGGCAGCCCTAGAAAACGAATACAAGTATAAACAAGTTGAAAGTAAAAGGTGGAGAAAAGATATAATGTAAACAGCAATGACAAGAAAACTGGAGTGGCCCTACTAATCTCAGATAAAACAGAATTTAAAGTAAAAAACATAACTGAAGATAAAAAGCTATTGTATTAGTCAGCCAAAAGGGGCGCTGATGCAAAATACCAGAAATTGGTTGGCTTTTATAAAGGGTATTTATTTGGGGTAGGAGCTTACAGATACCAGGCCATAAAGCATAAGATACTTCCCTGACCAAAGTCTATTTTCACGTGTTGGAGCAAGACGGCTGCTGGTTGCTGCGAGGGCTCAGGCTTCCTAGGTTCCTCTATTCCAGGGTCTTGCTTCTTTCTGGGCTTGGGGTTCCTCTCTTCCTGGGGCTGGCTTCACTTTCCTCTGTGAGCTGACTTTCCAGGGCTCCAGCTTAAGGCTTTAGCATCAAACCCCAACATCAAAACTTTAATATCAAAAACCCTTAACTCTATCCTTTGCCACACCTTTTATCCTTGGTGGGTGGGGACTCAATGCCCTAATGATGTGGCTCAGTCAAATCCCTAATCATAACTTAATCATGCCTAGGTACAGACCACATTACAAACATAATCCAATATTTATTTTTGGAATTAATAATCAAATAAAACTGCTACAGCTATTTTATAATGATAAGCGGGTCAATCCTTCAGCAAGCTATAACAATCATAGACATGAATGCACATCAGAACAGAGCCCCAAAACACATGAGCAAAAACTGACATAACTGAAAGAAAAATATACAATTCAACAATAACAGTGGGAGACTTCGGTAACCCATTTGTAATAATGGAACACCTAGGCAGAAAATCAATAAGGAAATAGAGGATTTAGATAACAATATAAACTAGCTAGACAAACAGCATGTACAGAGCATTCCACCTAAGAACACCACCCACGTTCTTCTCAGATGCGCAGGGAACATTTTCCAGAACAGACCATGTGCTAAGTCATAAAACCAATCTCAGTAAATTTCAAAACATTTAAATCATATTAAATATGCTCTCTGCTCACAATGGAATTATATTAGAAATTAGTAACAGAAAAAAATTGGGGAAATCCTCAAACATGTAGAAGTTAAACAAGATTTTACTAAATAACCAATGGGTCAAATAACAAGGAAAATTAGAAAATGCTTTGAGATGACTGAAAATCAAGCTACAACATACCAAAACAGTGCAGTGCTCAGAAGGAAATATACAGTTGTAAATGCCTCTGTTTAAAAAAGAAAGATCTTAAATGAAGAAGCTAAACTACCACCTTAAGACATTGGAAAAAGAAGAGCAAACTAAACCCAAATCAAGCAGAAGGAAGGAAATAATAAAGATTCAAGTGGAGTTAAAGAAATAGAAACAACAGAAAAAATCAAGGAACCAAAGGTTTAAAAAAAAAAAAAATCAGTAAAATATGTACCCCTGGGAAGCAGAAGTAGTACAAGCAATTGGGCTCCCATCTACCTTATTGGAGGTCCAGGGTTCAATTACTGGGGCCTCCTGGTGAAGGCAAGGTGGCCTGTGTGGCAAGCTAGCCCATGCAGGAATGCTGTCCCATGCAAGAGTTCTGGCCCGTACTGAGAGCTGATGCAGCAAGATGATGCAACAAAAAAAGAGTCACAGAGGACAGACAATAAGAGATGCAGCAGACCAGGGAGCTGAGGAGGCATAAGAGAATGAGCACCTCTCTCCCACTCTGGAACGTCCCAGGATCAGTTCCCAGTGCCACCTAGAGAGAAGACAAGCAGACAGAAAGAACATGCAGCAAATGGACTCAGAGAGCAGAAAGTGAGTGCAAAACAATGAAGGGTGAGGGGAGAAATAAATAAATCAATCTTTAAGAAAGCAAACAAACAAAACCCCATATACCCTGAGCAAGAAAGAAAGAGAGAAGATTCAAATTACTAAAATCAATAATGAAAGAGGAACATTACTACTGTTCTTACAGAAATAAAAAGGATTATAAGGGAATACTATGATTAACTATATGCCAACCAATTGGGTAACTTAGATCAAACAGACAAACACAAACAACTGAAACTAACTAAAGAAGAAATAGAAAATTTCAATAGCCCTATAACAAGTAAAGAACTTGAATTAGTAATCAAAAAAACTACATACAAAGAAAAACCTGGCCTAGAGGGCTGTACAGGTGAATTCTATCAATTAAAGAAGAATACATACAATTCTTTAAAACTTTTCCAGGGGAAGTGGATGCGCCTCAAGCAACTGGGCTCCCAACTACCATACAGGAGGTCCAGGGTTCAATTCCCAGGGCCTCCTGGTAAAGGGAAGCTGGCCCATGAGGCAAGCTGGCCCGTGTGGCACGCTGGCACAACAAGATGATGCAACAAAAAAAGACACAAAGGAGAGACAATAAGAGCCACAGCAGACCAGTGAGCTGAGGTGGTGCAAGAGATTGTGTACCTCTCCCCGTCTCCAGAAGGTCCCAGGATTGGTTCCCAGTACTGCCTAAAGAGAATACAAGCAGACACAGAAGAACACAGTGAATGGACATAAAAAGCTGACAGCGAGTGCAAAACAATGGGGGTGGGGTAGGCAGAAATAAATAATCTTTTTTTTTAAAAAAAGAACCTCTTCCAAAATACAGAAAAGGAAGGACTATATCCCAATTAATTCTATGAGGCCAGAATTACCCTAATATGAAAACCAAATGAAGACATCATAGGAAAAGAAAACTATAGATCAATATCCCTTATGAATCAGATGAAAAAAAATCCCCAACAAAATACTAGCAAACCAAATCTAGCACTATATAAACAGGATTCTACACTATGATTTACCCCAGAACGCAAGGCTGGATCTACTTCCGAAAGTTATTTGATGTGACATGCCACACCAATGGTACATTAATATGAGAAAAAAATCATGATCATAACAGATGCAGAAAAAACCATTTGACAAAATCCAATACGCCTTCACGATAAAAACACTCCAAAAACTAAAGCTTGCTCATCCTGATAAAGGACATCTATGAAAACCCCACAGTTAAATCATGCTTACCAGTGAAAGACAATTTCCCCCACTAAGACCAGGAACAAGACAAGGATGTCTGCTCTTGTCACTTCTATTCAACATCATGCTGCAGATTCTGGCCAGGGCATTTTAGGCAAGACAATTAAACAATAGGCATCCATATAGGAAAAGAAAAAGTAAAGTCATCTCTATTTGAAAATGACATGGTTTTGTATATAGAAAATTCTACACACACACACCCACACACTCAACTATTAGAGCTAATCTAATAGACAAGTTTAGCAAGGTTGCAGGTTCCAAGTTCAATACATAAAATTAGTTGTATTTCTATACACTTGCAATGAACAATTAGAAAATAAAATTTAGAAAATAATTCTACTTAGAATAGCATTAAAATGAATAAAATAGGAATGAATTTAACAAAAAAAGTGCAAAAGTTCTTTGAAGTGCAGAGATACAAGACATCATTGAAAGAAATTAAAGAAGACCTAAATGAACGGAAAGACAACCCATGTTCAAGGATTGAAAACCTTAGCATTCATAAGATGGCAATGGTCCCTAAATCAAGCTACAGATGCTCCTCAATCTTTATCGAAATTCCATCTGGCTTCTTCGCAGAAATTAACAAGTAGATCCCAAAATTCTTGTGGAAATGCAAAGGACTCAGAATAGCTCAACAATCTTGAAAGAACTCACACTTTCCAATTTCAAAAGTTACTACAAAGGTATAGTAATAAAGACAGTATAATATCAGCATACGGATAGATATATAAATCAATGGAATATGACTGATAGCCCAGAAATAAACCCTCACATTTATGGTCAATAGATTTTTGACAAGGGTGCCAAGACAATTTAATGGGGAAAAAACAATCTTTTCAATTAATCATGCTCAAACAACTGGATATGTACTTGCACGACACTTAGGTTGGATCCCTATATCACACCATAAACAGAAATTAACTCAAAATGGATCAAAAGACCTAAATGTAAGAGCTAAAATCATAAAATTCTCAGAACATGGGCATAAATATTTATAAGCTTGGATTTGACAATGGTTTCTTATTTTGACACCAACAGTATGAGAAAAAAAAAGAGATAAATTAGACACTGGACTTCACTCAAAATTAAAACCTTTTGTGCTTCAAGGGATACCATCAGGAGAGAATTTCTTTGTGGGAACGTTCTTTTGGCAAAGAGTGCATGGGAGTATCACTGGTACAGGGTGTCGATGGTGGGGGATATGTGGGAAAGGGTGTGCCTGGGGCACGCTTCTGTGGAATATGAATATGTTCATCTCAGTGAGTGGAGACCCACACAATAACAAGAAAATATTTAACTTCCATGCTGGGAATGGAAGTTACGTTCTCAAATAGAGGGGCAATAAACTCTCAAGTACATAGGCAATGCCTAATAAAAGAAAACAGACCCGTATGCCAAGCCCTCAATATTAATGCATGTAATTATGAACCTTATTCTTGGAAAACTGAAATTTAGTGGTTACCATAGGTTCCGAGGGGAGGAAAGAATGGTGGAACATAGGGCATTTTTAGGGCATTGGAGTTGTTCTGCATGATTTTGCAATGACAGATACAGGCCATTATACATTTTGTTAAACCCTATATAATTGTACAGTTCAAAGTGTAAACCACTGTCCATGATTAGTAGCAATGCTTCAATATTTGTTCATCAATTGTAACAAATGTACCATACTCATCTAAGACATTATAATTGGGGAAAAATATGAGAGGGAGAGGGGGTGGGATATAGAGGAATCCCCTATATTTTCTATGTGACTTTTCTGTAACCTAAAGCTTCTTTGAAAATAAAGTGAAAAAAAAAAAAACAAACAAAAAAGACCCTGGGAGAACAAAGAGAATAAATTGCCAGTATACATAAAAGATACAAGATCCTACAGTAATGGAAGGCACAATGCAAGAAATTTCTTTTGGCTTTGTTTTTAGGGAGGCTTTGGCTTACAGAAAAGTTACAACTATGGCAGGGGAGGATCACTGGTGCAGGGTGTCAGGGGAGGGGGGATGTGTGGAGAATGGTATACTGGGGCATGCCTCTATGGAATATGAATGTGTTTGTGTATCATTCATTGGGTGTCATCTCAGCAGGTGGAGACACAAACATAACCGAAAGAATATTGAATTCCCATCCTGGGAAGTCCTGCTACATTCTCTAACAGAATGGCAAGAATCTCTAGAGGAGTACATGGGCAGTGCCTAGTCAAAGAGGACAGACCAATACGCCAGGTCCTTGATACTAATGCTTGTACTTATTAACCTTGTTCTTGTGAAACCTAGTCCAGTAATATATATTGCCTAAGAGTTACTTCCTGAAAAACCTCCTTGTTACTCAAATGTGGACTTTCTCCCAGTCAAACTCAGCATATAAGCTCACTGCCTCCTGCCATCCCACCCCCAACATGGGACATGACTCCCAGGGATGAGCTTCCTTGGCACTGAGGGATTATCACCAAGTCACAACTAGCAATGCATTTGGAAAAAGACCTAGACCAAAAGCGGGTAATATTAAATGAATTTTTACAGCTAAGAGAATTCAAAGTGGGTCAGGAGGTCATTCCAGAGGTTACACTTATGCATGTCTCAGGAGGATCTCTCTGACTGCCTCAGTAAACAGTGCCTCAAACAGGGGTGCTCCTAAGGGCTCGAGACATCTTGACACCATGGGAAAGGCAAACAACCCCAGGAAATCAGCATCACATCAGTGGGCATTACCTTGGAATATATGTTAACCTATCTACCTGATTTAACAGTTAGATTTATTTATAATTTCCCTACCCATGGTTCTTCTGCCCCTTTTATTTGAACCTATAATTAGCACTATACCTGGTAAATATATGTCCCAGAGACTTAAATCTTCAGTCTCTTCATATACTGGTTGAGTCCTGAGTCTCGGCAAAGTTGCAGCCAACACCTATTCTCCAGTTCATCAGACTTGCCCGGGACAACTAACAAAAGGTTGATGATGGACAACACCCATCTCAAAAAATAGAGTATACACAACCACAAGCATGACAGTTCCAGCCATCTGCCCCATGGGATAAGCCGCCTATCAACTGGAAGAAGAGTGGACATCACCACCTCAAAATCGAAGAATGAGTAAATGTAAGTGGAGAATGCAACTATGTTTCATTACTTATTATTCTAGTAATGGAAAAACTTGTAACATTGATATAAAGAAAGTGGTTACCAGAGGTTGTGAGGGGAGGGAGAGGGAAGAAAAGATGTAACATGGGGTGTTTTGGGGACATTGGAATTACTATGCATAATATTGCCATGACCTATACAAGCCATTTGTCAAAACCTATAATATTGTATGGTGCAGAGTATAAACGAAATATATTGCAACACTTCAATATATGTTCATCAATTGTAACAAATGTACCACTCTATGAAAGATGTTATTTCCCCCCTTCCCACACACACACACTGCTACTTTTTGCTGTCTGTGTCCATTCACTGTGTGATCTTCTGTAACTATTTCTCTTTTTGTCTTCTCTTCTTTTTCTCCTCTAGGATTCTCAGGGATTTGATGCTGGGGACCTCTGATGCAGAGAGGTTCCCTGTCACTTGTGCCACCTCAGTTCCTGGTTTTTGTTGTGCCTCACCTTGACTCTCCCCTTTGTCTCTCTTTTGTTGCATCATCATCTTGCTGTGCGATTCACTTGTGCAGGCACTGGATTGCCACATGGGTACTCAGTTCGCCGCAAGGGCATGCTTTTTTACCAGGAGGCCCCAGAGATTGAACCTAGGTCCTCCCATATGGTAGGTGGAAGCCCAATCACTTAAGCCACATCTGCTTCCTGAAAGATGTTATTAATAGGGAAAATGTGAGGTGGGGTAGGGTATATGGAAATCCCCTATATTTTCTTTTTCTTTTTTTAAAAGATTTATTTATTTATTTTTATTTATTTCTCTCCTGTCCACCCCCCCCATTGTCTGCTCTCTGTGTCATTTGCTGTGTGTTCTTCTGTGACCGCTTCTATTTTTATCAGTGGCACGAGGAATCTGTGTTTCTTTTTGTTGTGTCATCTTGTTGTGTCAGCTCTCCATGTATATGGCACCATTCTTGGGCAAGCTGCACTTTTTTTGTGCCGGCTGGTTCTCCTTACGGGGCACACTCCTTGCGCGTGGGGCTCCCCTACGCGGGAGACACCCCTGCGTGGCACGTCACTACTTATGCGCATCAGCACTGTGCTGGGCCAGCTCCACACGGGTCAAGGAGGCCCGGGGTTTGAACCGTGGACCTCCCATGTGGTAGGCGGATGCCCTATCCATTGGGCCAAGCCCACTTCCCCCTATATTTTCAATGTAACTTCTCTGTAATCAAAAAGTTCTTTAGGGAAGCAGATATGGCTCAACTGATGGAGCATCTGCCTACCATATAGGAGGTCCAGGATTTGAACCTAGGGCCTCCTGGCCTATGTAGTGGGCTGGCCCATGTGTGGTGCTGCCGCATCCAAGGAGTGCCATGCCATGCAGGGTATCTCCTGCATAGGGGAGCCCCATGTGCAGGGAGTGCACTCTGCAGGGAAAACTTCCCTGAGCGAAAAAAGTGCAGCCTGCCCATGAGTGGCACAGCACACACAGGGAGCTGATGCAGAAAAATGACATGGCAAGGGGAGACAGAAGATTCTTGGGGCTGCTGAGAGTGCAGGTGAACACAGAGGACACAAGAGAGGAGACAACTGGGGGGTAGAGGAAGAGAAATAAATAAAAAATAAACATTAAAACTAAAAATTTCTTTAAAGATAAAAAAGTGAGGACAACTAGCAAGGTGGCAGTGGGGTAAGGAGCTCCTAGAGTCAGCTCCTGCTACAGGGCAGTTAGTAAACACCCAGAGATATCCAGAGCTGGCTGAAGCACCTGTTTGGGGCTCCAGGAAACCAGAAGAGCATCCTGCAACATACTTGAAGGAATGGAAGGAGGAGACTGCCCATCTGCAGAGAAGTTTCTTACATAGAGCACTCCACACCATGAAGGCTGGTGCCTATCCACCACTGGAGGCACCAGCCACCTCAGGAGTTGCTCCACAGCAGGACTTGAAAGCTCCACTTCCCAAAAATGGGGAAGGAAGAGACAATTGGGCACCAACTTCAGCTAGTGATGAGTAAATTCAGTGGGCTACAGTATAATCCTAAGAACAGCTAAAGTTTGAGCCTCTCCAAGGCAGAAAGATGCCAGTAGTTGCCATCTTAACTCTGCACCTGGCACTAAGGGAAGAGGGGCAAACTGAAAATTGCAGTGCTGGTAGGGACTGGCTTCTTTCTATCCAGATCAGATTGCAGCTTTGGCATAAAGCCGGCCCCACCTCCAGCAGGAAGGAAGCTGGGGGGATCTGCACCAGCCTCTCTGGGAAATTACTGGCCAAGCCACGGACGCCAGTGAATATCCTACTCTAGTGGTGCAAGCTGCCCTGGGAGCTATTCTGTGGCTGGAATTGGAAGCTCCATTTCCCAAAAACAAGGGAGGAGGAGATGGCTGGCTGCTGATTTTGGCTAATTATTAGTATACTCGGCTGGCTAAGGTATAACCCTAGGAACAGCTAGGGTATGTATCTGTCCAATTCAGACAAGGGCTGGTGGCCACCATTTTGACTCTGCCCCCAGCATGAGGGGAAGCTGGGCTGACCAAAAATCACAGCAATGGTAGGAACAGGTTTCTTGCACCCAGACCAGCCTGTAACTGTAGCCAAGGCTTCAGCCCCACCCCTGGCAGGGAGGAGTCTGGCGGGCCCTGAACCAGCCTATCCAGGTAACTGCAGGTACCTTTGGCTGGCACAGACTGAATAGTTTGAAGTCTACCAGGGCAACTGCAATCATCTTGGACCCGCACTGCATAGATTGCTGCCCACACCTGCAGCTCCATCCCCACCCCAGGCAGGGGAGAAAGGGGCATGAAGCTTCATCAGCCTCTCTGGGCAACTACAGTCTAGGCCTGCACTTGGATTATTCCGCACAGCTGTGACTCTGTCCCTACCCCTGGCAAAGGAGAAAGTTGGGAGAATCTTCACTGGTCCCTGGGGCAATGAGGGCAGCTTGAGCCTCCACAGCCTAAAGTACCAACCATATCCTTGGCTCCTACTGCATAACCAGGAAGAGAGAAAGGGCAGGAAGCCCTAAACTAAAAAGAAAAACTGCACCCAGAATAAATACCCTAGTAAGCCAGATGCCAAGACACTAGCAAAAAATTATAATCCACATCAAGAAACAGGAAGGTATGGCCCAGTTAAAGGAACAAGATAAGCCTCCAAATGACATAAAGGAATTGAGACAACTAATCATAGATGTTCAAACAAATCTCCTTAGTAAATTCAATGAGATGGCTAAAGAGATTGAGGATATTAAGAAGACATTGGATGAGCACAAAGTAGAATTTGAAAGTATACATAGAAAAATAGCAGATCTTGTGGGAATGAAAGGCACAATAAATGAAATTAAAAATACATCACCAATTTCTCCATATCCTTGGAAACATTTAGCCTTATAATAATAGCCTTAATAAATAGCCTTAATAAAATAATAGCCTTAATAAAAGCCTTAATAAAAATAAAAAATAAAAAAAGCCTTAATAAAAGAAAATAATGGCTATTAATAGGGGATGAAGTGGTATCTCATGATTTTAGATTTGCATTACCCTAATTGCTAGTAAATTTGGACGTTTTCATGTGTTTATCGGCCATTTGTACATGTTCTTAGTAGAAATGTCTAAGACCATTTGCCCATTTTATAATTGGACTGTTTGGTTTTTTTATTATTGGGCTATGTAGCAGTTTGATATGGTTATGAATTCCAAAAATAGATATTGGATTATGTTTGTAAACTGGTCTGTACCTGGGTGTGATTAAATTATGATTAGGGCTTTGACTGGGCGACATCAGTAGGTTGTTGAGTCCCACCCCTTGGTGGGTGGGGACTCACAGATAAAAGGCATGGTAAAAGACAGAGTTGGAGTTTTGATGCTGGAGTTTTGAGTTGGAGCCAGGGAAGTGAACACAGAGGAATAGAGACAGCTCCTTACACACAGCAGAAGCATCAGGGAGAGAGACAAGCTGTTTGCCTGATAGTCTACAGCTGGCCTTGTTCAGTGAGCACAGCAGCTAAGCCCCAAGAAAAATGCAGTCCTGGGAAGAGAGGAACCCAAGAAGCCTGAACTCTTGGCAGATGTTGGCAGCTATCTTGCCCTAACATGTGGCAAATGATTTTGGTGAGGGAAGTAACTTACGCTTTATGGCCTGGGAACTGTAAGCTTCTCTCCCAAATAAATACCTTTTATAAAAACCTCAAAAAAAAAAAATTGGAATCATACAATAGCAAGATTTGAGAAGGCAGAAGAAATTTCTGGTAAGCTTGAAGAAATGCCTCTGAGAGTGAAAATACAAAAGAACAGATGAAGAAAAGAATGGTAAAAATTGAACAAGGTCTCAGGGAACTAAATGACAGCAAAAGGCATGCAAACATATATGTCATGGGTATCCCAGAAGGAGAAGAGAAGGGAAAAGGTGCAGAAGGAATATTTGAAAAAATAATTGTAGAAAATTTCCTAACCCTACTGAAGGACATAGATATCCATGTCCCAGAAGCACAATGTACTCCCATCTGAAAAAATCTGAATAGACCATTCTAAGATACATACTCATCAGAATGTCAAATGCCAAAGACAAAGAGAGAATTCTGAGAACAGCAAGAGAAAAGCAATGTATAACATATATGGATACCCAATAAAATTAAGTGCAGATTTCTCACCAGAAACCATGGAGGCAAGACAGTGGTCTGATATATTTAAGATACTACTAGAGAAAAAATTCCAGCCGCGAATCTTATATCTGGCAAGACTGTCTTTCAAAAATGAGGGTGAGATTAGAATATTCACAGGTAAATAGAAACTGAGAGAATTTCTAACCAAGAGACCAGATTTTCAGGAAATACTAAAGGTTGTGCCACAACCTGAAAAGAAAAGACAGGAGAGAGAGGCCTGGAAGAGAGGCTAAAAATGAAGATTAGATCAATAAAAGTAACTAAAAGTGTCCAAAGAGTGGTGAAAATAAAATATCACAGGTAAAACTCAAATGTCAGGAATAAACTTAACCAACAATGCAAAGCATTTGTATTCAGAAAACTGCAACTCAATATTAAAAGAAATCGAAACAGGCCTAAATAACTGGAAGAACATTCCATGCTTACAGACTGGAAGACTACATATCATTAAGGTGTCAGTTCTACTCAAATTGATATACAGATTCAATGCAATCCTGATAAAAATTCCACCAACATTTAAAAAGAAATTGAAAACACAATTATCAAATTTATTTGGAAGGATAAGGGGTTCTGAATAGCCAGAAACATCATAAAAAGGAAAAGCGAACCCTCATCTCCAGATTTTAAATCATATTACCTAGCTATAGCAGTAAAAACAGCATGATACTGGCATAAAGACAGACTTAGACCAATGGAACCAAATTTATGGTTCAGAAACAGACCCTCACATGTATGGTCAAGTGATTTTTGACTAGCCTGTCAAACCTACACAGCTTGGGCAAAACAGTCCATTCAACAAATGGTGCTGAAAGAAACTAGGTATCCATAGCCAAAAGGAAAGAGGACCCCTATCTCACACCTTATTCAAAAATCAACTCAAAATGGATTGAAAACCTAAAACTAAAAGCAAGAGCCATGAAGTTTCTAGAAACAATTTTAGGAAAATATCTTCAAGACCTGGTGGTAGGTGGTAGATTCTTAAAGGAGATAAGAGGAGGACTGAGATGGACTACCGATGTTTAATGTATGGAGAAGTTTTAATTAGCTTTAATGTAAAAGTGTGGAAATATATAGAGTGGATGGTAACAAATAGTGATTAACGGCTATTTTATAAATGGGGATGTGTCAGAAAATGGTAATCTAGGTATGTAAATGCCAACTGACAGAATGCTAGGGAATAATTTTAGGAAATGAATAGCACAGTAAACCAAGAGGTGGATGAGAATTGTGGTTGATGGTAGAGATGCAAGAGTGTCCTTTGTGAGCTAGAGCAAATGTACATCACTAGTGCAGGGTATTGGGAATGTGGAGAAGCATGGGAAAAATACAGCTGGAGTGACCTATGGACTTTGGTTAGCAGTAATAATATAATATTCTTGCATCTATACCAAAGATTACTGTGTTGATATGGGGCAGTATGGAAAATGTGAGCCAAATGTATACTATGGATGTGGTAACAATCAGATTTCTTATCTGTAACAAATGTTCCACCACAGTGTAGTGTATTGATAGAGGGGAGTTGTTTGGGAATTCTGCACATGTGCATGACTGTTTTATAAGTTTACAACTTCTGTCATAAAAAATAATAATAGGGTTGGTTGGGGGAAAATACTTTGGTTAGTAGTAATATTTTGACAATGCTCTTTAATCATTAATTAAACAGGCTTAACAACAATGTAAGGTTTTGGTGGTAGGGTGAGTTATAAGAGTCCAGTATGATGTTATATATGTTTGTTTTGTAACTTCACAACTATTTCTATACACTTATTATTTATGAGCGATATACTTCAATAAATTTTTTAAAAAGTGAAAAAACAACCTACAGAATGGGAGAAAATATTTGCAAATCATATAAGCATCGAGGTTGGTAAGCATCTAGTATCCTTAATATAAAGAGAACTCTTAAAACTCAACAATAAAAAGACAAACAATCAAATTAACCTGCAGCACAATGTTGAATAGAAGTGACAAGAGCTGCCATCCTTGTCTTGTTCCTGATCTTAGGGGGAGATTCAGTCTTTCACTAGTAAGCATGATTTAATTGCATATTTTTCATAGATATCCTTTATCAGGATGGGCAAAGGACTTGAATAAACATTCTCCAAAGATATGCAATGGTCAATAAACACATGAAAAGATGTCTAACATCATTAGTCATTAGATAAATGCAATTCAAAACCACAATGATGGGGGGATGTGGGGTATATGGGACCCTCATATTTTTTAAGGTAAAATTTTTTGTGATCTAAGTATTTTCAAAAAAATACAGTAAAAATAAATAAATAAAATTTTAAAAAACCACAATGAGATACTACTTCCTACCCACTAGAATGGCTGTACTTTTTTTAAAAAAGGAATATATTAAGTGTTGGCAAGGATACAGACAAATTGGAATCTTCATTCATTATTGCTGGGAATGTAAAAAAGTTCAGCCACTTTGCAAGAGTGATTCCTCAAAAAGTTAAAACTAGAGTTTCCATGAGTCAGCACTTCTACTCTGGGGTATAAAACCAATAGAAATGAAAAAGTGCTAACACAAACTTGTACACCAATGTAAAGAACAGCATTATTCATACTAGCCAACAGTGGAAACAACCCAAAATTCCATCAATAGATGAATGGATAAATAAAATGTGATACATCAATACACTGGAATATTATTCGGCAACAGAAAGAAATGAAAAGTCCTAATTCATGCTACAAAATGGATGAACCTTGAAAATATTATGCCAAGTAAAAGAAATCACACAAGGCCACATATTTTATGATTCCCATTTATATGAACTGTCCAGATGGACAAATCTGTATATAGAGAAAATAGATTTGTGGTTGCCAGGGGTTGGGAGAGGGCAGGAGAGGAGATGAGTAACTGCTAATAGGTATGAGGTTTCCTTTTGGGGAACTGAAAATATTCCAAAATGACGACTGCACAACTCTCTGTGTACACTAAAAATCACTGAATTGGACAATTTAAATAGAAGAATTGTATGGTATGTGAATTGTAACTTAATAAAGCTATTATTTTAAAAAATACACTTAAAGAGGTTAAAACAACTGGGTAGTCCTTTGAGAGGGGAAAGTAATATTGCCCTCTTTATGCCAAATGAAATTAATTTTGATAGTTAAAACAGTGAAACTTTCTTAAACAGAAACTCTAATAGTATTAAAAGAAAATATGTATTGAGTTTTTCAAAATAATCTCAGAGTAAAGGTGTCCTTCCTAAGTACAACACAAAGTTCAGAAGCTAAGAACAAAATGATTGATACATTTATCTATATAAAAATTAAAGTCTCTCCATAGAAAAATATTCATAAGCCAAAAAGCGGAATTATAAAATACATTCACACTGGATAAAAGGATAATTCTCTTGATCCATAAAAAACCTTTACAAGTGAATTAGAAAAAGACAAGCTAACCGTTAATTAAAACAAGAGACCATTCTTCAAATTATGTACAGCAAACAATTTAAAACACTGATGACAACCAATGTTAGCAAAGGCTGTGGATTCAGCTGGCAGGAAGGAAAGCTGACACCTTTTGGAAGGTGACATAAAAAATGTCAATGCATACCTTCTTTGAATTGGAAATCCTAACTTTAAAAAACACAGTTATGAAGGCACTAGACATGGTTCTCCATCTGACTTCTTGTGCTCATGTTCACTTTTTTAAAGAGCTACAGAGTATTCCGTTATGCTGATAAGCCTTATTTTTATTAACTAATCTTTTCCTGAAGTTATCATCAATAATCCTTGTAAACATGCATTGAAAACTGTCTGGAAGTTTAACAGTGTTTACTTCTGGAAAGGATGACTGGCTGGTTTGTGGGGAGAGGAACTTTTACTTACTAATAATAACTTTCTGTTCTGTATAGAACAATGAGCATGTATTACTTCTTTTAAAGTGCTTTTAATAAAAAATGTCACAGTCATACTCTTCATAACTGCAGGTTAGAAAATCTAAAGGTTTTTTCCCTCCCCTGGGAAGAATCATGAAGCTGTAAGGAGAACCCATTATATAATTTTTGAAACAAATATGGAAATCAAGAGAGAATAACAACTAAGAAATGGTACAATGCCAATTTCCTTTCTGACAGGGGAGGTATAATTTACTCACCAATGGAATGTCTAAGTTCACTGCACTGGCTGACAGGGGGTAGCTTCAGCATCTCCCTCCATTTTTTACTACGACCTCTTTTGCCAAAGCCTTAGATTTAAAAAAAAAAAAAAAAGTAGTTTTTAAAATTATGAAAGTCAGAAGAAGTATCTAATAACTACTTCCATTAACGCATCTTTCTATGTCTGTCTGGGTGGTTTGAGTATTATATTTTTACTGTGAGTAAAAATATAAGTTTATGATAATATGTCTTATCTGGAAGGCAGTGTGATGAAGAATAAAAATCCCAAGTGATAAATCAGTCACTGGCATGTCATTTAGAAACCATGTCACCTTCACCTTCTCTCAGTAGTTCTGCTGAGCCTCAGTTTCTAAATTTGTAAGTTGAATCTAACATCATGTATTGTACAGGGCTGCTTAGAAGTATTACTTATACAACAAATCTTTATTGAGTACCTACTAAATGCCAGAAACAGTATGGTAAAAAAGACAAAAATCCCTCTTCTACAGTCTAGTAAGAGAGAGAGAAAAACAGCACATAATGCTAAGTGATAAAAAATTAAACTAATCATACATGATAAACGAAATGAAAAAATCCCAAGCAGGTAGAGGTGTGTGTGCGTGCACGCGTGCATCCTATTTTGACTGAGGTAAGATCAGAGAAGGGTTCTCTGCGAGGGTCACTGCTGTAGTTTCCCAAACGCTAAAACAAATACCGGGCAATGGGTGGGCTTTAACAACAGGAATGTACTGCTTGCTGCCCCCCAGGCTGGGGCCTTCTGGCTGCCGGTCATCTTGGCTTCCTTGGCTTTTCCGTCACAAGGCAATGCACATGGTGGCACCCACTCCTTCCTCTTCCCCAGTCCCTTGACTTCCACCTCCTGGCTGCTCCCCTGGCTTCTTTTCTGTGCCCAATCTCTGCTTATAAGGACGTTGGCCCAACTGGGTTAAGGCCCGCCTCCATCCAGTTTGGGCATGCTTTAACTAAAATATCTTCAAAGGTCCCATTTACAAATGGGTCCAGACCCACAGGGCCAGGGGCTGGGACCTGAACAAGCCTTTCGTGGGGGTCATGATCCAGTTCCCAACAGTCACATTTAGGCAGAGACTTGAAGGGTATGCAGGAGGAAGTCTCAGAAAAAGCTGGAGAAAGAGCATCCCACAGAGAGAGCATGGAAAAAAATTATACTCATAGATTTTATAAGTTTTTTTTTTAATAAGCACTCTTTCTTTAAAAAATTAGAGCCATCAATTTCAAGCATTCTGGGGCACTAAAATTTTACTGAATTTTATCAAAGAGAAAACATCACAGCTTAGCCTGGCATGATGAAAAGACTCCAAGGTCATTAGGAAGAATCGGGAAATCAGAAGGAAAGACCTTCAACATGGTGTTTGGAAAACTGGAGCGAAGGAGACATCTAGAAGATGGATGACCTGACACAAGCTAGGGAGAGAGAGCCTAGCTACAGATACAGATTTGATAGGCACATGCAAAAAAAAGATTACGATCAAAGGTGCAAGGTGGTCTTTCTTAGCCTTTTCACGCCTCTACTACTGCACTCTATATGTCAAATCAGATTGTGAGTGCTAGGCTCCTACATCCCACTCCCCAGATGTCCCAGAGCACTTCAAAGTCAGCATGTTCAAGACTGTACTCAACTTTCCCTTCAGTCCTCCTCCCACGCTCTGAACACTGGTTAACCAACTACCAACTGGCACTCTACCTCCTAGTGCCTCACCATTTCCCTCGAAGACACATCCTGTCCACCTTGCAGGTGCTGGATGCTGCGAGCACACAGGGGACTTTCAAGGCAGCCAAGACCCTGCCTTCCAAGGAACTCACGGGCCCTCTTCTCCTGCCCCTTGCTGTTGTCCACTGCACTCCTCCATATGTCTGCTAACCCGACCCTCGGTAGCTTATCTCTCTTGCCAGCTTTAGTACTTCTTCTTAGCTGGCACCTCTAGTGTCTATTTGACGTTCTGGGTGAGGACCTGTCTCCTGACTAGACTGTAAACTCCTCAGAAAGTATGTCATTCATTGCTGGATCCCCAATACCCAGATGAATGCCTGGCACTTAGAAGGCACCCAATAAATCGTTATTGAATGCATGTATCCCTTTTAATTGCTGTATACATTCAACAAATGTCTATTCATCCATTCACTATTGATTATACTGTAGAGCAAATGTTCTCGTAAATGTCTCCTGCACCACCACTTCTGGCCAGAAGTGGAATCCTTGAGTCTTGGGTATATGATATTTCAATGTTAATTGATAGCATCAAATTCTCTCCAAAGTGGTTGTAATCTACCATAATGACTTATAACACAGTGTACACAGCAAGATGAGTCTCTTGATGAGCACTGCTCAGAATTCCTTTTTACATGCAAAATCAGTTTGTAGATTGAAAAGGGAAAAACAATTCTCTTCCTTCAGTGTTTCCAGTTGGTCTGCAGAAGAGGAGTACTGGGGGGAAAAAAGGAAGTAATTTCATCAAATGACTTAGGGCACTTTCCTCCTGAAGTCAGCTGCAAATGAGCTGCAACCACAGAGGGCTTCGGGTAGTTTCCAGTCTTCTCTTCCTGAATTCTTATCATATCCAGAAAGCTGGGAACACAAGCGTGATGGTGAGAACCAGGCCACATGGTGGCAGCCATACAGGGATGACTGTTTTGAAGAGGCCTCTCAAAGGCATGCTATGGTCACTCAAAGTCCACACCTGCAGCCCTTCCCACTGCACTTCTGGTTACAGGAGGCTCAGTCTGGGAGATGAGAAGTAAGTTGGAGGGAAAGGTAAGTGCAGAGCTATGGGTGCTGGACCATTCTCATCTTCTCTTCCCTTCCCCCAGAGCCCCTTGGCATATGGCCGGCCAGCTACACTATTTCCAGCCTCCTTGCAGGTGGGGCCAGATGACAAAGCTCTGGTCAGGAGAATGGGTGTGGAAAGGACACGTGCCCCTTCCCAGCCTGCTGGTTACAGCATAGCTTGCCACCTGCACTCCTTTCAACAGTCATTCCCTTTCCTTCTGGGCTGGAATGGTGATAACTAGAGCGGCCAAACTCAGCTCTGCATAGCTAAAACATCACCACTGCCGCCACCGATGGAACAGCTGCCCTGCACTGTTATAGGAGCAAAGGAAACTTCCATTACATTTGCGTCATTAGATTGGGGTCTCAGTGATACAGCAGCTTAGTCTATCCTAACTAATAAGCTGGGCTTTGATAAATAAGACGATAGTCCTAGCATGGAACTTGTAACATTTTAAGATAAAAATGAGTATACTTGGAGACTTTGGGAAGATGGTGTCAGAGTAGGTAGGCAGGGTTCAACTCTCTCACAAAAACAATGGAGGAAGGGAAAAAAGCAGGGAGCTGCTTTGGGGATCTGCACATCATTCAGAAGGGTAAGGGACAGAGAGATTAAATGAAAAGCAGGAATGACTAGCCCCCACCCCCAAGGCCACCAGCCTGGATAAAACCCCAGGGTCACTGCAGCCCGGTGAGAGGGGAACACACGTCCTCCTCCCTGGGAAGAGGGACGGTATGGTGTTGGCGGAGAGTGGTTTCTCTTCAGTGAGACTGGCCAGCAGAGCCCACTGCGAATCGGCTCTGGGCAGACCAGAGTCAGGGCAAGTGGAGGCTGAAGGACACGCCTCCCTCTGCTGGCTGGCCAGGAAACTGCAAGGAGGAACCGCTTCTAGGACCCTGTCCTCACAGCCCTTGGGTGCCATCTGCACCCACTGGTAAGGCCCTGGTCCTATTCTGATAATTTAAGCTGGACAACTTTAAAGACTTAGAATGAGCTGAACCAAAAATGAAAGATCCATGAAACAAAACCACTAGGCAGGACAGAGAAATTGACTATCAGAGTAAATTCCCCAACATATTCAGATGCCTACACATCAGCAATAATTTACAAGCCATACTAAGAAACAGGAAGAGAAGGCCCAGCCAAAGGAACAAACCAAAAATCCTGAGGAGACACAGGATTCAAGACAACTAATCAATTATAATCACACAAATCTCCTACACTAATTAAAGGAATTGAAGGAAAATATGACTAAAGAGATAAAGGATATTAAGAAGACATTGGGTGAGCATGAAGAACAATTTGAGGGAAGTGGATGTGATTCAAACAGTTGAGCCTCTGCCTATCACCCGGGAGTCCCAGGTCAGTTTCTGGTGCCTCCTAAAGAAGATAAGCACGACAGAGAGCAGATGGGACAGGATGGTGTGGCGAGCTGACACAACAAGATGATGCAACAAAGAGATTGATGAAGTAAACACAATGAGAGATACAACAAAAGAGGGAGCAGAGGTAGTTCAAAGGATTAGGTGCCTCCATCACACAAGAGGTCCCTGGTTTGGTTCAAGTGCCTCCTAAAGAGAAGACAAGCACACAACAAACAGACACAGTGGGTGCGAACAATAAGGAAGGGGGGAGAAATGGATAAATAAATCTTAAAAAAAAAAAAATTTGAAAGCCTGCAATGAAAAGTAACAGACCTTATGGAAATGAAAAACATGATGGATGAGATTAAAAATATCTTAGAGGAGAGTGAATTGTGGGAAGATGGCATCAGAGTAGATAGGCAGAGTACAACTCTCTCACAAAAACAATGAAGAAAGCTACAAAAGCTGTCCTAGGGGAAAGTGGATGTAGCTCAGGCATCTGAGCTCCAGCCTATCACACAGAAGTTCCATGGTTCGGTTCCTGGTGCCTCCTAGAAAAGACAGCAAGCTGGCATGACAGGGCAGGCACAGCAAGCCAACACAACAAGGTGATGTAACAAGAGACACAAAAAGAAAAACATAATGAGACACAACAAAACAGGGAGCAGAAGTTTCCAGTGCGTCCTAAAGAAAAAATGAGCAAGACAGCGAGATGACAAGATAGGCAGGCATGGTAAGCTAATGCAACAAGAAACACAAGAAGAAAAAACATAACGAGAGACACAACAAAGCAGGAAACAGAGGTAGCTCAAGTGATCAGGTGCCTCCCTCGCACATTGGAGTTCAGTTCCTGGTGCCTCCTAAAAACACAAAGCAAGTACAAACAACAAGGAGGTAAAAATAAATAAATAAATAAAAATAAATCTTAAAAAAAAAAGCTGTCCAAAGAACCTGCTTTGGGGGTCAGCAGACTGGAACAGTGCTTCACGACTCCCAGGAGGGTGAGGGACAGAGAGACAAAGAATCTGAAATAACAAATGTGAGCTACCAAACCCCTGCAGCAGCTTCAAAGAGCTCCATTCCCCCACCCTCAAGATATTAAGCTAGGTAAAACCCCTGGCTCACTGCAGCTGACTGAGAGGGGAACACACATCTTCCTCCCTGTCGGCTGTTACAAGTGAAAAGGGAAGGGGTATTGGAGGGCTCTTCTTCAGTGAATTTGGCAGCAGAGCCCACTTTAAATCTCAGCTCTGGCCAGAAAAAACACAAGAAAACAGAGATTGAAACACCTCCATGGAAAGGTATGCCTATAAGCACCATCTACTGGCTGGTTTGGAAATTGCATGGACAAAATCTGATTTTGGTTCACATTGTACCCTAACTTCTGAGAGAAAATCTGCAACCCATTAGTGAGTCCCTCACCTGATTTCAATAACTTAAGCTGGGCAATTTTAAAGACTTAGAATAAGTTGAACCAAATATCAAAAAAGAGCTATAAAAAAACAAAGTAATAGGTAAAAAAGAGAAACTGGGTGTAGCAATTTGATATAATTGATGAATTCCAAAAACAAATATTGGATTTTGCTTGTAATCCGATCTGTACCTGGGTATGATTGAGTTATGATTACAGCATTGAGTCCCCACCCAGTCCCCACCCCTTGGTGAGTGGGGACTCACAGATAAAAGGCATGGCAAGGAACAGAGTTGGGGATTTCCGATGTTAGAGTTTGATGCTGAAGACCCGGGAAGTCAGTACCCAGAGGAAAGAGAAGCCAGCACCAGGAAGGAAGAAACCTTGAACCCAGAGAAAAGCAAGCCCCAGGAATGTAGGAACCCAGGAAGCCTGAACTCTGGCAGACGTCATCAGCCATCTTGCTCCAAATAGACTTTGGTGAGGGAAGTAACTTATGCTTTACAGCCTGGTAGCTGTAAGCTACTATCCCAAATAAATACCCTTTATAAAAACCAATTGATTTCTGGTATTTTGCATCAGCACTCCTCTGGCTGACTATACACTGGGCATCATGGTAAATATACCAACATATTCAGATGCATACACATTAGCAAAAAATTACAAGTCATACTAGGAAACAGGAAGAGATGGCCCAGCCAAAAGAATAAACCAAATATCCTGAAGAGATACAGGACTTAATGCAACTAATCAATGATAATCGTACAACTCTCCTAAATCAATTCAAAGAATTGAAAGAAAATATGACTAAAGAGATAAAGGATATTAAGATGACACTGGGTGAGCATAAGGAACAATCTGAAAGCCTGCAAAGAAGGCTTATGAGAATGAAAGACAAGATGAATAAGATTAAAAATACATTAGAGGCATATTAGAGCAGATTTGGATTGCTTGAAGATAGAATCAGTGATTTCGGAGGTAGAATGTCCAAACTGGAAAAGACAGGAGAATAGAATGAAAAGAGAACGGAAAAAATGAAACGTCTCATGCGGCAGACTTGGCCCAGTGGTTAGGGCATCCGTCTACCACATGGGAGGTCTGCGGTTCATACCCCTTGACCCGTGTGGAGCTGGCTCATGCGCGGTGCTGATGCGCGCAAGGAGTGCCATGCCACGCAGGGGTGTCCCCCACATAGGGGAGCCCCACATGCAAGGAGTGCGCCCCGTAAGGAGAGCCGCCCAGTGCGAAAGTGCAGCCTGCCCAGGAATGGTGCCACACACATGGAGAACTGACACAACAAGATGACGCAACAAAAAGAAAGACAGATTCCCATGCTGCTGACAACAACGGACAAAGAAGACACAGCAAATAGACACAGAGAACAGACAACCTGGGTGGGGGGGAGGGGAGAGAAATAAATAAATAAATCTTAAAAAAAAAAAAGGAACATCTCAGGGAACTGAATGACAATGTGAAATGCACAAACATATGCATTACCAGTGTCCCAGAAGGAGAAGAGAATGGAAAAGAGGCAGAAAGAATATCCGAGGAAATAATGACCAAAATCTTCACAACCCTTATGAATGACATAAATATTAATACCCAAGAAGGACAATACACCCCAAACAGAACCCAACCAGACCTATCCCAAGACACCTACTATTCAGAATGACAAATATCAGAGATAAAGAGAGGATTCTGAAAACAGCAAGAGAAAAGCAAAGCATCACACACAAGGAAACCTGAATAAGATTACGTGCTGAACTGTCACCAGAAACCGTGGAGGAGAGAAGAAAATGGTATGATGTATTTAAAATACCAGGAGAGAAAAACTGCCAGCCATGAATTCTGTATCTCGCAAAACTGTCCTTCAAAAATGAGAATGAATTCAAAGTCTTTAAAGATAAACAAAAACTGATAGAATATGTCACCAAAAGACTGGAATTAAAAGAGACAGTAAAGAGAGTGCTGCAGCCTGAAAGGAAAAAAATAAGGATGAGAGACTTGGAGAAGAGTGTAGAAATGAAGATTATTAGGAAGGGTAAACTACAGGGTAAAAATATAGACAATAGTACAGTATGACCACAGAGAGCCAAAGGCCAAAATGGATGAAGTAATGCCTTTACAGTAATAACATTCAGTATTAATGGCTTGACCTCCCCAATCAAAAGATGTAGACTGATAGAATGGATTAAAAAAATATGTGCTGTCTATATGTTGTCTACAAGAGACTCACCTCAGATCTAAGGACACAACCAGGTAGAAAGTGAAAGGCTGAACAAAGATATTCCATGCAAATACTATACCTAAAAGAGCTAGAGTAGCTATACCAATATATGACAAAATACATTTTAAATGCAAAACCATTATATGGGATAAAGATTTCATTACATATTAATAAAAGGGGCAATTCACCACGAAGAAATAACTATACTGAATATTTATACAACTAACTTGAGTGCCCCAGGATACATGAGGCACATTGACAAAGCTGAAGGGAGAAATAGCTGTCTCTACAATAACAGCTGGAGACTTCAGTATACCATTCTCAGTATTGGCCAGAACTTCTGGGTAGAGGATAAATAAAGATAGCTTGAATAACATGATAAATGAACTAGACCTAACACACACCTATAGAGCATTGCACCCCAAAACACCAGGACATACATTCCTTTCAAGTGCTCATGGATCCTTCTCCAAGATAGACCATATGTTGGGTCACACACAAGACAAGTCTCAATAAATTTGAAATACTGAAATTTTACAGAACACTTTCTCTGATCATAATAGAGTGAAGCTGGAAATCAATAATGGACAGAAAAAGGGAAAATTGATAAATATATGGAGATTAAACAACACACTTTTTGTAGCAGTTTGATATTATTTATGAATTCCAAAAAAAGATATGTTTGTAAACTGCTCTGTTCCTCTGGGCATTATACCCTTTGATTGTATTAAATTAAAAGATTTTATGTCAACTTGATAACATCAAGATTAGGGCTTTGCTTCAACCACATCAGTAGGGCATGATTCAGAGTTGAGTCCCTGCCCCTGTGGTCGGCTGATTAAAACAGACATGCACAGAAGAGAGAACTTAGTCAGTTTTGATCCTGAGGACCCACAGAGAAGCCTGATAGTTTACAGCTAACCTTGTGATGCAAACAGAGCAGCTGAGAAGCCCTGAGAGAACTAGCCCTATGCCAAACTACAGCTGAGATTGGAAGAAGTTGGGCCCGTGGAGCCTTGAGAAGAAGGAAGAAGAGACCAGGAGAGATCACCCACCATCTCGCTTCAACACATGACAACTTACTTTAGTGAGAAATCAACCTTGTTGGACTCTGTAACTGTAAGCGTTTACCCCAAATAAATAACCTTTATAAAAGCCAACAGATTTCTGGTACTTTGTGTCAGCACCCCTCTTAATTAATACACTTTTTTTACCCTCCCTGAGATGGCTCTCCTCTATTTTCTCATTGTTTGCTCTCATTGTCTGCTTGTTGCCTTCTCATTATCTGTTTGTTTTTTCTTTAGGAGGCACTGGGTACTGAACCTGGGGCCTTCCATGTGGGAGGCAGGTACTTAACTGCTTTTGCCAATCCATTCTCTGCCGTGTTTGTTTTTTGGGTTTTTTTTGGTTGTTGTCTACTCATTGTTTTTACTTTTTTTTTCCAGATATATTTTATTTAATTCCCACCTTGTTGTTTGTGCTCACTCTCTGCTCTCTGTGTCTGTTCATTGTATGCCCTCTATGTCTACTCATCTTCTTTTTAGACGACACCAGGAACCAAACCCAGGATCTCCCACGTGGGAGGGAGGTGCCCAATGGTTTGAGCCACATCCACTCCTTGCCTGTTGTGTCTCTCGTTGTGTTATTTTGTTGTGTCAGCTTGCTATCTTGTTAATCTTCTTTAGAAGGCAATAGGCATTTCTCTTCCCTCCCTACCTGAATAAATTACTGGCCTAACTCAAAAAAAAGAGAAAAGGTACTGAGAACTGAACCTGGAACCTCCCATGTGGGAGGCACTCAACTGCTTTCACGCCATCCGCTCCCTACACTTTTTTTTTTTTAAAGTCTCTTTGAGTCCTACTTTCCCAACGAAGAGTGCAAGAGAGATTTTAAAAAATATATTTATTTTATTTCTCTCCCTCCCCTCCTTCCCCTGTTGTTTGCACTCACTGTCTGGTCTCTGTTCTTTTTCTTTTTTTAGGAGGCACAGGGAACGGTACCCAGGATCTCCCAAGTGAGAGCTCGGGAGGCACCCAATCACTTGAGCCACCTCCGCTCCCTATTTGTTGTCTCTTTGTTGAATCATCTTGTTATGTCATCTTGCCGCCCCAGCCCATCATGTCAGCTGTCCTGCTCATCTTCTTTAGGAGGCATTGGGAACTGAACCCGAGACCTCCCACATGGTAGGCAGGCACCCAAATACCTGAGCACATCCACTTCCTCTGCTCCCTATACTCTTAAATAATCTGTAGGTCAAAGAAGAAATTTTAAGAGAATTCAGCACATATCTTGGAATGAACAAAAATGAGAACACAACATGTCAAAACCTATGGGACACAGCAAAGGCAGTGCTGAGAGGGAAATTCATAGTCCTCAATGCTTATATTAAAAAAGAAGAAAAAGCTAAAATTGAAGATCTACTGCACACCTGGAGGAACACAGCAAACTAATCCCAAATCAAGCTGAAGGAAAGAAATAGTAAAGATGAGGGCAGAAATAAATGAAATCAAGAACAACAACAACAACAAAAAACAATAGAATCAACAACATGAGAAGTTGTTTCTTTGAGGACACACACAAAAAATGGACAAACCCTTAGCTACACTGACCAAGAGAAAAAGAGAGAAGATGTAATAAATAAAATCAGAAATTAGAGGAGGGATGTTACCAGTGACCCTGCAGAAATAGGAGAGGTCATAAGAAGATACTACGAACAACTGTATGACAAAAAAATAGACAATATAGACAAGATGGACAAATTCCTAGAAACACATGAACCACCTACACTGACCCCAGAAGAAACAGAAGACCACAATAAACCAATCACAAGTGAAGAGAATGAAACCGTCATCAAAAATCTCCCGAAGGTGAAAAGCCCAGAACCAGATGGCTTCACAGGTGAATTCTACCAGTCATTCAAAGACAATTTAACACCAATCTTGCTCAAGCTGTTCCAAAAAACTGAACAGGAAAGAATGCTACCAAACTCATTCTATGAAGCCAACATCACCCTAATACCAAAACCAGATAAGGATACAATGAAAAAAGAAAATTACAGACCAATATCTCTAACGAATATAGATGCAAAAATCCTCAACAAAATTCTTGCAAACTGAATCCAAAAGCACATTAAAAGAATTATATATCTTGATCAAGTGGATTTTATCCCAGGTAGGCAAGGGTGGTTCAACACAAGGAAATCAACTAGTATAATAAACCACACTGATAAATTGAAGAAGAAAAATCAATGATCCTCTCGATTGATGCAGAAAAGGCATCTGACAATATACAACACCCTTTCTTAATGAAGACACTCCAAAAGATAGAAGGGAGCTTTCTACACATGGTAAAGTGCATATATGAAAAAACGAAAGCTAACATTATACTCAATGGCAAAAGACTGAATGCTTTCCTGGTGCGATCAGGAACAAGACAAGGATGCCCACTGTCACGACTGTTATTCAATACTGTGCTAGAAGTTCTAGTTAGAGCAATTAGGCTAGATAAAGAAATAAAAGGCACCCAAATAGGAAAGGAAGAAGTAAAACTTACATTACTTGCTGGTGATTTAATCCTATATCTAGAAAATCCTGAAAAATCTACAACAAAGCTATCAGAATTAAGAGACGAGTTCAGCAAAGTGGTGGGATACAAGATTAATATGCAATAATCAACAGCATTTCTACACAATACTGATGTGCAATCTAAGGAGGAAATCAGAAAAAAGATTCCACTTACAATAGTGACTAAAAAATCAAGTTTTTAGGAATAAACTTAACCTAGGACATGAAGGACCTATATTCAGAAAACTACAAAGCATTGCTAAAAGAAACCAGAGAAGACATAAGTAAATGAAAGGACATCCTGTGATCATGGAATGGAAGACTAAATAGCGTTACTATGTCACTCTACCTAAAACCGTTTACAGATTCAGTGCAATCTCAATACAAATCTCAACAGCCTTTTTTTTTTTTTTTTTGCGAAAATGGAAAAGCCAATAAGCAAATTTATTTGGAAGGATAAGGGGCCCCAAATAGCCAAAGATGTCTTTAAAAAGAACAAAGTGGGAGGACTCTCACTTTCACTTTTAAAGCATATTACTTAACTACAGTGATAAAAAAAAAAAAACAGCAGGGTACTGGCATAAAGACAGATAGATTGACAAATAGAACCAAATCAAACACTCAGGAATGACTCAGGAATCATTTAATGTACAATTAAATGATTTTTCTGATGAGGCTGTTGTATTTGTACCAAAGAGCTGCTGATGCAAAGTACCAGAACTCTGTTGGCTTTTATAAAGGGTATTTATTTGGAGTAGAAGCTTACAGTCAAAAGGCCCTAAAGTGTCCAACTCAAGGTACCATAAGAGGGACTTTCTCATGCAATGTCTGTTGCCACATGTTGATGCAAGATGGCGAGCGATGTCTGCGAAGCCTTCCTTCTTCCTCCTAAGGCTCCAGGGACCCAGCTTCTTCCTATCTCAGCTGTAGGCTACCTAAGGCTCATCTTTGGCCCCAGAACTCGTTTCTTTCTGGGCTCAGCTGCTCTGGTCTCTTTACAGGACCAGCTGTAGACTATCAGGCTCATCCCTCTTCCCAAGTTCTCTGCTGTGAGTAATGAGCTGTGTCTCTTCCTCTTTGTTCTTCCTCTGTGTCTACTTCCATGTGAGTCTGTTCTATCAGCCCCAGGGAGCTGGGACTCAACATTGAGTCACACTCTGATGACATGCGTAGAAGTTTGATATGGTTCACGAATTCCAAAAGTAGATATTGGATTATGTTTTTAAACTGGTCTGTACTTGGGCATGATTAAATTATGATTAGAGCTTTGATTGGGCCACGTCAGTAGGGTGTTGAGTCCCTGCCCCTTGGTGGGTTGGGACTCAACAGATAAAAGACATGGCAAAGGACAGAGTTGGAGTTTTTGATGCTGGAGTCTTGAGCTGGCACTCTAGGAAGCAAGCACACAAAGGAACTTGGTTGTGAGGAAGGAGAGAAGGCCTCAGGAAGAGAAACAAGCTATTCATCTAATAGGCTACAACTGGACTTGTGGAGAGAGGCAAAGCCTAGAAAGCCTCATAGTCTCCAATCGACCTTGTGGAGAAAACAGAGGAGCTCAGCCCAGAGAGAAATGAAACCCAGGAAGAGAGGAACCCAGGAAGCCTGATCCCTGGCAGACGTTGGCAGCCACTTTGCTCCAACATGTGGCAAAAGACTTTGATGAGGGAAGTAACTTACACTTTATGGTCTGGAAACTGTAAGTTACTATCTCAAATAAATACCCTTTATGAAAACCAACTGATTTCTGGTATTTTGCATCAGTACCCCTTTGGCTGACTAATACAATGTAGTTGAATCACGGCCCTAATCTTAACATAATTTAATCAGACATCTCAGCTGACTCTAATACAATCAAAGGGTATCATATCCAGAAAACAGACCAGTTTACAAACATAATCACATATCTTTTTTGGAATTTATAAATAATATCAAACTGCTATAGCTGTTAAGCCCACCCAGCTGGGCCAGAATAGTCTATTCATCAAATAGTGCTGGGAGAGCTGGATAGCCATATCTAAAAGAAAGAGGACCCCTATCTCACACCTTTTCAAAAATTAACTTAAAATGGACCAAGGACCATAAAACTCTTAGAAGAAAATGTAGGAAAACATCTTCAAAATCTTGTGGTAGGTGGTAGTTTAAGCAACAAAAGAAAAAAACAGATAAATGGGACATCCTCAAAATTAAACACTTTTGCACCTCAAAGGATTTTGTCTAAAGGGTAAAAGCACAGCTGAGTCAATGGGAGAAAATATTTGGAAATCACATATCCGATATGGGAGAAAATATTTGGAAATCACCTATCTGATATGGGTTTATTATCTATGATATATAAAGAGATAATACAATTCAACAATAAAATACCTGATTAAAAAATGGGCAAAAGACCTGAAAAGACAATTGTCCAAAGAAAAAATACAAATGGCAAAGAAACACATGAAAAAATGTTCAACATCACCAGTGATTAGGAAAATGCAAATCAAAACCACAATGAGGTATCATTTCACACCTATTAGATTGGCCACTATTAAAAAGTCAGAAAATTGTAATGTTGGAGAGGATGTGGTGAGACAGGAACATTTATTCACTCTCTGATGCAGGACAGGCTCCTAGGGAGTGTGTGAGTGCTCATTTTGTCATAGTGGGTTATATCACTGGATGGAGACCCATACAATGAGAGTGAAGGTATACCCACATCCTGGGGAGGACTGATGTTCTCAAATAGAGGGAATTGTATCTCTCAAGAGAAATGGTGGCTCCCAGTACATTAGGGCAGTTGAGCATGTCAAGCCCTCAACACTGTTGCAAGTATCTCTGAACGTGGTCCTTTAAGCAATGAAGATTGACTGTCACTGTGGGCCCTAAGGGGAGGGGGAAAGAGGTAATGAATAGATGGAACCAATGTAACTGTGTGGGCAATAGAAGTGTTCCACAAGAGTACACAAGGATGGATAGAAGGCGTAAAATTACACCAAAAATATATAGGGGCTGATACGCTAAAATGTAAATCATAATGTAAAACATAACTAAAAATTTAGAAAATTGTATAGTCTAAAATATAAACCACAATGTAAACACAAATGTTACCTTTCTTGAAAGCTATTGTCTCAATATCTGTACATCAGTTTCAGTAAATATAGTATGAATATGTAAAAAAGATTATTGCCGTGGAAGGGAAAAGGTTTTATGTTGGATATGTGGGAGTACTCTATATTGTATATATGAATTATTGTGATCTAAAACTCTTGTGAAGATAAGCTTAATAATTAGAAAAAAGAAAAGAAAAACGACGTAGACACTGAGGAAAAGACAGAAGTAGTTGCCTTACCAATTTGTATACAGGGCAACACTTACTGCAGTGATGGAAGGCAAAACATCAAAAACAAAGCTTTTGCATTTTTAAATTTTTTGATACCCCAATTTATTTCTACCTTAATTTTTCCAAATTAATATGTATTCTATATCTAACCTTTAAACTCATCGCTATATTCCATTTAACTATTAATGGAACCTGGCAATATATTGGCTTCACTTTTCAGGAAGTTTTGGATGACAGGTTCAACAATGGCAGTGGAGGAATACTGGTGTGGGATGTTATTGACAGGGGACACATGGTTAGCAGGGAGTTCTATGGGGCATATATCAGGGTACATAAAAATGTTTGGATATTTTCATAGTGGATACAATTAAAAACAACAACTGAGGGAGTGCTGAGTTCCTAGCCAGGGGAGCTCTATCACAGTCCCTAAAGGAACAGCAACAATCCCCCAAGTGCAATGGCAAAGACCAAAAAAGAACGAAGGTCCAACAATGAGCCCTTGATACTAATGACTATGCTTGTGAGCCGGTGCACCTGAAATAAGAACAAGGCCTAGAGCTGCAGGGTACCTAAAAGTTACCTCCTGAGAGCCTCCGTGTTGCTCAAATGTGGCCAGCTCAAAGCCAAACTCAGCATGTAAATGCGTTGCCTTCCCCCCAGCGTGGGACATGACTCCTGGGGATGAGCCTCCCTGGCACTGAGGGATTACAATCAAGTACCAGCTGATGATATAACTAGAAAATGACCTTGAATAAAAGGGTCAACTTGGACCAGCAGAATATCTCAATCTACATATAATACTAGGAGTTAAAAATGCTTTTTGACCTGAATCAAGGGGGAAATGGAAAGGACAAATGAGTTTATGTGGCTATGAGTCTCCAAAAAGAACTGGGAGGTTATCAGAGGGGTTGCCCTTATGCACACCTCAGCAGAGTCCCAGAGACAGATAAAGTAGATACAACCCCGGGTATTGGTTCTTTTGAGGGCTACAGAGACCCACAGGTTCTATGGTCATGGCAGATGGAGTTCAGTGCCATGTCAGTTGGCCCTACTTTGGAGTTTGTGTTTCTGTGTGATGGAGCTGGACTCAGAAGTGATCTTTGTTCACAAGCCTCTCCTGTTACTTTTACCGGAACTGGAGTTGGTGCTGGGGTTTAATATATACCCAGGGGACCTGAATCTCTGGACTGACCTTGTGATAGCCAGGCCCTGAGCCTCAACAGACTTCAGCTCCTATGCTCTGGTTTATTGGACTTACCCCACTCAGCTAACATGGAATTGAAGAAGGTAAACCACCACACCATGGAGCCAAGAGTGCCTACAACTGAAAGCAGGAGGATTGCATCCAGTATCCATGTGGAATCTAAGCCCCCTCTTAATATAGGTGTGGAGTGGACACAACCATTCCAAGGTCCACAGGATGGAGGAATAGAGTATGGATTAGAGTGGACTTACTGATATTCTATTCATGAACTATTGCGATTAGTAATCAAAGAAAATTGGCATTGGTGTGGAGGAAGTGGCCATGGTGGCTGCTGGGGATAGGGAATGGGAGGAAGAAATGAGATGTGGAAGCGTTTTCGGGACTTGGAGTTTTCCTGGGTGATGCTGCAGGGACAGTTACCCGATATTGTATGTCCTCCCATGAACCACTGGGTGGAACATGGGAGAGTGTGGGCTATGATGTGGACCATTGACCATGAGGTACAGCGGTGCTCAGAGATGTATTCACCAAATGCAATGAATATCTCATGATGATGGAGGAGATTGTTGTTATGGGGGGAGGAGTGGGGTGAGGGAGGTGGGGGTTATATGGGGACCTCATATTTTTTTTAATGTAATATTAAAAAAATAAAGACAAAAAAAAAATCTAATCACACCCAACACCATGCTGAGAACCCTTCAGTGGCTTCCCACCACGCCTCTTACACTAAGACAGAAATCACTAGCACTCCCTACCCATCTCTCTAGCCTTACCCCTCCCTAGGCCCCTCCACATCTTTCCTGCAACCCCTACAGACCCTGCTCCCTCCCAACACAAGGCCTTTACACAGTGGTCCTCATGCCTGAAACTTTGCATCTCCTTCCACCTAATGAATCCCTTCTTGTTCTTATGTCAGCTAGGCCCAGATGCCCCCAATTATATGCTTTCATAGGCCTACATTCCTTTCCTTTCCTGAAAGAGTTGTAATTTGACACTGGTTTGCTTTATCATAAGGTTAAGGGTGCCTTTCTGAGCAGAGAGAGTTGTCTACCATAGATTCGTGTTCCCTGGGTATTGTGTGGAGTTGTCGCAGGGAAGTTCTTCCCAACAAAGGGCTACATTTCCCAGTTTCCCTGGCAGCATGAGTGGCCACGTGACCGAGAGCTGACCCATGGGATGCAGGCAGAAGTGATGCACACCACTTCCAGGCCTAGCTGATGATCCTCCATGCTCTCTCATTTCTCTGTCTGCCCGATGGACAGAGAAACAGAAGGATCTGGAAGTCATGTGTTGACGATGGCGGAGCTTCTTACCCTGACTAAGCGTACAGTCCACCCTCACTCCCTCCCCATAACAAGCCCACCATGGCCTTTATGGAAACGAAAAATAAACTTCTATTGTGTTAATAAACAATAGAGATTTTCAGGTTTACCTGTTACTGCAGCAAGTATTAGTTTAATCAATATAGAAAGTGGTACTTTGAACAGAAAAGCTGACCTAAGAGATAAACCCAGTTAAGCAGAAGGGCCTAGCAGTGCTTTTACTCAGCAACATGAGAACACTTAAAACACACACTCAGAGCCTCAAGCTCCAGAGAAAGAGGGCGGCAGCGTTAGTAGTATGTGCTGTTACTGGCCAAATTGAGGAATGTTTTTTTTTTAAAAAGATGAGCTCTAGCAAGAATTGGTTGTTCTGTAAGCAGCAAGGAAAATGATCAGAAACAGACCAGGCATCTAGGCCTTTAAAAGATTTGAGAGGCCAACTGCTACCCCAAACAGTAGAAATTAAGCCTGAACAAGCCTCGGAAAGACAAAAACCAATTAAAACTCAGTCCTGCACAAAGATCAGATCAAGTGTGTGGTTTTTCAGCCCAAGCCTGACGACCACAAATA
Organism: Dasypus novemcinctus; assembly: GCF_030445035.2. Lineage (NCBI taxonomy): Eukaryota > Metazoa > Chordata > Mammalia > Cingulata > Dasypodidae > Dasypus > Dasypus novemcinctus. The sequence goes on from NC_080673.1 coordinate 206,464,864, forward strand.
CCCACCATTAATTTGGGACAGGGGAATGGGAGAAAGTAGAAAGGAAAGAGGAAAATTCAGGCTTGAGAATCACATCTAGGAAAGAACAGAGGGAGTGGCTACTGGTGCATGGAATCAACCAGAAGCAAACGCATCAGAAGCCCACTATGTTTCTGAAAGAATTATATTGCTAAAGAAATTAAGATCCCAGACAAGAAAGCCTTGGACTTCTTGAGTCAGCAAAAGTGGGCCACAAACGCTCCCCTACAGACAGGAGGGTGTTCTCCCTCTCCCCATCTTAGCCAGGCCACAGAGAACAATGGACAAGGAAGAACCACCCAGAGGGCAGAGCCAAGGCCATGGGGAACAGACAAGGGAGTCAGGTTCTTTACAGAGGGCAGAAGTAGGTTCTAACCAAGGAAGGTCCCGCCCTCCAGGTCCTTCAGCAACAGACCAGTGTGAGGCAGGACAGAAGAGGGACCTGAGGGGAAGAGGCAGAAAACCAAATGAGCCACACAAATGACACCCAGGGGAGAAACTGAGGCAATGGCTGCTGACTAGCATCAGCCTGCTGAGTCACACAGGCAAGTTAGGAAGGGGTAGCTCACAGCACGCTCCCAAGGGCTGTTATCAGAAGGCGGCCAGCAACATCATTACCCAGCTGCAAGGGAGGAGAGGGGCCCCAGCACCCCCTGCAGAGGTAGGGGACAGCAGCCAGAAGCCAGCCACCACCAGACAGCAATCCCCCCTCCCCTAAGAAACACCCCACAGTCCCCTGGCCCCTCACCTGGCTAGTCCCAGGTCCAAAATTTCCCACGGAATATCACAGCCAGGTTTCATTCCTCCCCCCACCACCGTCCTGCCCAGGCTCAGAGGGGGGCTGGCTTGAGCTGTCAATACCATGTCAAGAAATCAGAACGGAGCGCTCAAGTGAGACCAAAATCCACGCCGAAGGTACAAACCATATATTCTTCCCTCTGCATTTATGTTGTCATTTTCCCCAAGAGATAAAAGAGGGTTAAAGTCTCCTTAGAAGTATGATGTGAAATAATTTAAACTCATTGTTTATAGTGATTAAAGGTTATAAGTTGCTTAATAAATGTATTATAAAGGGAAAGTCTTAAGTTTTTTTAAAAAGCAGTGATTTTTTAAAAATATTTTTTATTTATTTCTCTTCCCTCCTCCCCCCCGCCGCCAGTTATCTGCTCTCTGTGTTCATTCGCTGTGTGTTCTTCTGTGACCGCTCCCATCCTTATCAGCGGCACCAGGAATCTGTGTTTCTTTTTGTTGTGTCATCTTGTGTCAGTTCTCCATGTGTGCCGCACCATTCTTGGGCAGGCTGCACTTTCTTTCACGCTGGGCAGCTCTCTTTACGGGGCACACTCCTTGCGTGTGGGGCTCCCCTACGCAGGGGACACCCCTGTGTGGCACAGCACTCCTTGCGCGCATCAGCACTGCACATGGGCCAGCTCCACATAGGTCAAGGAAGCCTGGGGTTTGAACTGCGGACCTCCCATGTGGTAGATGGACGCCATCTCCATTGGGCCAAGTCCGCTTCCCAAAAGCAGTGATTTTTGTGTTTTATTTTATTAACAATATGATTTCAAGCTTCCTTACAGTGTGCCTGGCAGAGTGATGCACGAACAACTCTTTCAATACAGCATCATTGGTCAACATTCTTGAAAAGTAGAAAAGGGTCTCTAAATCTTCTGTTCCAGACCAAAAAAAAAGAAAAGAAAAGAAAAAGGAGGAAAGTGGATGTGGCTCAAGCAGTTGGGTGTCCACCTCCCACATAGGAGATCCTGGATTCAGTTCCAAGTGCCTCCTAAAGAAGACAAGCAAGACAGCCAGCTGATGCAATGGGCTGGTGCAGTGAGCTGACGTAACAAGATGATGCAAAGAAGAGACACAGCAAGGGAACACAATGAGAGACACAACATGTGGGAGGGGAGATGGCTCAAGCCATTGGGCACCTCCTTCTCACATGGGAGGTCCTGGGTTTGGTTCCCAATGTCTCCTAAAAAGACGACAAGCACACAACGAACAGACAGAGAAAAACAGCAAGCACAAAACAACGAGGGGGGGGTGTTAAGAAATAAATAAATCTTTTTTTAAAAGAAAGAGATTGTATTTTAAGTAAATCTCAGGAATTGCCTGGACTCACTAATATTAAACTAACATTCTACTTCCCAGAGCCAAGATATAAGTGTTGTGCTATGCCCACCCATTACAAAAGTTAATTTTCTAATTCACATGTCAGAGAAAGTAAAAGAGGAGCTATCCATGAACAGACATTGCGTGAAATACTCTATATACTTCTGAAGTAAACACAGTTACCAACTCGGGGGGAAAGGTCCAAACCATCTCCAACACTCAGTATATATTCATATTTTACTGATATTTCAAAATCAACTTCCCAAAGCAAGAACCACATTCTTTGAACATGGGATAGGGACTCTACTCCCTGGGGACAGATCTCCCAAGAGTCATAAAACCACAAAGTAAAGATGGCTATCAGGGGCCAAGAATGACAACTTTTATTTAAAGAAACTATCACTATAGTCCTAGGCTCTTGTGGCAGAAACGACTGGTTTCGTGTTATTTAGCATTTATATAGCATTTCTATTTATAGTGTTATCTAATATCTGCAGCATTTTAAAGAAGTTAGCTTGGTACCATATTCCTTTTGGTATATTCTACCCAGGTGTGAAGGTAGACAACCAGGTATAAGGAAAAGAAAATAGGGTTAGCCGGTGTCAGACTTGACTTCCCCTGAGGATGACTCCTGGCCATCACCAACTTGGACTCCAGAACCAGGGACACAAGACAGTGGAGTACTCTACCAAAAAAGGCCTGGGCAGAATGCCAGCTGCTCCAAGCACCCGCAATGGATTAGAAAGGAAATTAAGGTCTGGTTCTTTTCCCACCCATATTTTTTTTTTTAGCTTCTATATACATATTTTCTATTAGAGAAGTTGTGAGCTTACAAAACAATCATGCATAACCTGCAGAATTTTCTTACGTCACTCTTCCACCAACACCTTGCATTGCTGTGGAACATTTGTTACAGATTATGAAAGAACATCATCAGATTACTACTACTATGGTCCATAGTGTACATTTGGTATGTTTTTTCCCCTATACCATCTATTATTAACACCATGTACTAGTATTGTACATTTGTATAGTTCATGAGAACACTCGTATTTGCACTGTTAACCACAGTCCATTTTCCACCATGTGATTCACTGTGTTATACAGTCCCACGCCTTGTACAATCCATCTAAAGTGTAAACTTGGTGGTTCTCACTGTCATCACAGAGTTCTACAGTAATCGCCTCAGTAAATTTTTGAATATTCTTCTTAGTTCAAAAGAACAAATCTCACACCCTCCCCATTTTGACTCCTAGCATTTATATAGTACCTTCTTTGACACTGATGCAAAAACATTATAATATTGCTGTTAACTATAATCCAAAAATTATATTAATTGTATTTTCCCTATCCCTTACCATATTCTTACCACCTTGCAATAATGATGTATATTTGCTCTAATTCATAGAACATTCTTGTATTTGTATTATTAACCACAATCTTCATCCTCCACTGGGATCAGTATGTTATACAGACCTGAGATTATTCTCTTTCTTTCAATTGACATTTACATCGCCAGACTACCCCTTTTGGCCACCATCCCATTTATAAACCAGCCATGTTAGCCACTATAATGTGTTGCCATCAATTCTATCCATTACTACACTTTTATAGTCAAGCTAATTAAAAATTCTACATACATTAGCATCAGAACCCCTTCTGAGCCCTCATCCTATCTCCTAGTAACCTGTAGTCTAGATTTTAATTCCATGCATTTATTCTTCAAATTTACTTCATTTTAGTGAGACCATACAATTTCTTCCCACCTATCTCTAGTCACCCTCTTCAAAAGAAAATAAGCACACAAAAATACTGAGATCGCCGTTTTCAGTTCTTAACACAAGGACTTCAGAGAGTAAAAGCTCACTATTTCTTATTCCCATATCCTTAACTTCAGTTAAATCTCTACACTATCCATTTATTGTTATTTCTATAATTCCCATACTCTGTCATGATTCAGGGTTCCAAGTGTGTTGAGAAAATGCCATCTCAAATCAAGACCTTTCCTCTTGAAAGTACTAAGGACATAAATTGGCAAGGGGGGAAGGGAGTGAAAAGCTTAAAAAGAAAAAGGCTAAGGACTGGACACATTTCTGTTCCAGATCACTGTCTCTCTCAGTAGGTGATACTATGCCCCAAATGCAAGATGCACCATCAACCGGCAGCCCACGTCCCCGCACCACCTTCCTGACGTCCCGCCTGGACTCAGCCCTGACACCCGGGGAAACCACTTTCTACTACTTTTTCCCGGTGGTCTTTAAATAGACAGCGCCGCCCGGTGGAACGAAGGCCGAAATCGGCCCTGCTTGGGAGCACAGGCACAAGCAGCTGCTCCTCGCTCACGGAAAAAGAGAGAAGCGTCCGCGGTCCTACGAGAGGGCGCCCCCGGGTCTGCGGCTCGGCAAGGGAGGGGGACACATGGCCCGGGACAGAAGACTCGGCGGACCCCGGAAGGCTTCCTACGGCATATCAGTGACTTACTACCAGCTTGTTTACTGTGACCGCGTCCTACCAAAACCCACGTTAAACGCCATGAAGCCTTCGGGCAAACTTCAGACTCCAGCCTCATCGAAAGAGCAGAGTCTGAAAACTCAGGCGAAGGCCCCTGACCGCCCAGCGTAGTCTCGAGGACTCCCTTCTCGGCAGAGAGGCGCGGCTGCCCTGGGCTAGTTCCGCCGGGAGCTTCTCGCCCCCTCTCCGGCAGGTGGGTCCCTCGCCCCGCGCGGAGGCGACGCTCGCGGAGTTCTGACCCGGTCAGAAGCACGCCCACTGCCGGCGCGCGGGCCCCGAGGGTCCCCAGGCCCCAGCGTCCGCGCCGCGCACCCACCTGCGCGCGCCTTCAGCAGCAGCGCGTTGGCCACGAGGCTCTCGAGATCCCTGGGGCCTCGCAGCCGCCTTCGCCCCCGCCGCCGCCGCCGCCGCGGGCGAGCAGCTGGGGGCGGGGGCCGGGGCTCCACCCCCGCGGCGGGACCGCGGCCAGGCCAGGGGGAGACGCCCGGCCGCCGCCGCCACGGCCACCGCCACCCCTGGCGCCGCCGCTGCCGCCGTCGCTGCCTGTGCTTCCCGGATCGCCCCGTCCGCCGCCGACGGGGCCGCCGCCGCTGCCCGCGCGCGGGAGGGCTCGGGGAGGGTCGGGCAGCTCCAGCCCAGGAGCCGACGGGGCTCGGGTAGCGGGCGCGGCTGGGGGCGCGGACGTGGATCGGGGAGCTGGCGCGGCTGGGGGCGCCGACCGAGTTCCGGGAGCGGGCGCGGCTGGGGGCGCGGACCGGGCTCGGGGAGCTGGCGTGGCTGGAGGAGCCGCTCCCCGCTGTCACTGTAGCCGCCTCTTCCCTGCCGCCTCTCGAGCTTCTCTCGGTCCCATCGCCCTCGCTGAGCTCGTCTCCGCCGAGCCCCACCCCAGGGAGGGCCTCACTGGCAGGGGCGCCGCCCCCGGCGGCGACGCCCCCGGGTCCTTCACCGGCCGGCACCCCGCTAACGGCTGCCAGAGGAGGGAGCCGGAGCGCTCCCCTCGCCCGCGCGCCCTGAGGCGAGTGCGGCGCCTCGAGGGGCACTACAGCTCCCAGAAGGCACCGCGCGGGGAGGAAGCGGCCGGGAAAGGAAGCGCGGCCTGCCGGGAGTTATAGTCGCTCAACCAATGGGCGAGAGGCTAAGCGGGAGGGGGCGGGGATGCGCCCGGAAGTGTCTGATCCTCGCGATATCTGGAGAGCTGGCCCAGGTGTCTCGAGAAGAGGTCGGGGCTCGTTGACGCCCGGGCGGGCCGCACGTGTCACCCCGGGCAGCCCTCTCCGAGGCGCGGGGTCGCGTGGGCCGGTAACGCGACTCCTCTCCTTGTCTGGTTCGCCTTCTCTCCCGGCCCCCGAGGTGTGTGAGGAATCGAGTGCCCGCCGGTGTGTTCCCGTACACCATGGGAAAGGCCAAGTCCGCCGGGGCCAGAAGGCAGACCCCCGGGACCCAGGTCAAAGCGAAGCCTAACCTCAACCCCTTCGAGGTGAAGGTCAACAGGCAGAAGTTCCAGATCCTGGGCAGAAAGACGCGCCATGACGTGGGGCTGCCTGGGGTGTCCCGCGCACGGGCCATCAAGAAGGTGAGCGGAGCAGCCTCCTGGGCTGGCCTGGATAAGGCCTCCGACCCCTTCTTCCCGCCAGGTCAGGGGCTCCCAGCTAGTGTTTTAATTTGTGAGGAAAGGGAATTGATGAAGCTCTCACCATCTCCGCATTGCAGTCGCACGTGCAGTGGTTAATTTACTTGTATGAGGCGCTAAAAGTTCCAGACGATGCTGGCACGTTTGGGTTAATCAAAATTTTCAGACGGAATCTCCTGCAAGTGAACTTATCTTCATCCACTTTCCTGTTTCCACAGTAACCAGACTGTATCTGAGAACTACCCTAAACCTTCATGGCAGAGATTATGCCTTGACTCTGAAATACATACAACAGCGTCTGTGTTTCATAGAAAAACCTGGGCTTTTTCCTTTCCCCATGTGTGAGGAGCAGAAGAACTGAAACCTAGGGGCCTGTTTCCCTCATTTTTGGGGATAGAATAGTGTGGAAATGAGATTTCTTAATTCTAGTCTGGCACTCCAGAATTTGCACCTTTCAGTGACACCCTTGCCTTTTGGAATATTATTAGTTTAGCAGTAATATGTTACTGACCAGATGACACATGCTTTCTGCAAGATCAGCTAGGAAGTCATGTTGGAGGTATTCCCATCTGTGTGAACTTGGAATTGAATGCAGGCAGAATCGCACTGGTATTCCCAAATTTCTCTAAGACTAGAGTGAGTGTAATATTTAGTATGTTTAAAACCTGCATAATTATTCATATTAAAGATAAATCAGCCTTGGTGGCTGACTCTAAGGCACAATCCTAATCAGAGTTGCTAAGTGCAATTTGTATGAAATCACATCGTGTGTGTTAAAAAGCCTACCTTGTACGACACTAAATGAAGGATGTTGTTAATGTGGGAACTGTAGGAGGGTTGGGGAGCAGGGCATATGGGAATCCCCTGTCTTTTTTTAAAGATTTTTAAAATTTTATTTAATTCTCTCCCCTTCCCCACCCTTCCATCCCCCCCAGTTGTCTGCTGTCTGTGTCCATTCACTGTGTGTTCTTTGTCTGCTTGTATTCTTGTCAGCGGCACCAGAAATCTGTCTATTTGTTGCGTCATCTTTCTGTGTCAGCTCTCCGTGTGTGCGGTGCTACTCTGGCAGGCTGCACTTTTTTCGCGCAGGGCAGCTCTCCTTATGGGGCGCGCTCCTTTGCATGGGGCTCCCCAACACGGGACACCCCTGCGTGGCAGGGCACTCCTTGCGCACATCAGCACTGCGCATGGGCCAGCTCATCACACAGGTCAGGAGGCCCTGGGTTTGAACCCTGGACCTCCCATGTGGTAGGTGGATGCTCTATCTGTTGAGCCAAATCCTCTTCCTCCCTATGATTTTTATGTAACATTTATGTAATGTAAGAATCTTTTTTTAAAGTATATTAAAAAATAGCAATGTAAACATTACATTGTTTTGCATAATTTCATTGTAATTTTGCATGATAAATGTAAAATGTAGGTCCAGTTATCATGAGCCTACGTACCCATTGCTGTGAGTATGCATGCACTCTGGCATTCTCAGGCAGTGTTTGGGGAATTGTGAGCCAGTGCCTTTCCCAAAGAGGAATGTGGTAATACAGATCAAAAGCCTTGAAAATGTGCATGCCCTATGGCCCAGCAATTCCTTTTCTAGGAGGTTACCCTAAAGAAATAGTCCAGATATGTGCCATCTGTTTTGGCTAAAATCAATTGGCCATCTAATTATTCTGTAAAAGGGTAGTCAGTTGTATAAATTCATACTTATATTCAAAGAAATATTGTTCATATATTTTAAATACTATAGAACTAATTTTATTTGTATTGAAATGTTACAATATCTGTGATACAAAGGTGACTATAAATAGTATGCATGAACTCTGGCATCAGAGAGAATGGCTCTGAACTTACATACGCTCTGTTCAGATGCCCCCTTTTGTAGAAATCGCAGGAAGTTTCTGTGAGATTGTTTTGTGATGTGTTTTTCAGCGTACCCAGACTTTGTTAAAGGAGTACAAAGAACGAGATAAGTCCAACGTGTTTACAGACAGACGCTTTGGCGAATACAATAGGAACATCAGCCCAGAGGAAAAGATGATGAAGAGGTTTGCTCTGGAACAACAGGTATGGAAGACAGTGAGGGGAGTCTTTTGTTGTGCCTTTCACAGAAGTCCCGCGCGGGAAGGCCGTTTTTCTCACTGTTCATTTATTCTTTCATGGACACTCACCCACTAGGTACAGGGGGCAGGTGTCCAATCTGTACCTTGCCTGGCAGGGCCAAAGGGGAAGCGGTCTTCTGCGAATCACGGTTGGGTGGGTAAAATATCTTCAGTAGAGTAAACTGCCGAAATGGGTTCTTGCCTGAAGGGCTCCCTTCCGCTGCGCAGGGCGGAGAGCATATGATTGGAGGAGGACTCCTGGGAGAAGGCCTGTGCTAGGCATGGCCCTCTGTTTATTTCTGCAATTTGCTTAAATGCGCCAGAATCATCTTAAGGCTACTCAGGATACATTGTCAGATTTTACATACAATGGGAAAATCATGGTTTTTTGGGGGGCTGTTGAATGAATGTGAACTTTTAGGAAACTGTTGGTTTTTTACCCTCTTCTATAAGCGACATCATGAGAAAAAAAACATGTTCAACCTAAATGAAGACGAAGAATTAACACATTATGGCCAGTCTTTGGCAGACATTGAAAAGCTTAATGACATTGTCGAAAGCGACAGTGATACTGATGAAAAGGGGACATTGTCAGGTAAGTCCTGAGATATGCTGCATGGATCTTCTGTGGGGAGAGGGAGGTGGACAGTCTGTTCTTGGAGAAATGTAGAAAAAAACTTTGCTGGATAAACTGTCACGAAGCATTATCCTCATGAAAAATTCTGAACGTTAACAGATTTTAAAATTTCAGAACTTCAGGAAGCTGCTGTATATGTTTCAATAGGTAGACAGGAAGAGAGATACAAACTTTCATGGGCTAAGACAGTACTCTAATATTCATGATCTTATTTGAACCTCACAATAGCTCATCTTACCCGTGAGCTCAGAGAAATAAGGAGCTTTGCCCAAGGTTCTGCAACCCCAGGGTCAGAGAGCTGTGGTTCAAAGGCACCATCCTAAGTGTCTCTTTTGCACTGAAACATGCTGCTTTGCTACCTGCTGGTTGTGCTAACAGAACTTATGTTGTTCTTTTAGTCTTCATTTACTCTGGAATCAATTTTGGCAGTTTTGTGGTGGAAATGATATCAAGCCTCATGTTTATGGCTAAGAACATGAAGCAGTTTTAAGTTTTGACTTAAACCTTAATGTGCAGCTGAACTGGGCTGACCCTCTTGAGTCCTGTTGAGAAAGTGGCATTCTTTCTGAGCTCAGAATAAAGCTGCACACCTGAAGCTCTTCCTCGTGTGTCTTTAGTGCATGGGAGCCAAGGCAGGGAAAGCTTCCGTTTTCTCAGCCTTTGGTATCTGTGTGAACCAGTGGAAAAAAGCTTTGAGAATTAAAGCAGCTCATAGTGTAAACCAGCCATTGTGTTTAATAACGCCACACCTGCCAGGACACAGGGGAAGCAGGCGCAGGGCCCTGCTGGGGGCTTCCTGGGTCGTAGGGAATGGCCAGTGTTCCTACCTTCTGTGCCTTCCTCCTCCTTTCATTGCCTGGGGCTTTTAGGTGCCTTCAGGTCTGATAACCAGTTGTCCTCATTGGTAGGTGCTGCTGCAATGCAGTACGATTCCCTTTCTTCCAAGTAGCAGGTCCTTGGGAACATAACTATTCATTTGCAGATTCCCTGTTATCCTTTGATTTTTATTTGATGTCATCAGGTAATTTATAAAAGTCAAGTCTCCCATTTGAAAGAAGTATATTTACTCTAATTTTTTAAGTGAATCATTAGAAAACAAATTCTCTTTTGTCCAGCTACATAGCATAGTGTGTTCTCCTAGATTGGGAGAATTTCATCCGAAAAGTCACTGCTTTTAGTCCTTACAGCAACCCTGTGACGTCTGGGGGTTACCCCATTTTACAACCGAGGAAGCTGAGGTTGGGGCAGGGTTTGTGATCTTGCCCAGGGCTACATAGCAGGGTAGCAGTGGACTCAGCCATCTGTTCCAGTCCTAACCCAGGGCTTTTGTTTCATGCTAGGAAGGTAAGCCTTTAGCATACTGTGACATATACTGAAATTGGCCTTCTAAATAAGTGGAGAGCTAAAAGGTTTTTGGGAGTGAATCCTAACATAAACACACCAAGGGAGGATTTCTTTTTTAAGACTCCTCTTCTGAATGTGTTCATGCATTTAATTGTAAAATCTTACTAATTTTTATAGATATTTACTTCCAGAAAATATCACATAACAATCTCAAATTACTAGTGAATAGCATTTTCTGATACACTAAATTTTTTAGGAAGCAGAAGAGCCATTCGTACATTCAGCAGATACTGATTGAAGTGTAGCTCCTCTGCCCCTGTGTGGCTTGTTGCACAGGAGAGATGCGGTCAGTAAAGTAAATACCTGCTATCGATGTTGTAGTCTTTAGAAGGTGGAACGCGGTAGGGCGTGAAAACAAAGCGAGGCAGGGCCGGTCTGGGGAGGGGTAGCCGTGGTTCACCTCGCGGAGAGGGTGAGCCGGTGCGGGGCGAGGTGGGGAGGTCCTGGGGCTTCTGACTGAAGAGTGCCCAGGAGGGGCCACAGTGTGTACAAGGGGCAGAGGCGGGAGGGAGGCTGTCCAGAGCACGCAGGTGGCAGCCAGGACACGGGTGGCCAGAGTGGCGGGATTGAGGGGGTCACAGGGGCCCAGGGATGGGTCCCCCAGGGGCTGGGCAGACGCCCCAGGGCCTGGTGGGCCTCGGGAAGGGAACCGCTGGAGGGGTTTGAGCAGCGGGATTGATGGCCTGGTCTGCTGCGAGAGGAGCTGGGGATGCTTCTCGGGGTTGGGCCTGGGCAGCTGGAAGAATGCAGTTGCCATTCCTTGAGACGGGAAGACCAGGGTAAGCAGGGTCTGGGGGTGTGACCTGCCCAAGGCGTCAAAGGCAGCTGGTGCCAGGGAGAGATGCAGGCTGGAGGTACAAAGTGGACACTGGCACAGCCTCAAGGAGAGAGCTGGAAGCACTCGAGTCCTGGGAATTAAGGAAAAGGGGAGTTGGAGGCTGCCTCTGGGGCGGAGGAAAGCAGCAGGTGGAGGGCCTGCCTGGAGGGAGTGGGCACAGGCCCTGAATCAGCCTTTGGGTTGGGCCAGGCTGAATCTCAGAGGAGGGACAGGGGAAAGCACGGAAGACGGAGTGGGCTGCGCTGAAGTGCAAAGGAGCTTTATTGCAGAGATGGCTGAGAAGCAGAGGGCCTTGGGAAGGGAAGTGGAGTGGAGAGAGAATGATCCAACAGCAGAGTTGTAGCGAAATCAGATAGAGAAGTCAATGCCATGTGGAAGGTCCTTTCCTGGAGCAGGTGAGAAGGGGCAGGGTGTGTCTCAGAGCTTGGCCCCTGGTTTTCTCTCCTGGGGGCTGTTTCCACAGTGAATAGAAGCAAGGTCATCCGTCACCTGAGAGTTTGAATGGGCTGCAGAGAAGAGGGGAAGCTGGCCAGGAAGGGAGGGTATACTGGGAACCCTCGGAGGTTAGCAGTTTGACCATAAAGCGATGCTCGCCACAAGGACTGTCTTTTTTCTGCCACACGTTCAGCAGCCAGGGGACCAGGCGGCACCTTGAACAAGGGAGTGTGATGGGAGCAAGAGGGGCTGTACTGATGGCAGAGGGTGATGAGGACCAGGGGGCCTAGGGATCGTAGGTGATGCTCGCCGGGACTGTGGCGAGAACGGCAGACACGGGAGCTGAAAAATCACCCAGGATGTTTGTTTCCATTTTTGATATGGGTTTTTCTGGTAAGTCTCGTAAACATCTGAGCTTCCATTTTCTCAGCTGATGAACTTTTTAGGGTTTCTTTCCACTTGACATGATATTCCCACAGTATTTTATTTCTCTCCTGCTTTGGCAGGTAAACCGGAGACCAGTGGCTCTGTGTGACTCAGGCCCTTGCTGTCAGGGTTCTTTAGGGAATTTTTCCAAGTCCATAACTGAGGAGGAAGGAGGGGTTAGGTAGGGTGTACTCTGCGACAGCCCTCATCCTGGAGTCTTATCCCTACAAAACCTTGGATCTGGCCTCCTGGACTGCCATCTGCCAAGAATCAAGCAATCTAAAATGTAGGCACTGGGTGCCTTGGCCCCTCAGATTATTTATGATTGGTTGGCGTTCCCATGTCCCTGGGTTTTCCAGAGCAGGCTCATCCTTGGGATTCCTCAGTCGCATTGCATGTAGGGGCTATTCCTGGTGGGCTGACTAGTCCTCAGGACTGGAGTCCTGGAGAAAGACCGGCGGGTCCCGCTAAAAGGGCTCACGCACAGGGGCCTGGGTTTCATGCTGTGTGTGGTCTGCTTTCTGTCCAGCCGAGCTGACCGCTGCCCACTTTGGAGGTGGCGGGAGTCTCCTGCACAAGAAGGCCACAGCACAGCAGAGCGAGGAGGCGGAGCAGCCAAAGTCACGCAAGGAGCTGATCGAAGAGCTCATTGCCAGGTCAAAACAGGAGAAGGTAAGGGCATTCCGTGGGGAGGGGTAGCTGGGTCATGAAAGAGCTACTCCTCCCTGTCACGTTTTTAGGCCAGGTAATATCTTGTGTGAACTTAATAAAAGCTTTCATTTTGATTAAGAATAACTTAAGTTTGACCAAGCATATACTTCTGATTTTTTTTTCAGATCTTAGTATTTTGGTATCATCAGGATTTGTGAAACATTGATACTTTTTACTAACTTAAAGCAAACTGCTCAGACCATCTAGATGAATAGTTTATAGCAGGAGATTATTTTTTATCTGTTGAACTTTTATATTGTGGCATTTCAGATACTAATTTCAAGCAGCCCCTTTTTTCTGTTGATGTCGTCGATGCTGAGTAAGGGTCATGGCACATGCTCTTGGCAGTGACCTCAGGCCATTGTCTTGGAGTGCGGTAGTAGTAATGGTGCGTACTGGTGTTTCTGTTGTGTTTTTCCCCAGAGAGAGAGACAAGCTCAACGAGAGAGCGCCCTTGAGCTCACAGAGAAGCTCGACCAAGACTGGAAAGAAATCCAGACTCTCTTATCACGCAAAACACCCAAGTCAGAGAACAGAGACCGACAGGAGAAACCCCAGGTGGGCTTCCAACTACGTCCGGCCAGGGCTGAGCTTATTTCTGTGGCCTTGACTGTGGGGAGGCCAAGGTCCCACTACCTCCTCAGGCCTGTTTCCTTGATTAACAGCTTCTGTTCTCCATTTCTATTGGGGCTTGTGTTTCCTGGTGAAGTTTATATGGCGTTATATGACATGCTTCATGGCAGGGAAACAGACTAAAAAAGTTACTTCAGTATGTCTACTGCAGATAAAGTAATTTGCAGAAGGTATTTGTTTCTTGGTATGAGAAATACAGGTGGAGATAAGTTGTTAGAATTTTTCTGTTACCTGTTTGTACATTGATACATGTATATGTGCATTTAATATACACTTATTTATTCTCCCTTCAAGTAATATTTGGTTCCTGCTGGATTCTTCTTAATTTAAATTATTTGCAAATTCTGCATTCATTTGAGTGGCTGGTTTCTAGGAAAGCTCTAGAACCTTCAGACCACGTTGTCACCTGTCATCTGTCCTCTGTGAGCCCCCCTGGCTATTGCTGTTATCATAATTTACCTAATTGCCTATGTTTGGGGCTTAACACATAGATGAGCAGTGTTTATTTTTATTAAGCTGATAGATAGATTTAGAGAAGAATTTTCTAGAAGTGAGAAAGTCCTGTGTGACTTAAACGTCCTTCGACTTCTCAGTCCTCGAGCCCTATTAGAACAGCTCTGCCTCTAGAAGAAGAGACTTAAATGCAGTTGTCTGTAAAGGTGTCCAACCATCCCTGGAATACGCCAGGAAGCTAGCTCCCAGATCTTTCTGTTATTAAAAAAAAGAAATACCTCTTTTTTCCTGCCCTAGCCCGATGCATACGACATAACGGTCCGTGAGCTTGGCTTTGAGCTGAAGGCGCAGCCCTCTAACAGAATGAAAACAGAAGAGGAACTGGCAAAGGAGGAGCAGGAGCGCCTCAGGAAGCTGGAGGTACGAGCGGCAGGGTGTGCTGGCTTGCGGCCCTCTTAACTGAAAGCTTCAGCAACGGCGACGTATTAATAGAAATCTCCAGCTCCGTGTTCCTGTCCTTTGTTGAAAACACTTTCTGCTTTATTTTGTGAGACAAGCTGAAGATATACTATGTTTTATCAATGGGAACTTTCTGATCTCTTTGAAATTTGTATATATTCAAATATAAATCTCTTGTTCCTGATTATAAAAATAAAATGAAATGTAAATAATACATGCACACCAGATAAAAATAGCATTTCTCATCACCCCCCCTGCCTAAGACAGCTCTCAGCAGTGTAGTACATTGCCTTTTCAGCCTTCTGTGCCTTAAAAACAAAATAGAAGTATTCTCCATCTGACTTTTTTGACATAAACACATCATGGACCTCTTCCCTTATCCTGCATATTTTCATATAGTAAAAATAGTTGGGCTACTTGTTTAATTGATGGTGGACATCACTACAGGGTTTCCTTATTTCCTGTACTACAATGTAAGATTAAAATCAGGGGTGATGAGGATAATTTGGCCAAAAAGACCTCAAAGCAACAGGTTTTCTTCACTTGTAATCAGAAAGTGTTTCTGCCACAAAGTTCTGACATTTTATTTTTGTTACATAAGACAGCCTTCTGTGGCCTGCTCACCATGTGTTTGCTCCCCTGTTGTAAGCCTGAAAGCAGAAAGCACAGGGGAAGTTCCTGTGCCAGAACAGAGGGGCCTCCGTGGGCTGGGGCTGGGTGTTCTGCCTGTGCCCTGTGCCCTTCGCAAACACGGCCCAGCGGTGGGAGAGCTCGCCCTGTGATTTTCCTTTTTCCTGCTTAGGCTGAAAGGCTTCAGAGAATGCTTGGAAAGGATGAGGATGAAAATGTGAAGAAACCAAAGCATATGTCGGCAGATGATCTAAACGATGGCTTCATACTAGAAAAAGATGACAGGCGTCTCCTTTCTTACAGAGTAAGAAGTTCATCTTTTATTTAAAAGAACCTATTTTCTGGTATGTTGCTCAGTGGATTAAGATTGGTGCAGTTTTTAGTTCACAAACCTTAGAGAGCATCAGTCAGGGCTCAGCAGGAAAGTGGAAGGTGGCCAAGCATTGCAGGCAGAAAAGAATATAAGACAGTGTCTTAGTTGGGGTTCTCTAGGGAACAGAATCAACGGGAGGTATCTGTCAATAGTACGAGGTTCTGTAAGAGCCCCTCACGTGACCGTGGGACGCACAGTCCCGGTTCCGCAGGCAGCTGCAAGCCACGCTCTGATGGAAGTCCAGTGAGGGGCCTTGGTGAGCTTCCCGACGCCGACTGTCCAAAGACAGCTGGGACGTCTCCTGAGTGCTGGAATCTCTTCCTCTTTTAAGGCATTCATCTTATAGGATAAAGCTTCATGTATTGCTGACGGCTGTCCCCCTGGTTGATGCAGATGTAATCAGCCATCTCTGCAGTAAACTCACTGGTGACTAAACTCCATAAATGCCCTTGTAGTACAGTTAGCCCAGTGCTCGCTTGACCGAGCAACTGGCCACCATTACCTGGCCGAGTTGACACATGAGCCTAACCCTCACAGACAGGGAATGTGGGGCTTAGTAAAAAATACTGGTTTTGTGAAGGAGCAGAAGTCAGGGGTCACCCTAAGGTGTTTTGGCCCTACCACCTCAAGGTGCAGCTCAAATGCCAGCCCTAAAGCCAGTGATTGGGACAGGGTGCATCATGGGGGGTGCAGACAGCAGCCATGGCCCCTGTTGCACCTCCCAGGTCTTGAATCTATGCCACTTGTGGTGGAACTCACACCTTGCCCAGGGCCCTGGTGCAGGACTGTCTGGGAACTGGTTTCCAGGCTCTTGGCTTCTGTGGCAGAGAATGGCAGTGAAAGGGGAGGGGGGACCCCTGCCAGGGTCAGGTGCAGTCCATGAGGTCTTGCTCTTAGCACAAAAGTCACATGGTCACTTGTGTATGCTCAGGATTTTGATGTTCTAATTGTTGCCTCTGCTCTGTGTGGTGATGTCCTATGATTTCCATTTTGTACTTCCAGGATGGGAAGATGACCATAGAGGAAGATGTCCAGAAAGAGCAGAGCATGGAAGCTGGTGATGATGGGAGTGAAGAGAACGAGAGTGGAGATTCGAGTGGGGAGGACGCAGAGGAGGGCTCCGAAAGCAGTGGTGCAGATGGCCACTCAGACCTGGAATCTAACGTAGAGAGCGAGGACGAAAATGAAAAACCAAAGAAAGAGCAACTTCATACTCCTGGGAAGAGACCCACAAGTGATGGGGAAAAGGCTAGAAGAGCTGCCAGAACTGAGCTGCCTTACACGTTTGCAGGTAGGCAAACCTCTGAGTTTATTAGGTTTCTTGAGAAGTGACCTGGCAACAAGTGCATATGGGGCCAGCCTGCCGCCGGGTGTTGCCTGTGTGCAGCGTGGCCCAGGGCACTGTTCTGAGTGCGCTGGCACGTTCCTGCAGCTGATGCCCACAGCTGTGTGGGTGGGCTCGGGGCCCCTTCTCAGGTCTCGAATGTCTCGGGCTGAGAACTGCCCAAGAGGCCTGGCACGATTGTGGTCTCTTCCAGGACCACAGGCAGCTCTGCTGGGCCAAGAGCCCGATGAGGGCCGACATACCTGTCTGTAGGTCTTCATGCTCATTTCAGTCTCAGTCTTGGGGTGTGCAAGTAGCTGCCACTGTGCCGGAGCGGAGCCTTGCTGGTAAAGAGTCATTTCCAAGAAGGCCTGTTCAGACCTACATGCTTGCAAAAAAAAAAAAAAGACTTTCAAACTTACAGGATAGTTAAAAAAAATAATTAAACCCCATACAGAGAACTCCAACATACCCCTCTTCCTCCCCCAGATATCCAGATCACCAATTTTAACATTTTGCCACATTTGCGGTACCATTCTATCTGTTTGTCCATCTATCTACCCCTCTATCTATCAGTTTTCTGACCACTTATGTGTAGGTTGTATACATCATGCTCCTTGAAAACTTAAAACTGCCATGTCCATTTCCTAAGAAGGAGGATACTCACTTATGTAACTACCTAAAGTGCAGTTATCAAGTCCAAGAAATTGAACATCATATAGTGTGTTGTCTATATTCCAATTTTTTCATATGTCCCAATAATGTCCCATTAGAATTGTCCTGAATGACATTGTAGTGACAGATACTATCCTGCCATGACCTGCAGACTTGAGTGGGAGAGTGTGGACTACAGTGTAAGCTATAATCCATGTTTGGTGGCAATACTCCAAAATGTGTTCATTAATTGCAGTGGAAGTAAGTAAAAAATATATTTAAAAAAATAATAATGTCCCTTTGTGCCTTTTCTCCTCCTCCCTTGCTAGACCTTGTTCAGGATTATGCTTTGCTTTTAATTGTCATCGTCACTTTAGTTGCTCTTTCTTTTTGTTTTAAATTGTGGGAACACATGCAATATAAACCTCCCCATCTCAGCCCCTTCCGAGCAGACCATTCAGTGGGATTGATCACGTTCGCGACCTTGCGGTGCCCTCCATCTCCCCAAACAGAAAGCCTGTGCCCATTACTTGTTAACTTCAATAGTGACGTTAATAGTAAACATTCATGCATAAACCATGTTCTTGTCACGAACTACATGTTATACATAATGAGCCCAAATCACTGATCGGTCATTATGTTATTAGATCTTGTAGGAAGTGAAAAGTAGACCTGGGTGCTCTTAGGTAGAATATAGCGTGTAGTTTTGATCGTCCAGTTGTAGTAAGCAATCCTAAAGTGCCTGGTGACTTAGAATTCTTTTCAGAGAGAATAAAGTAGCAGTGAGGCTGGCCTCTGGGGGCGGGCCACGAGGGGGGACACTGCCGAGCTTCCCGGGCTCCAGACTGTGCTGCTCTTCGGGGCGGTCACCCGAGCACACTGCTCAGGACAAGCCGCCCCACGTGCTTGGACATGTGAGCGCATTCCTTACCGAGGAAAGCCTGGGGCCATTTCTTCATTGAGATTGTTCTCCAGGTACATTGTTGCTAAGTTCATTCAAACTTGAAAATCTTTAGGGCAAGCTAGGACAAATAATGTATTTGTGTTAATTATACTTTATGAAATAAGTATATAAAATATATATTAAATTCCTCCCACCTCCTTTTTTTTGGCATATATTACTATTTGCCATAAAGGAATTCGCACACATAAAAAATACTGAAACAAATTTAAGGTAGCAGGATAAAAGATTAGTGCACAATATAAAATCTAAAAGTTGAGTGAAGAAAATTATATCCAAAATAACATCAAAAATTAAAAAACTTGGGAAGTGAATTAATCTCTGTTTAATAAAAGAAATAGTTTTACTACTCTTGCCTTTAGTATTTACCTCTGTGATATCAGTAATATGATTACTTCTTGTTTTAAATTTTAAGTGTAAAATCTGTTTTGTGTATTTTATAGTTCCTGAATCGTATGAGGAACTGAAGTCCTTACTATCAGGAAGACCAATGGAGGAGCAGCTTTTGGTGGTGGAGAGAATTCAGAAATGCAACCATCCCAGTCTCTCAGCGGGAAACAAAGCCAAACTAGAAGTACGTCGGAGTGATGTGTGCCGAGCGTTGCAAGTATTAGAACCCGCCCTGCTCTGTGGGTACCTCCTGCCCTAGCAGCGGGACACAGGTGTCTCCCTGGTCATCCTGGATAACCTCCGGGGGTGAGCACTTAGCTTGTGCAGGCAGAGAACCAGCCCTGGGCGTTCCTGAGTCCCTCTAAGCCTCGCAGCAGTCCTAGGAGGAGAGGGTCCCAGGGGGCAAACGGCCCAAATGGCTGCCAAGGGGCAAAGCCGTTCTTTAGGTAAGGAGGTAGCAACAAAGGCCCCTTCTCTTCCGCGAGGATGCAGGTGGGCTGGGTCTGGGGCCAGTGCTGGCACGTCCTGGGGTGGGTTCTAGGAAGAGTGTGTTACTGCCCCTCTGGAGAAGGGGGCACCTGGACCCAGCGTTTCCTCTCCCGCACGCACACCCGAGCGCTCAGCAGGGCTAGAGCGAGGTCTTTGCTTTGAGGAGACTCCCACCCACGGCCCCATGGCCCCCACCCGGCGTAGAGAGTGGGCGCTGCAGGAGGTGAGTGCCTGCGAGTGGGTGCTGGTGCCTGCCGCTGAGGTCTGCTTTCCCACGCTTGTGCCCACAGAAGCTGTTTGGCTTCCTGTTGGAGTATGTTGGCGATTTGGCCACAAACGACCCGCCAGA
Source organism: Dasypus novemcinctus (assembly GCF_030445035.2). Lineage (NCBI taxonomy): Eukaryota > Metazoa > Chordata > Mammalia > Cingulata > Dasypodidae > Dasypus > Dasypus novemcinctus. The sequence goes on from NC_080673.1 coordinate 206,484,400, forward strand.
CCTCAGAGTCATTGATAAGTTGGTTGTGTAAGTAAAAATCGTGGGATACGGGGCCAAGTTTGACCGTTTTTATCCTTTTAGCGTCATGAAAATACATTCCGAATGATAGGGTGGTCAGAAGGGCCCGGCTTGGTGGCCCGTCCACAACCTCGAGCCAGCTGCGGTGGTTTTCCTGGGGACTTCACATCTGGGCTTTATTAACCTATGCTTCTCCGGCCTGTGTCGAAACGGACAGCGTTTAATCAGTACTAGATGGCCAGTTTCTTTCATTTACCACCAAAATGTCCCGCTCTGCTTGGGAAGGTCGCGAGGTGTTCGGCACACTCGGGTGTTGCTCTGGGAACCCCGTGACCTGGTGGAGCTTGCCGTGCACGTAGGGGGAGAACGCCTGCTGGAGGGCGTGTGTGTGTGTGTGTGTGTGAGACCCTGCACAGCTCCAGGACAGCGTGACTGCAGAGTGGCTCCGGCACGTGGCGCTGCTGGCCAAGGGATGGCAGCAGGGGCAGCTGTGAACCAGGAGCACGTGACCAGGTCGCAGTCTGAGAGGACGCCGGCCAGAGGTGCTGCTCTGGGCGCTGCCTGTTGCTAGCAGCGGCCAGGGTCGGGTCCTAGTTCACGTTTCTTGGCTGCTAAAGCAGATACCATGCAGTGGGTCAGCTTAGACCAAGGGACTTAATTGGCTCACAATTTTGAGGCTAGGAGGAGTCCAAAATTGAGGTGTCACCAAGGCGATGCTTTCGTGCAGTAGGCTGGCATTCTGGGCTGGCTGCCGGCCGTCCTTGGTCCTTGGCTTTTCTGTCATGTGGCAATGGACACAGTGGCCTCTCCTGGCCTCTCTGGGCTCAGCTGACCCCGGCCCTGGCCGTGGCTTTTCTTCTGACTCTTGCTCCAGTCATCTGGGTTCAAGCACACCTGGTACATCTGGGCTAATCCACCCTGGAGTACCCTCTTGACGAGATCTCCCTTACCGTGGGCTCCTGCCACGCGGGTGGATCGCCTGAGGAACATTCTGGGGTACGCACAGCTGCAGGCACTACAGCCCTGAACCCCGGCATCGGCCTCTCTTGGACCGTGGGCAGGGCCTGTTGCCATGTTGGCCTTCAAGGGACTGCGGATGGGCCCCCGTCCCATCGTGGCTCCTGCACGGACCGGAAGATGCTGTTACAAAAGCCCTTAGCTCATAGACTTGCGAGGAGTAAAGGAGCTAATGACGGACGCGCCTTGGAGCTGCCGGCCACGCCTGGCAGGCGGATTGTGTTTCCGTCCTGTCCCTACAAGGGTAGCTGCTTCTACCACACCACCCAGCAGAATGCTTATGACCAGATCCGTGGAAAAGGGCAGAAGTGAGCATAGATGATTGCAAAACACTTAGAAAAGCCCCTGTGTCCCCAGGAAGGCCGGCAGGTGCCAGCGTGCTCCCAGGGACCTCCCAGGAAGACAGTGGACAGGAAGGTGTGGGTTCTCTCCCCCCGTGTTTTCTTACCTGCAGTCACTCTCTCCTGACTTAAGTTTCTCATTAACAGGCAGTTATATAATCTTTGCCAGATGTTTCCCGAATCTGCAAGCAACTCCATAAAATTTGTCCTCAGAGATGCTATGCACGAGATGGAAGAAATGCTTGAAACCAGAGGCCGCGCCACATTTCCGGGCTTGGACGTGGTAAGCAGTGGGCTTTGTTGAATAAATCCATTGCCCTGCGCACTGACAGGCCGGGAAACCCAGCTGTTTGCCTCACAGGAAGGACTAGTGATGGGAGAGAGCGGCCGGCCCCGGAGTGTCACGAGCAGCCTGGAGAGTGGGGCGGGACTGGGCACACTAGCAGTCGGTGAGGAGGGCGTGCTGTGGAAAGGGACGGTGTTTTCCAGATTGCTGTGGTTTCTCTGTTCATTCACGAAGAGGCATTCGAACACCTCTGAGATTTATAACAGTTTTACAATAGCCATTGCTGTATTTTCACTTTACTAATGCCACTTAGAAGAAATACTTGCTCAAAATACGTTCTCTACTCCATTTCATGCTTTGTGTTGAAATGGATTAATAATTTGCAGAAGCTTAAAATTTAGGGGGTTTGGGTTAATGATTTTAATAGACGCCTCAAAATGACTGGACTCAGTGTCCATAACCCCACTAATTACCTTAGTTTTGTGCGCCTCCGCCCAGCATCCTTATTGTGCGTTTTCCTCTTGAGCCGGGGACTGGGGGGGCCTGGTGTGTGCTGGATGCTCTCCTAGAGCCAGGGCCAGGGCGGGAGAGGCAGCAGCTCTGCCTTCCTGAGCTCACCTGCCCTGGGATGCCGGTGGGGGGTTGCATGTTGGGGGCACAGTCGGACTGTCCACGGGCCCAGCCCTACCCCTTCCTACGAGCCCTGTGGTCCCGGGGGGGCTCTTGGGCTCCTCGAGCCTCTTTCCTGCCGGTACAGCGGGGCTGGGGGCTGCTGCTGTGGCGCATCCCCTGCCCGTGAGCCCCGTGAGCCAGCACGCCCGGCGCTGCGCCATTGCCGCAGTCCCGTTCGCCCACATTGTGGTTCCTTGCTGGCCAGGCGAGAAGCAGCCTGGCATGGTGGCGTGTGCGAGCCATGCAGCGGGCTCGGGCTGCCCCCGTCCTCTGTGGTGTGGAAAAGCAGCTCCCTCCCATGCGGTTTTCCCTCCTTTTCCTTAGCACCCCGGGGCCGGTGGGCTGGAGACCTGCAGAAGGCCCTCTGGGGTCCACTCCAGGCCCGGGACGCAGGAGAGCGGGGTCCCTCGGGTGTGTGCCTCACGTTTCTAAGCCTGTGAGGATGAACGTCCTAGTTTGTTACTTGGAGGACCCCTTGTTGCCAGGACGAGGTGGAGAATCCTGGAGACCCTGCAGGGTGTGGCCAAGGCTGGGCCTGTCTCCATGAGCCGCAGCTTAGCGTCACGCAGCCTGTGACAGCCGTCTGCGGAGAACGTGGCGGAGCCGCTCTGAGTCGCAGAGATGCCGGCCCCCTTGGCCTCTTCGGAGCTCACTTCCTCATTTTTAAATGGCAGCCTTGCACGGCGTGCCCTGGCCTGGGAGCTGCCTGTGCAGACCTGTGGCGCTCGCAGTCACGGGGACATGGCCCTCGCTCTGCTCAGACAGGCTGCCACACCTGCCGGTCGACAGGGCCCGGCTTCCGCACGGCGTAGGGGAGGCACGTTGCACTCTGCCGTGCGAGGAGGTGACGCTGGAACCCCCCTCTGCCAGGACAAGGAGGCCTCCTTCCGGTGGGCGGTGTGACTGGGAGGAGCGGCTCCGCCGGCGTCTCCCGTGGTGGGGTACGGAGGGGCTGTGCTGACGCAGGGTCCTAGTGGGGGGACCCAGGCCTGCTGCTGTGTGAGGGGAAGTGGAAAGGGCGGCTCTTCTCCCTCGGCTCGCTGGTCAGAGCAGAGCGGCACAGCTGGGCCCCGAGTGCCTCCAGCCGCTCTCCCGAGCTGGGGCACCCTGTTGGCAGACGACCGCTGCCCCCTTGGGCCCTGAGTGATGCCCCAGGCCTGCGGGCTGGCAACAGCCCGCAAGCCCGCTGAGCTAGGGTAGCGGCAGCACCAGTTCTTCAGGAATCTGCCAGAGAAACGCACCCCCTGGGAGCCTGGCTTTGTGCAGTGTGTGCACAAGTTGAGGGGGTGACGGGCTCTGGCACCTGTCTGAGCCCCCGACCTGGCTCCAGGCGGAGTGACGGACGCCGCAGGGTGGACCGTGAAGGCATGCAGCCTGGGTGCTTCACCTGTACGCTGAGGCGTTGCAGGGCCTCTTGTCAAGGCAGCCTTCTAAACGTGTTCCCGTTTGTGATGTGTGTGCCCCTCTCCCCAGCTCGTTTACCTGAAAGTTGCGGGCATGCTCTTCCCCACCTCCGACCTCCGGCACCCGGTGGTGACCCCGGCGCTGCTGTGCCTGAGCCAGCTGCTCACCAAGGTGAGGCTGCCCTTCCAGCTGCCGCCCGCAGCGCCCAGCCTCGCGGGCTGCTCGCGCTCCTGAGGCCCGGGAGGCTGCGCCGGGGTGGCGCAGAGGGACCTCGGAGGACTGCTCTGAGCTCGCAGTGGCACGAGCCCGCCCCCCAGCCGTCCAGGGTAGGGGCTGCTTATCCACAGGCGGTGGCCCTGGTGCCCCAGAAAACAGCTTCTTGAGCCAGTGGGACGGGTTCCAAGTCCCAGGGCTCTGTGCCCTGCGAGGGGCTCAGATCACGAGTAGCTCCCTTTCCCTTCCTGGGCGCGCGGGGGGTGACGGCGCCCGAGGACCTCAGCGCGCTGCCTCGCCTCGCCGCAGCGGTGGTACAGGCGTCTCCCTCAGTGGGCACAGGCTCCCTGTGACGCCAGCTCGTGCGCCCTGAGGGCTGCTCGCTGCCTTCCGGAAGGCTGACTGTGCGTGTCCCCGCTAGTGCCCCGTCCTGTCCCTGCAAGACGTGCTGAAAGGTCTGTTCGTGTGCTGTCTCTTCCTGGAGTACGTGTCCCTGTCACGGCGGTTTGTCCCCGAGCTCATCAACTTCCTTCTTGGGATTCTTCACATCGCCACTCCTGAGAAGCAGAGTCGCGGTACGTGCACCTTATGGAGCTTTTTTTAACTAGGCTGTACTTCAGAGTTTCCAGAGGATTTTAAAAACGTAATTCATAGTTGTAGAAAGTTGGGAATATTGGAAAAGTTAAAAAAAAAAAGCTGAAGTCCCCTGATGCCCACCCCCAAGGGCACCTCCCCTGCGCGTGGTCCTGCGGGAAGTCGGGGTCGTGCCGCCTGCACTGGCTGGGGCCGGAGACGCAGCCCCGTAAGACGGTGCGCTTATAACGGGGCGGGAGTGGAGCAGCGTGGGCCATGGGCGGGAGCGGCCGCTCTGAGAGCCGGAAGGGAGCCCGGTAGCTGTTCACAACCGTGGTGTCACTGTAACAGCATCGTGGTACTTGGCATAAGATAAAGTGAATTTTACAGGCAGCAGCTGTAGCTCAGTGGTTGGGCACCTGCCTCCCATGTACGAGGTCCTGGGTTCAGACCCTGGTACCTCCCAAGAAATTTTGTTTTATCTTTTTCTTTTTATTCTTTCACGTGTGCCAACAACTTTTTAAATTCCGTACCTGGCTGTTTTTCCAGCGGACAGTACTGTTCCACCATTACCATAGTGCTGGGGATCTTGGAAGGAGAGATGCTCAGAGCAGAACTCTGATGAGAATGAGTTTTCACATTTCCCAGTCTCCTAGACCGCTGCCCTCCCCGCGCTCCATGCCTGCCACAGCGCCCCGCAAGGCTGTGCGCCCCCCCGTGTGGCTCGGCCTCGCCCAGGGGCCCGTGGGCTGCAGGGCTGCCTTTCCCATCCCACTGGCCACGCCTCGCACGGTCTGAGCGCCCTGGGGACGGCCTCGGTCTGCTCCAACCTCGCAGTGACCAGCGTCCAGCCTCCGACGTGGGACTCCCGCCACTTGCCCCTGCGTGTCGCTTGCTTCCTGTCTGTGCCAAGTGCTTGACACCAGGCACTTCCTGACACAGGCCATCTCACTCCTGTTGCCCTTGCACCCAGGTTACACGTTGGTGCATCCTTTCCGAGCACATGGAAAGAACGCACGGCTGCTCTGCGTCTCGGATCCGGACGATGTGGCCACTTGGCAGAGGGCAGGCCTTCCCCTCCGGCTCGCGAATGGACCGGGATCTCTGAGCAAGGTGGAGGAGAACCACACCAGGTGCCTGCAGGCGGGGGGGGGGGGGGGGGGGGGGGGGGGGCGCAGGGGGGAGGGTGCTCCTGGAAGTGGGGGCGGGGCCTGGGGCAAACAACCCCCCCCCCGTGCCAGCCCGGCCTTGGAAGCAGCCATGGGCAGCTGGGAGTCTGGCCCCACTCACTGCGCTGCGGCATGACCAGCCCAAGACAAGAAACAGCTGGTGGCTTTTCATTTACTGTCAAGAATTTCCTTGTTTTTAGTTCATTTGTCACCTGCGACCCTTGGTTTTATGTCTGGTTAAAAGCTTTTCCAAGGCTCGTTGTTCTGGGTGGCCTTTTTTTTTTCTCTATAGGGAAAAAGCACTAGAATTCCCAAACTCTGCCCATTGTAAATACATCTGCATAATTTCGTAGAACACATTTTGGAATTCAAAATGAAGTTTGCTTTCTAGCTTTTACTGAGCCTTCCCTCGTGGTCACGGCCCTTGCTTCTTGGAGCCGCGAGCTGGAGGGTGCAGTTTTTGCAGTTTCAGTCTTGTCAGTGACCACAGGAAGGAAGAGGGGGTGATGCCCACCCTCACCCCGCCCCCCCGCCGGGCGCCCGCGCGCTGCCCTCCCGCAGGCTCTCCTGCCTGGCCGTGGCCCTGGAGCTGGTGAAGCGCTGCGTGCACATGTACGGCGCCCTCCCGTCCTTCCAGGACATCCTGAGGCCCATCCAGGCCCTCCTGGCCGAGGGCTGGGCCGACTGCGGACAGCCCCGGGAGCTGCAGGTGAGGCTCGCCCTGCCCGGGCAGCGGGCAGCGGGGAGCGGGTGCGCGGCTGGGAGCAGATGCGCGGCGGGCTCCCTTAAGGCTGCAACCGAGACGTTGAGGGAAGTCAAGGCACAACAGTGAGCAAACTCCACGAAAACGTTCTTCCCAAGGCCTCTCCATTTATCTATGTGTTGTGCTTTTGAACTGAAATGGATTCTGACTTTCATCTAAGAAATTGTCAAATGCCCTGAGGAGGCTGCCCGGAAAGGCCACCGCCCTCTGCTAACAGTGCCCTCCCGGCGCACCTGCCAAGCCTCCGGCTCCAGCTCAGCAGGCCGAGGCGGCCGCGCAGGGCCTGCTGCTGAGCACTGGAGCTGCTGCCTGTCCCCACAGCCGGGTCCGCCTGTGTGTGACGACTGGTGACCAATGCCACCTCCTGCGCGCCAGCACGACCCCTGCTCAGGCCCAGCCCCTGGCCTCGCCCCTGGTCTTCTGACCTGTCTCCCTTCCTCCGCCTGGCCCTCAAGTCCACGCCACAGCCGTTGGGTCCTTCATGTTGCTTCTGGGGCAGAGTCTGGCACATTGCGCCCCCTCTGTGGGCCCCGCACCTGCCAGGCGAGGCCTGAGCCCTCCTCCGCGGTGGAGGGTGCTCCCCGACCCATCCTGCTTGCTGGAGGCCTGAGACCCTGCTGTGCCCGCTGTGCCACGCTCTCCTGCAGGACTTGGGTTGGCAGAGGGCACAGTGGGACCCTGTGGACTCAGGGTGGCACGGAGCTGCTTGTGCCCTTGCCTGTCCCCGGTCCCCAAGAATTTGGACACTCTGAGGCAGAAAGGGTCGAGGGGTGGGGGCCACGCGAGTACACGGGACAGACTAGGGCCAACCCAAGTGGACTCCCATCTCAGAAGGTTCCTTGAGAGCCCTGGAAAGCATCCTTTCACCTGGTTTGTTGGGGTGCAGATGAGGTTGGATCCCCAAAGAGCGAGCAGGGCGGGAGATGGCCTTGTACTGCGTTCCCCTCGCAGCTGTGGGCTGGAGGCCTCATGCCAGGTGCGCAGGCGCCTCACCCTGTGGTGAAGGGGGCACACGGCCCCTGTGCGGCGACGCCTCTGGGAAGGGGAGAATGCGGACACTTCCCAGGTGCGCGGCGCCCCGGGCCGGCGTTACTAACTGCAGGAAACCTGGATTTGTCACGCTCGGTCTCGCAGGCGCGGCGATGGGAGGACAGGCACGTCCGCTGGCTGGGCCGGGCCCTTCGCGGCAGCTCCGCCTGGGCTCTGCTTGCGCGTGAGGGCTGACGGCTGCTGGGCACCCACGGCGTCCCCTCCACCTTCCTCAGGAGCTGCGCCAGGGCATCCTGGCAGACGTGGGCGCGCAGAAGCAGCGCTGCCGGCCGCTGGTCTGCGAGAAGAGCAAGCCGACCCCGCTGAAGCTCTTCACGCCCAGGCTGGTCACAGTGTGAGCCGCGGCGCTCCCGACAGCGGGGGGGGGGGCCGGGGCCTGCTCAGGGGTCTGCTCCGCGGGGCCCGGCCACCGACCAGCCTTGCCTTCTGCTGCAGCCTCGAGTTTGGAAGGAAACAAGGAAGCACCAAGGAGGAGCAGGAAAGGAAAAGGCTGATCCACAAGCACAAGCGCGAATTTAAAGGCGCCGTCCGGGAGATCCGCAAGGACAACCAGTTCCTGGCCAGGATGCAGCACGCCGAGGCCATGGAGCGGTGAGGGCGCTGCTGGGGCAGGGCCTGGCCGGCGGGCGGCGCCCTGGGACCCTGCGGCCTCGTGGGGGCTGGGGGCGGCTGGGGGGAGGCGTGCGGGCAGGTGGGGGCAGGTGGGGGCTGGGGGGGGCCTGGGCGTGCAGCCTGCTCCGTCTCCCCCCCGTCAGGCCCAGGGCCCACTGGAGAGGCAGGAAGCGGCTTCCCGGGGGTGGCCCAGGTGTGTGACGCGTTCGCCTGCCCACAAGCCTGCGCTTGCTTTCCCGTCTAGGGACGCGGAGAGAAAGCGAAAGGTGAAGCAGCTCTTTGGCAGCCTGGCCACGCAGGAGGGCGAGTGGAAGGCGCTGAAGAGGAGGAAGCGCAGGAAGTAAACCTGCGCTGTGCGGGAGCCGTGCGGGGCTCCCTCTGCTTGCTTCCCACCGGGAGCCGCGCACCTCTGATACCAGAGGGGGAGCTCCGAGCGAGCCGCGTGGGCCACAAGAACACTTGTCATTTCACCCGCGCCTCGGGGGCTCTGGCTGGTGGCACTTTTGCTTGACCAAAGGGAACTGAGACATTTGCCTTCATGTACAGAATTCAGAGCGTGTTTACTGTTATATAAATTATATTTCCAATTATAACAAAACAAGTTTGCATACAGCTGGGAAATCACAAAAGAAAATCATCTTTTGTGACCCCCCCGCACTGCCGCTGCCGTCCCCCCCGCCCCCGGCCTCGCCCACTGGGCTGGTCAGTCCAGCAGGGACACGGAGGGGGCTGTGCGCAAGGCTCAGCTCTACCTTCTCTACCTCCGGAGACCTGGGGAGTGTCTGGTCACCACCCAGGCAGGCCGCCCAGCTGAGCCAGCAGAAGTGCCTCGAGCCGCGGGGCTCACCACACGCAGGCGCCAGCTGCCCCGGCCACCTGCTCAGCCAGCTAGTCCCTGGGGAGCCCACTGAGAGGGCCCCGCCTTGCCTACCACATGGGGGGCGCTGCCCAGAGAGTCTGGTGGGCTCTGGGGCGTCCCAGGTCAGGTGTAGGCCCTTTCCTGGGCCCACTTGGCCCAGCTTTGGGGGCCTGACGCTGAGCCTTGTGGGTGAGGCCTGCCCTGCAGGGGCAGCCAGACCAGGCGCCCACCCCAACATCCCCTGGGGCTGCTCGGCCTGTGCAGAGACCCCTCAGGGTGAGGGCCCAGGGGCGGCACAGCTGGTAGAGGCGTGAGCTGCAGGTGGGCACCGCTCCCCTCCAGAACGCAGGCCCTGGCCACCCTGTCCCCGCTTCCCTTCGTGCCCTGATGCTCCCTGGGCAGGCCAGGGTATCTCTGGTCACCGCGGGTGTGGCGGAGATTCCCCCCCCCCTCCAGGCAGCAGCTGCGGCCAAGGCATTTGCCCCCACCTGGAAACTGCCGCCATCAACCTGCCAAGGTGGGGGTGCCGGGCCCAGGGCTTGTGCCAGGGAGGCCCGAGTCAGGGGGGTGGTCCTGCATCTTGCCCAGCCCTGCGGGGGGTGGCTGCAGAGGGAGGCACCTGGGACCCCACGGCCAGCTGCCCAGGGGCCATGCTGGTCAGTGGGGAGATGGGCTCAGCGAGGGATGTGCTGAGCCCTCAGTGCCTTGGGGACTCTCACGGTGGTGCTGAGGCGGGACAGCGGGTCTGGAGCTCAGAGCAGAGGGGACACACCCCAGCGCACGTCACTCAGGCCGGGGTGCCCAGAGCAGCCTTCTGTCAGGGGCGGAGGCTGCTTTGGACCAGACACTGCCCATTCACGACCTCGCTGTGGCCAGTACCCTGTCCCACGGCTCGCCTGACACAGGCTGTTGCTGTGGTGACCGCACGCCCCCTCCGCCCGGGCTCTGGCCACCTGTCCCATGTCCACCAGGAGAGAACAGGCTCATGTCGGCTGGGGCTGGGGCTGGGGCTGAGGCAGCCCGTCCAGCCCTGGGGACAGCCGGGGCAGGGGCGCGTCCAGGGGCCAAAGAAACCCCAGCGCCCTCTGCCCATCCCTGATGCGGGGTCCCCGAGAACTTGACCGCACGAGGTAGAGCTGGGAGGTGGTCCGGCCCGACCTCTGCTCCTGCGCCTGCTCCTGAGCCTGCAGCGGCAGCACAGGCGGCTGAGAGGGAACGACGGCCGGGAAGCGGGAGGCCGCGGGGTGGGGGGGGGGGTCCTGCGGGGGGGGGCGCCACGGGGGAGGCCGCCCCCGCCCGGCCTGCGGCTTGGCCCGCGGGCACCGTTCTCCCGGGCTCCCCGTGGCCCCGCGCACAGCCTCCCCGGGTGGGGACAAAAGCTCCGCGGTCCTGGGGGCCGAATGGGAGGACGGCGCCCCTGTCCCCAGCGCCCACCCGGGGGAGGGGGCAGGGGTCCCTGCGGCGCCCCCTCCGCACCCCCCGCGGGAAGGACACGCCGGGGTTCCGGGGCCTCCGCCGACAGGCGGGAAGGAGCTGCGCCCGACTCCGGCGCGCTCGCAGGCCCCAGCAGGCCCCGCCCCGACCCCGCACAGAGGAGAGCCGGGAGTGCGGGGCTGGGGCGGGCCCTCCTCGGGACCAAGGACCAGGACGAGGCGGAAGCGGAAGTGCAAACTGCTGCCGGGGCGGGGTGGGGCGGGGCGGGGCGAGTGGGCGGAGGCGTGGCCCCCTCCCGGCAGCGTGCGGGCTGCCCATTCCGCATCCGTCGGTCCTTCCGTCCATCGGTCCTGAGCGCGCGGCCGCGGCAAGTGTAGGAAGGGCGCTCCCACGCACAGTGCGCGCCCCCACGGCCACTCCGGGTCTCCCCCAGGGTCAGGGGTTCTGCTCCTGACGGGACTGGGGATCCGGAGTTCCCCGGGCCCAGGGACTCCCGCCGCGCCCCCCACGGGGCCGCCCAGACCCCGCCCCCCCGCCTCAGTTTCCCCGTTAGGAAGTCAGGCTCGCAGCGCCCGGGCCCTTCCGGAACCAGGAGTCGAGCGTGGGGCGTCCCGGAGCGCGGGGCGGGAAGGGGTGCTGGGGGCAAGGAGGGGTACCCGGGGCGGGGAGGGGTGCCGGGGTCGGGGAGGGGTGCTGGGGTCGGGGAGGGGTGCCGGCGTCGGGGAGGGGTTCCCGGGGCAGGGAGGGGTGCCGGGGTCGGGGAGGGGTTCCCGGGGCAGGGAGGGGTACCCGGGGCGGGGAGGGGTGCCGGGGTCGGGGAGGGGTGCTGGGGTCGGGGAGGGGTGCCGGGGTCGGGGAGGGGTTCCCGGGGCAGGAAGGGGTGCCGGGGTCGGGGAGGGGTTCCCGGGGCAGGGAGGGGTACTTGGGACGGGGAGGGGTGCCGGCGTCGGGGAGGGGTGCCCGGGGTGGATGCCCCCGGCGGTGGCGGTTCCTTTGCGCAACCCCGCGGCCGAGCTCCCGGCGGGGTGGAGGGGAGCACCGCAGGGCGGGGCCGCTCCCGGGAGCTCTCCGCGCGTGGGGGCCGGAGCAGGGCAGGGCGGGCGTCAGGGGCGACCCGGGGACCCTCACCGCCCCCCACCCCGTGCAGGCCGGCGGCGGAGGGCGCACCATGAGCCGCGCCGGGGACGAAGGCTGCACCCCGCGCCCCCCCATCCGCCCGCAGCCCGCGTCCGAGCGCCGCGTGGTGGCCGTGCTCTTCCTGGGCCTCCTGCTGGACCTGCTGGCCTTCACGCTGCTGCTGCCCCTGCTGCCCGCGCTGCTCGACGGCTTCGCCCGCGCCCACGTGAGCCCCCGCCCGCCCGGCCCCCGCCCCGCCGCGCCCCCCGCGGCCCTGACGCCCCCTGTCCCCCAGGACCCCCTCTACGCCTCGTGGCAGCGCGGCGTGGACCGGCTGGCCTCGGCCATCGGGATGCCGGCCGAGAAGAGGTACCACAGCGTCCTGTGCGGAGGTACTGCGGGGCCGGCGCCGCCCTGGCCCCCGCCCCGGGCCCGGCTGCCCCTTCCCCGCGTCCTGAGAGCCCGGGCCCAGCCGCGGGGGGCCACGCTGCCAGGCCGGGGCGGGGGCGCGCGCCCGTGGCCGTGGCCGTGACCGCGGCCCTCCCGCAGGCCTCGTGGGCTCCGGCTTCTCCCTGCTGCAGTTCCTCTCGGCGCCGCTGACCGGGGCCGCCTCTGACCGCCTGGGCCGCCGCCCGGTGATGCTGCTGGCGCTGGTACGCCCGGGCCGGGGCGCGCGGGTGCGGGGGCCCCGGGGGCGCCGGGCAGGGGCCTGTCCCCGCGCTCGGCCGGGCTGTCCGCGGGCGCCCCTGGCCCTTGGGCCGCTGGGCAGCCCGGGTCCCGCAGGCAGCGCGGGCTCTCGCTCTGGCAGGGGGGCCTGGCCGCCTCGTACGCCGTGTGGGCCGCGTCGCGGAGCTTCGCCGCCTTCCTGGCCTCCAGGGTGATCGGGGGCGTCAGCAAGGGCAACGTGAGCCTGTCCACGGCCATCGTGGCCGACCTGGGCTCGGCCCGCGCGCGCAGCCAAGGCATGGTGAGCGGGGGGCGCGGGGCGAGCGGGGGGCGCGCGGGGCGAGCGGGGGCGCGCGGGGCGCGCGGGGCGCGCGGGGGCGCGGCTCAGGCGGCCCCTCCGCAGGCCGTGGTCGGCGTGGCCTTCTCGCTCGGCTTCACGCTGGGCCCCCTGCTCGGCGCCTCCGTGCCCGCGGACGCGGCGCCCTGGCTCGCGCTGCTCTTCGCCGCCGGCGACCTGCTCTTCATCTTCTGCTTCCTGCCGGAGACGCTGCCCCCCGAGAAGCGGGTAGGGCCGCCCGCTCCCGCACCCAGGGGCGCCCCGGGACCCCCGGGGCCGCCAGGCCAAGTCTGACCGTTGCCGCCCCCCACGCAGGCGCCCTCCGTGGCCCTGGGGGCGCGGGCCGCCGCCGACCTGCTCAGCCCCCTGGCCCTGCTGCGCTTCTCGGCCGTGGCCCGGGGCCAGGACGCGCCCGCGGGAGACAGTAAGGAGCCCCCGCCCCTGGCGCGGCCCCCGCCCCGCGCCCCTCACCCACCGCCCCGCGCCCCCCACCCACCGCCCCGCGCCCGCCCGCAGAGCTCCGCAGGCTGCGCGGCCTGGGCCTCGTCTACTTCCTCTACCTCTTCCTCTTCTCGGGCCTGGAGTACTCGCTCAGCTTCCTGGCCCACCAGCGCTTCCAGTTCAGCAGGTGCGTGCGCCGGGCCGGGGGCGGCGCGGGGCGGGCCGAGGAGGGGCGGGGGGGGGGGGGGGGGGGCGCGGCACTGGCGGCCCCTCCCGCAGCCTGCAGCAGGGGAAGATGTTCTTCTTCATCGGCCTCACCATGGCCACCGTCCAGGGCGCCTACGCCCGGCGCATCGGCCCTGGCAGGGAGCTCGTCGCCGCGCAGCGGGTACGGGGGCGCCCGGGGGGCAGGGCGGCGCCCCCAGCTCCGCGGCCCGGGGCGGCGCCTGAGGCTGCTGTGCCCCCCAGGCCATGGCGCTGCTGGTGCCCGCCTTCCTGCTCCTCGGCTGGGGGCGCTCGCTGCCCGCGCTGGGCCTGGGGCTGCTGCTCTACTCCTTCGGTGCGTGCCCGGCGGGCCGAGGGCGGGCGGGGTCCCGGGCCGCCGCCCCGCGCTGACCCCGCTGCCCGCCGTCCCCCAGCGGCCGCCGTCGTGGTGCCCTGCCTGTCCTCCGCGGTCGCCGGCTACGGCGAGGCCGGCCAGAAGGGCACCGTCATGGGCACGCTGCGCAGCCTGGGCGCGCTGGCCAGGGCCGTGGGGCCCCTCGTGGCCGCCTCCGGTGAGGACTGGGGGTCTGGGGAGGGTCCCGGGCCGCGGGGCCGCCCCCCGCCCTCTCCGCGCTCAGCCCCGCGCCTCCCCGCAGTCTACTGGCTGGCGGGGGCCCAGCTCTGCTTCTCCGCGTGCTCGGCGCTCTTCCTGCTTCCCGTCCTCCTCCTCCGGAAGCTGCAGCCCCTGCCGCTCAAGGCCGAGTAGCCGCGCCGCCTCGGCCACGCCCGGAGCCCCAGGAGCGCGGCGGCAGGACGGGGCCTGGGCAGGGCTCCCCACCACACCCCCCGCCCTGGGCACCACCGGACCGGGCCTCCACGCCCCCCAGCACCTTGCACCGCTCTCCACTCCGCAGCCTCCCCGGCCTCCGGCCCTTGTGTGCAATCGCGGCTGGGGCCCAGCAAGGCTCCCCCACGACAAATAAAGCTGGTTGACGCTCCCCCGAGCACTGCCGCGCTGTACCCCCCCCCCCCCGGGCGCCCCCACAGCTGGGTGGTGCCCACTAGAGGTCAGAGCCCTTCCCACACCTCTCCCCCACTGCGCTGGGGGGAAGTTGGGGTCCAGGACCTCCAAGGCAGGTGGGTCCAGGGACGGGTGCTGCCACCACGGCTCCCTGGCCTGACGCTCGGCCCAGCGCCCGCGCCCGCTGGACTCTGTGGAGCCCCTGGGACGTCCCCCAGGCCCTGGGCAGAGAATGGCACAGGAGGCGGCGGTGGGGGCCAGGCAGGGACCGGGGCCGGGGGTGCTCCTCCCAGCCTGGGCTTTTCAGGGATTCTGGGTCATGAAAAGGTCCCCACCCAGCCAAAGCCACAGATGTCTGTGGCCACCCCCTGGGGTGACCTGGAAGGCCCACTTCAGGGCACAGAGGAGGAGCTGCGTAGACCGGCTTCCGAGGCTTAGACAAGGCAGCTGCTTGAAGAATTTTATTGAGTAAAACAACGTTACAGTGAAGAAAGAAGTGGGGGCCCGCCCGCCCATGTGTGTCCGTGCGCAGCTACATTCCATACTGTGAGACTACAGAGTTAAAAGGAACTACTGAGTGGAGGGAGGTCACCGCGGGGCGAGGGAGGGGTGCGCTGCCAGCTGGAATCCGCCACGAGGGCCCGGCAGCCCGGCACAGCCTCAGGACAGGCACGGCCAGAAGAAAGTGGCCGCTGTGGCACAGCGGTCAGGGGCATGCAGCAGCCTCGGGCCCGGGCGGGGTCCCTGGGGCACGCAGACTGGCCCCGGTGGCGGGAACAGGCGGCCCCAGGCTGGGCCCGGGCGGGCTCCGTCAGTGACTGGGACCACCAGAGTCCGCGGCTTCCTCGAGTCACCTTCTCTCACATCCGGGGTCTCAGGCTGAGCTGAGGCGAGGACAGAGAGGCCTTGGCAGTTCCGGAAACCTCCCCGGAAGGGCGAGAGCGCACTCACCGCCAACGCAAGAGGAGCCTGGTGGTCCTCGGTCGAGCGGGTGGAAGCGCACACCTGCCGGAGGGGGTCCACGGGGACTCCGCCTGCCCCACGCCCGCCCCACCTGGAGCCCCTGAGCGGAGGACGGGGGGCTCACGGCCGGCACTCAGCCTGCTGCCCCAGGCCGCGGCAGACCCTGGGCACTTCCACAGGACGAGGCTTGTTTTTGAGTCGAGTGAGACGCCACAAGCCTTTGGTGCCAGCAAGAAGCTGGGGGTCTGCCCAGTCACCTGCGGCACCAGAGGGAGGGGGCAGCCAGGCAGAAACAAGACGGGTGTCACCTGACGATACGACAGCAAGACCGCCAGGACCCAAGAGCGGGACGCCTTTAACCACAGGCGGCGGAAGCCTCCGGAACCTTCCCGCCAGGACCATGACGTCTGCCCACAGCGTGAGGGGGCATCGCAGAAGGGGCCGTGAGGGGGGCAGGCGGGGAGCGGCAGGGGCCGGGGCTGCGAGCCAGCGGGCAGCTGCGCACACGCTGGTAGCACCGTCTGTGGGGACTCGGTCGCGCCCCGAGTGGGCATGGGCTGGCTTTCTGCATTCCGTGACACGAGAGGGGACACGAGACACTGGCGGCAGCAGGGGCAGCTCCGGCACGGCCGTGCGGGGCGGCCTCAGGACTCGCTCTTCTTCTTGCTCTTCTTGAGGAAGGAAGGCGTGCGGAACTTCTTCTTCTTCTTGGAAGGGGACTTGCCGGGAGACCCGTCGCTGCCGGGGTCTGCGGGCGCCCCCTCCTCGGCGGCGGGGGAGGCGGCCTCCTCGGCGGCCTGGGCCGGCTCGGGGCTGGCCGCGGCGGGGACAGCGGGGCTCTGAGGACCGCCGGCCTCCCAGAGCCCCTCGTCCTCCTTCTCCGAGGCCGAGCCGGGTGCTGCTGGAGGCTCGCTGGGGGTGGGGTCGGGGGGCGGCGGCTTGCAGGTGGCAGTGTCGCTGTCCTCCCCGGGGGTCTGCTCCTGCTGCAGGTCTGGGGGTGGGTAAGAACCGGGTTAAAGCACCCGATTCCCAGGGGAAGCCTGACAGCCACGCTCCACGGAGGAGACGCTGCCCCGCTTCCCTCTACGTGGTTTTGCCAAGACAAGACTGGAAACTCGAGATACCGCCGACCCCCTGTGAGGCTGGGTAGAGTACCCCGAGTCTCGTCCTGCCTGACCGCAGGGACTGTCGGCTCCTGCTCAGGACAGCACACTGACGACTGGACGCCCTCACAGCGCCACAGACCTCGAGTCGGAAAGACAGAAGCCCCGATGCTCACAGCACAGCGCCCCGCAAGCTCCGGAAGAGGCCTGTCCCCACATCAAAGGGTGTTGTCAGGAGTCCTAACGCTGAGCCGTGATCTGGTCAGCGAGGCCACCAGGCCCCACAAGCAGAGCCGACCGGGGACAGAGCAGGGCCGTTTAGGCCGGGCTGCTAATCAAAGGGAGGGGTGGGGTGCAGCCAGGGCAGGGGAGGCCTGGCCGCCGTGGCCATGCCAACAGCCCACCCCAAGAGCCGGCACAGCCGTTCCCAGCAGGTATCTCCTACACGGACTAGATGGAAACCAGTTTTGTAGATTAAATAAAAAATTAGCAGAACACCAACAAGAACAGGCTGAAAGGCTCGAGCGGCTGGCCCATGACCAGCAGTAAGCCGTTCAGTTCTGAAAACCCCAGCAGGCACGGGGACAGTGAGGGGAAGCAGAGCAGGGCGCCGAGGAGACTCTGGGCCCGCCCTGCCCACTCCCAGGAAACCCCTGGGAAGAGCAGAGAGGGGCACACGCAGCACCCCCCCAGCCCACTCTGCAGAGCAGGCTGCACTTGACACCTGAGGGCAGAGGTTGCCAGGGGTGCTCAGGAGAACTGACCAGATGTCTAGATGTCTATCAAAAAAAACCACTGACAGACATCACTCTTCCACCCCAATTCAAATTTCCACTCCCAGCTTAAGCAAAAGTCCAAAGAAATCCAACCCCTATGCACCACGTGGCAAATTCCCACCCTTGCTGAACCTAGTTCAGATTTACATGTGACAGAACATGGCAAAACACAAGAACGGTTGTCCCTCCTGAACACCTGCGCCCTGGGCTGCTCCAAGCAGGCCTGCTCGGGCCGCCAGGGACGCAGAGGTGAGCCCGAGGTGGCCAGGCACTTCAGGCTTGGACAGACAGGAAGCCTCTACTTTCGTTTAAACAGAAAACAAAACTTAATAAGCAACAAAGAGGCAAGAGAATGAGGCCAAGCAGAGGGGAGCCCGGCAGTGCGCGGCGCGGGGAGCGGTACTTACTATGGTAACAGGTACTCTTTAGCACATCCGCCTCCTGTTGCAGCGCAGCCACAGGAAGAGAAAAGCACAAGGAGAGAGTCACAGCCACTGGGTACACACGGAGAATGGGCGGGGCCATTCTTGGAGGACACAGAATGGGGTGGAGACGTGAGCCACAGGCTTCAAAACGCACGGGGGGACGGGGGAGACACCCCAATTCAAGACTGGGACAAAGACACATAGGATTCCACCAGCCACAGACTCGGGAGTCTGAGAGGCAAACGCAGCACAGCACCCGCCTTGGGCCAGCCAACACCCCAGACAAACCTACGTCCTGGGCCCGAAGGCAATAGAACACATTTCTAGAAGCACCCTCTCCACAGTAAGGTTTAAGAAATGCACAAGCAATGGGCGACACTGGTGTGGTATGAAGGAGGTGGGTCCCCACCACGGGAATCCCAGCAGGCACCAGGGCATTGCTGGCCTCCAGTGCAAGGGCAGGGAGGCCCCTCTGAGCTGCGCCACGTGCCGGTCTCGATGACAGTGCACACTTCTACACTACGCCACCTTAGCGGGCTGCTTCCCCTGCACAGAGACACACTAAGCCCCTCCTGCTGTGCCGGCAGCACAGCCGCCCCCGCCCCCACCCGTGCTCACCTTCCTCCAGCTTGGTGGGGGTGCTGGGGGGCGTGTGGGGGGCCGCAGGCTGGTCTGGAGAACTCTGTCCTTTCTCTTCTCTAGTCTCGTCCAGGTGTTCTGCAGGGGACAGAAGGTGAGGGCGTGTGAAGGGCACGAGAAACCAGCGCCGTGCCCTCATGGCCGGGGAGTCAGCCCTCGCGCCGAGCCTGCCAGGACCCGAGCCCTCGGGGACCCTCCTGCACGCCCAGCTGGCTGCACGTGCCCAAGCAGGCAAGGCGAGCCGCCCTTGGGCGCAGGGGCGAGGCTGGGCAGGGCTCTCGGCCACAGCCTCCCCTGCCCACCGCTTCCTCTCCAAGGGCGTGAAGGAAGCGGAGCCTACTGTGATTGGGGTGGTGATGTGCATTTCAGAAAAAGCCACCCAACCTGGACACACAATTCTCTCTCTTCTTATTCCAGAGAAAACCTGCCAGAGGCCCTGCGTCCTCGCCTGCAGCCGTCTTCCCACCGCCGAGCTGCGTGCCCAGAGCCCTCCACCTGCGTCCACAGGACGTCATACGTGCAATGCTTTGGTTTTAGTTTTTTTATAGGGCATCTTGTACCAACAATTTAAAGTTGGCAATGGTAATGTCTATTTTTATTTTCTGGAGTATAGTATGTTGATAAGTACCAGAGAAAAACTGCAGGAACTATGACCCAGGATACAGAAAATTCTATTTCTCGTTCAGGGAAAAAAATAGAATAATATTAGTATTCTAATTCCTTAAATCTCCCACTTTCCTTTAAAAATGCTTATTTTCTAAAAAAAAAAAAAAAGAACTTAAAAAGTACAAATAAAAATAAAGATAAATAAAAAAGTTTATTTTAATAGCTTAGACTACCCTAAGCAACCAGCTGTCATCACCCTTCTACGCTAACCAGGGCTGTGATCTCCTCGACTCGCCTCTGCCAGCTACCTGCCCCCTGGCGCCCCCGACGCCCTGGCGTCTAACAAGGGCCTTTGCATTTCCTACCTGCCTGGACAAACCCCCTCCACGAGGAAAGGCGCCCAACGAGGGTCTTCTCCCCTCGCACGCGAGGGGCGGAGCTCGGACGGCAGGAGGTTTGAGCAGCAGCACCCCCGCACTCCCTGCCCAGCGCTTAGCGGGCGGGGTCTCTGGGGGTCTCTGGCAGTCCCTCGCCAGCACGACTGCCGCCCCCAAGTCCAGGATCCCAGAGCACACTTGGGCAGCACCATTCACTTGCCTGCCCGAGAGAACCCCACGTGCAGGGAAACTGGGGTCTTCCTCAAGGCTTCCCAGACACGGGAAGAGGCCGTGTGGCAGACGCACGCTGTGCGCCCGCAGGCCGGGACTCAGGCCCACCAGACCCCCAGCTCTCACTCCACAAGGATGCGTGTGGCCGTGGCCGCCAGGAACGCACGGGAGGTGGCGGAAGGTCCGCTTGAGACAATTGAACCCGAGCGCAACTGACACTGCAAAGACCGGGGGGGGGGGGGCATGCAACGAGGGCCAGTTTTAACGAACACCGAACAGCAAGTCCCAGCAGCCGCAGCGCCACACCGAGAAACAAGAGTGGTGGTTTCTGCACAACTCAATTCCACAGCAGCTACATTCTCCATTGGTTGGTCTAAAACAACATTAAGAAAAGAAAAACAAACCAAAAACCCTCCACTAGGGTGAACGAGAGAGCGCCTCAGGAGCACCACGTCGTTCCCAGGACAACCTGGAACCAAAAGGCCCATCGAGCGCCGCAGGCACTCCTCAGCCGCGCAGCCATCCCAGAAAGGGAAGGGCCAGCTGGAGCGAGGCCCTCGAGAGCCCGCAGGGAGAAGAGGTGGGGTGACACTGAGGCCCTCTGAGGGCGGCAGGGAGAACCTCCCGGAGGGCCGCTGCTCCCCAGGGCCTTCCCAGCCGGACCAAGGGTGCCCCGAGGCCTGGCTGGACCAGGGAGCCAGGCGGCAGGGAGCCCAGTGAGAAAGAGACTGAAAACCACGCGAGGGAGGCCGACATTTCTCATCAGTTGCCAGAATATTTTGGGTTTAGTTTTCAAAACCAGAAGTTTGAAGCAACCTGCCCCATTAAGTTCGGACTCTTAAAGTCATCTATTTTGAATTGTTTTAAAACAGTCCCATCAGGCTTTTTTTAAAAAATCACAGAACTACAAGCTCCTTTGTCAGTGAGCTACCAAGACAAGTACAGCAGCAGCACACCTGGTGAAGCCGAGAGCGTGCCCAGGCGGCCCGCACACCAAACCTGCAGCTGGGGGAGTCCTCCTGGGACGCTGAGAACATGTCACAAAACTCCACCCTAAACACAAGTATAAAGACACCACGGCACGAGCTGATTAGGGAGGAGACTGAACAGCTGAGGTGAAGATCACCAGCTCTGGTCCCCTCTGCCACAGGCGCCTTTTTCTTGGGGGGCCTCAGATTGCTCTGCTTTCACGGGTGGAGACAGGCCCAGCTCTCCAGGCCATTACCTTAAACACATGCACACCTGCATGGTCTCTGAGCATGTGGGCACGGGGACAGGGCCTGAGTGTGGCTCCGCCCCCACGTTTGGAGACAGTAACAGTGACACCTCAGGAAGGAAGGGAGGAGGCTGCCAGCTTCTCCTGCGTCCTTCCAGTGCCAGTGGCCGTTTTCAAGCTCTTGACCGCATCGGTCACGCATGTACCCGGGGGTTACTGCTGACCAGGGTTGTTCGCCAGTGTATTTACCTTGGCAGTTAGTTCAGATCTGGCCCAAAGGAACAGGCCAGGAACGTGTGGGAAGAACTTCTGCAGGGTCCTCGGGGCCAGCGGCTGTCCAGGCATCCTGGGGACGCGTGGGAGGAGCCCCCCACCCCGGCCCCCACTGCTCACCTCCGGGGCCCCTCTGCTTCCGCTCCACCTCCCTGCGGTACTCCTCGAGCTCCTGGTCGGTGAGCGTGTTGAAGGGGTTGGGGCCCGTGGTGCTCACGACGACGTGGGGCTGGTACTCCTTCTCGATGATGGCCTTGGAGGCCGTCACCAGCTCCCCCTGTGGACACAGAGCACGGCCCAGATGTCAGGAGCCGCGGGCCAGGACCCCCCAACTCCAAGACAAGGCTGCAGGCAGGGAGGGGCGAGGGGCTCCTGGAGGCCGCATGCACACTGCCCTCGGCCCTGCGCAGGAGCCGTGGCCTGCAGCACAGCGGCGCCAAGGCGGCAGTCCTTCGGACCCAGAAACAAAGGCCAAAGGGCAGAACCGAGGCAGAGACCCTCAGGGCAGGAAACCCTCCCCCGCTGCCAGCGAAGGGAGGAGGGCCCTTTCCCATGACATCAGAGTTACAGCACGCGGGGTGAGGCCCGCAGAGATTGCTTACGTTCCAGGAGCACAGGGAGGTTCTGTTCGTTTGACTGTGCATTAAGAAAAACTGCAACTAGCTCCTGAAGCTTATCCCCAAACACTGAGCGATAACAGCATGTCCCAAAACACTGGTGTGTGCCTGAAGAGCACTTGTACGAGAGAGGGAGGGAGGGTGACAGAGAGGGAGAGCAGAGCACAGAAGGCGACCTTCACAGACCACAGCCAGCCTTAGTGAGGACGTGGAGCCCAGGACACGGGGACTGGGTGCAGGCAGCGGGGACTGGGTGCAGGCAGCGGGGACTGGGTGCAGGCAGCCAGGCAGGCTTCCGGGTGGGAGGCGGGGAGTGCAGCTCTGAGGCGTGCAGCCCACCCACCCACACTGGCAGCACAGCGCAGCTGGGGAGAGCAGAGGACAGGAGTGGCCCCGAAACGGTCTTGGGGTCAGTACAGAGCAAGTTCACCAGAACTCACACACACGCACTACTTAATGAGCACTCCCCAAACAAAAGGAAGAGCAAAACCCAAAACCGTGCCAATGCCGGGGCTGCCCCTCGGTGCTCCGCTCGATGAAAGGCAAAGCCCAGAAATCGGTGCTTCCGAGTGACACGCAGGCTGTGTCAGGGCCAGACCACGTGCTGGGAGAGGCCAGGGTGCCGGGGCCCTGGCCGATGCACAGCCACCATCCCGTGAGCTGTGCACGGGGCCCGCACTCCAGGGGCCCGTGACGTCCACCCAGGGGGAGAGCGGAGAGCCTGCTGGAACAGGCAGCCTTTGGCCTGAGACCCTCAGCATCTGAGATGACCTGGGCTGACCTCAGTGGTCTAGAGAGATTTTGTGACTATGCCTGACCCAGGCTTGACCGGGTGTTTATTTGAGCAGCCCTGTCTCAATAAGGCAGGAAACCAAGTGCTCACCGACACGGCTCAGCTCTTTGGTCCTGGACAAGCCCTTGAGGCCACAGGCCTTGGTTTCAGTATCTGAAGACGAGCACACTGGACTCGACAAGTGCCGAGACCCCTGCGAGCAACGGCATCCTGTAAAACTACCGAACCTGGCTAACTGCCCGAGTCTTGATGTCACTATCAGTAAAAAGAGGTGATAGCCAGTTTGAGAGAAGTGTTTGAATTCATTTAAGTCAAATGTTCAAAATTAATAAGAGGAATAAAATGTCAGCAACAAAGTGTCACAAAGACGTCAGAACCCTTGTTCCAAGTTCTAGCACCTTCCAGAGGACAACAGGGCCCCCTGTGCAGGACACCCGGCGCTCCGTATGGCCGGAAGTGTGGCTGATTCCCGCCTCCACTGTGCAATGCTGCCATCAAAGCCAGCCGGGGACAGACCGACCCTGTCACGCTGGCACGAGGGGACAGCAACGCTCGAGGTGCAGAACGGGCCTCTCGTGGAGTTCTGGAACTGCCGTGAACTGGCTGTGCCCTCAGCTCAGCAGGGGGAGCTGCCCACTGCCCCCTCCAGTCCCTCACCCGACCTCTGCGAGCACACCTTATGCCTGAGGGAAGCCATCTCTGCAATGTGCAAGCCTGAGCTAGGACCTGAGCCTCAGGGTTTTGGGGCCAACTGAGAACTGATATCAGAGTGGCCAGAGCATGACGTCACACTCTCAGCAGGACCACACACGCACAGGTGCTCAGCACCTCGTCTCTGAGGAGGCCCCCAGGCAGCTCCTGGCCCTGTGCGTCTCTACCCTGCCGCAGGGAGGGCTGCAGCGGACACCACAGAGCAGCAGGGCCAGCCTCGATGTGGAAGCTGCACACTGCGCTAGACGGCACCAACCTTCAACTCTAGCACCTAATGACAATCCACAGCAGTGACGTCCAAAAGGAAGCCACGTGGTGGATACAGAGCTGGACGTAAGAGAGAGCTAAGACGGGGCTGCTGATCCTGTTTTGAAATAGGGTACCTGGATGTGGCTGATGACTCGTTACCCCCATCAGGAAAACGGGGTGCTTCCCATGAGAATACACCCCGCACTGCGAGAGCAGCAACACCATGAGGGAGAAACGGGCATCCAAGGCCAGTCCTTTCAGGTGTCCGTGTGCATCGCCCTGGTGGGAAGAGCACCTACTTAGCACATGTAACAAGCATGGTCCTCCCCACTCGGGCAAGGAGAACATCACCTCCAGCGCCAAGGCCGCTCTCCCGAAGGAGCAAGACAAGCTACACTTCGCGGCCATCCCCAGAGAAAGCGGAAAAACCACCCCAGTAAAGAACACTAGTCAAGTCAAGCCACATTCCAGCCATAAAAAGGAAATATGCCTGGTCAGGGTGGGAACAGGAATTAAAGGTGCAAACGTGAACATCAGAGAGAGGTGCAGAAAGCAAAAACTGGAAGAATTTCATGTCCAGGGTGGGGCGTTCCGTTTAAAACAGCATCTCTAACAGGGGTCAGCAATTACATTTCTACGTCACGAAACACCACTGTGACCATGACACACGCCAAGGCTCAACACTGCTGGTGCCGAGCAAAAACCTCCCAACAAAGAAAGCCTTGGACAATGAACCAAGCAAAAAAATACCCTTTACCACATCTAACCAAGTTGCTTTCCAGAGTCCTGACAAGGTGCAAAAAAAAAACCACTGACTGCAAAATGTGGCGGAGACTGCAAAGCAGTGGCTCTAGCTACAGGCCTGCTCTGGCCCTGAAAGCTAGAGGCAGCGCCCACTGGTGGGCTCCACACGGAAAACCACCTGGGGTCGTGCATCCACACACTGGCGCCTACCTGAGAGAAAGAAAGCGAGATTAACCAGCTAGTGAGCCAAAGCCCACAGCCCAAAGCGCTGAAACGTGCGAAACTGACAGGGAAGGGGTATGTCTGCTCTGAGAAGGTCCTCCAAGAATGGTAGCATGAAGTAAACTCTAAGGACAGGAAACAAGAAAACACTGGGAATAAATATATAAATATGCAAAATAATGTTATGAGAGGGGATTTCAGACGGGAAACAAACTTTGGTGCAAATCCGCGTCTTCATGGCAGTTGATATAATTGCAAAACTGACACTTGCATCTCATTGGAGATGTTATCACTTGAAAGAAAGAGTCCCTGGGAATTTTCTGTGAACAAAGGGTATGAAACACCACAACCAGGACTCTCACGAAGCAGCGCCAGCCCCTGCTGCCCTCGGCACCATGTCGGCACAAGAGCCAGCACCCCTCCAGCCATCCCCGGGTTGGGGCGGATGCGTAAAGACCCAGGGCAGATGAGAGGGAAGGTCTCCTCCTTCCTAGGCCAGTCAGGGCAGATGACTTCACACTCCTGCCACCTTCAGGTGTACGCTTTTACACAGAGAAATCACAAGGCCGGGTTTCCAAAGACTTGGTTTTCTTAGTGTTCCTTCCTGCCGCTGCACCTTTTTCTAAGGATTTCTCTTAAAGGTAAAATCACACAGGTTTTCTCAACAAGGGCTGACAACGACCGTCCTGTTCTGTTTCCCCCTCTTCTGAAGTGACTTCAACTATGCGACAGCAGGTGATCACAGTCCCGGCATTTCTGGGTCAGCAGCTGGACGGAGCGCTGCCCCAGCCAGCAGGGTCCTGAGATGAGCCTATCAGCCACCGGCATCTTCTACAAGGCAAATGGTGAAAACTCAAAACATGCACTAACCAAATCGCATGCAGACCTGCAGAAACGGGCCCCATACTTAAGAGTGGCTATTTCTCAGCAACAACACAAAATGCTGAAAATCATAAAAATAACCTCATGCCAATTGTTTTAGCTAGAACAGTTAAGGCAGAACAGAACCTTCTATACAATCTCAAGAGTAACTTAGAGATGCACTGAAGTACTTCAGTAACTAAGACGATGCCTGAAGAGGGGGCCAGGCCAGGGCAGGGCAGGGCAGGGCAGGGAGAGCAGCAGCACACACCGAGAGGTGGTTAAGGCAGGGCAGTGAGTACCTTTCTAAAAGAGAGAGCTCTAGCGGGACTAAAGGTCTGCTCTGTAAGCTCGAGCCCTTCGATAGTTTCCGTACAGTCAGAGAGGGGCGCATCCTGCAACAGCAAACTGAGTCATCAGAGCAAACCAGGCCCAGTCTTTGAACTACCACCCAAGAGCATGCAGCAGAAACAGTCCACAGAGGCAGAGGCCAGGATGACGGGGGCGCGTGCAAACCAACACAGAACCCGGGCAGAGGCGGTGGCTAGTCCGACTGCAAAGAAATGCAACAAAAATCACTGACTCCTGCAGCGTCGTGTTTTAAAGCATTAGTCTGCATAGGAGTTTGTCTTCATAGAGACTTCTAAGACTTCTTCCCTGTGCCAGTCACTTTGTAGCTATGCGTGTAAATGTGGAGCACATTCGCAGCTGCCCTTCTGAAACCACTCTTTCCCAAGGAGCACTTTGTTTGAGGCAGGCAATGAGTACAAGAGCAAGAGGCCATGGGACCCACCCTCCCTCGCATATACACAGCACACTGCAGAAACAAGGTGACATCTGGGCCCAGAGTGGGCGCTTGTCCCTCTCACGCCACATGCATTACAAGAAGTGGGGACCAGAGGACACACAAGGCCCCAGACATGCTTGGGTTTTGGCTAGAGCTAAAAGAAAAGTCTAGGTTACTTCTTACCACAAACACTTTTAATAGAGGTGACTGGTTGTCTAGAATACGTACCTCGTAGTCAATCGCTCCCAACTTAAGAAGAGCTTTGTGGCAGATGGTCATTAGAGCCACCACCCACTAATGTCACGCACCGTCTGAGCGCTCACCTGGACGAGGCTCCTGTCCATCACTACACCACACAAAACCTGGGACTGAGGGCCAGCCGTTTTAATGTCCTGTAAGTTCTGCTCTCGGATCTGAGGATGGGAAGAAGGAGAAATACATATGAGCAGCACAGAGAAGCCAGCAGTGCAGGCCACAACTGCTTGCAGCACTGGAGCCTGAGAGCCAGGCAGGAGCATGCACTTCCACTCCTCCCCACCTCACGGTACAGCAGATGGACAGACAGCCGTGCCTCCTGGGTGAGGTCCAACAAGCTGAGTAATGCAGTGGGGCTGCTGGGAAGTAACCAATTATCCCTAACTGTCCCCCACTTCCAGCTGCTGGGGCAGGGCACAGACTTCACTGTAGCCCCTTTATCTGGGGAGAATTCTCCCACATGCCCATTGCATAGTGACCTGAGAACACAGATGGGCAAAGCAGGCACTGCAAGTGGACTTCTTTAAAGATCTCAGATTCTTCCATGCCCAGTGCTGCTTACCGCCCTGTGAACGAACCCTGAAAGGCAGGAGCTGTCGGTCCTTCCTAGAAGAGACTTCACAGCTTCCAGTTCCAAAAACATCCACTGCTCCCACCAACACCGTCAGCGGAATGGCAGGAGCAGTGCACAGGGACCTCTGCAGGTGCCACGGGGGGTCCACAGAAGTGCTCTGCTAGAGCCGGCTCCTGTGCAAACTGCGCAGCTGCCTCCCTGCACCCCCGTTCCCGCTGAGCGGCGCCAGCAGTACACACCTTGTTCCTCATTTCCTGGACCTCCTTCGGGTTGGTGTTCAATGGGACAAACAGATTAGGGACGGCAGAGGTGGAAGTTCTAGGTCCCTCCTCTTTAGTCCACTGTAATATCAAGAATAGGTGGCAAGTCAGGACTGTGGCCACAACCAGCAACATCCTACCATCCAGTTTGTATCATATCCGGTCATGCACTGAACAGCACAGAGTGACGACTGAACCAATGAGCGGCCCCCGTGTCACCGCAGCAGTCGAGACGGGCGCAACAGAAGTGTCCACGTAAAACCCACCCATGGCAAAAGTCAGAGCAGTGATGGTCAGAAGGCCTCGCTGGAACCTAAGGCACAGGCAGGCTGATGACAGAGCGATGCCATGGAATTCCAGGGGCAGACCTCTGGCGGAGGCCGTGGGGTCACTGCTCTGAGTTATCCAGCAGCAAAGCAAACTCAAAGCATGAGATGACAGGTCGTGGGAAGCATGTGATGTGCCACCCAGGTGGACGGAGAGGTTCCGCACTGGGAAGCATGGGGGCATCACCAGCGTTCTGCATTGACGAGAACTGTCGGTTCAGAAAGCACTGCAGGCACAACTACTTCCGCCCAAGAAAATTACTGCATGACTGTTCAGACAGCAGCTATCTGTAGAAGAGCTTGGTGATGTCGAATATTTTATATAACTTAATAATTTTAAGTGTTACAAAAATATCCCAGACAAACGCAAAGCGTTTCTTGAGTTTGTACCCAGAGGCCGTTTCCGATGTCAGTGCACATCATCAGCATACGTGTGCCCCTCAGGGCACCTGGATGGTTTTTTTGGTTCTCCAATCAAATATGAGACTTTTAATCAAATTGTAATTCTTAAGCATGAATAGGCACTGCACCTTAAAACAAGCCCATCTCAGAAGCAAATGTTATGCCTTTCAGAGTATTTTCAAGAGTCAATAAGCCATAGACCATGAGACTGTAAAGCAGCACGACCGTAAAATGCTTAGCCGCCGTGAAGGAAAACATGGAATGGACGTGGAGCTGGGAGATACTCACTGACGATTATCTTCTCAGATAAAAATAACTCCAGCTTTTTATTAAAAATAATTTTTAGTCAAAACATTAAAACAACCACCTGAGAAGCTTGAACACGTTGGAAAAATTAAGAACAATTATTATAACTTAATATACCAACCTGGAAATACTGCACAGGATTTATATTACTCCAGAACAACAGAAAACAAAGGTCAATGCTGAACAAGGTGCTCCTTCAATGCGTACGTTGACTAAAATGTCTAGAGAGATGTAGGTTTTTTTTCAAGCTAACAGTAAGTAAAACTCAAAGCTGCTGCTGCATATGCCCTTTGTAAAAATTCATCACAGCGATTCAGCATTATGTATTTATAGCATCAGTGCAAGTTGTACTCATCTTTTTTTTTAAGTCTCGCTCCCTTTCAAGTAAAATAAACAAGTGAACAAAAAAAAAGGGAGTGGGGAGAAAGAGAGAAGGAGGGAGGGAGAAACACTCAGCCACGGCCTCGAGACTCACGAGCCACAGCTGCTGGGGGGCACATGGGCTCTCACCAGCACTGTGCATCAGGAGAACACCAGGGTCACCCAGGCAAGATGGACTTTTTAAAAAATTTGATCTATAAAGCAAAGGAGCTGTTATTTTGAATAAGGGTGGCAGAAAGCCCCGTTCTTTCTTCAGTGCCCACTGCCTCAGGAACCTCTCACCTCATTTCCACCAAACTCCCATAGAAGCAGCCAGGCCCAGGAGTCTGCCCCTTGCTCAGTCTCTGCCCAGAAGACCACTTTCTTGGGCTCACGGGGGGCTGACCTCCCTACATTTTAATGCAGGAGCCGGGTGGGATGTCAAAGGCTGGGTCGCATGAGGAGCGAGGGCCGATCCTCAGAGGACTTTGGCGCCAGTGATGTGCACCATTCCATGAGAATATCTTTGGGACAAACAGTAACTGAGCAGCGTTAACCCTGAAACAAGGACCTCCTGCAGCATCTGCCGCCGGGGCCACTGCCGCCTGAGCTGCTCTCGGGCCATGCCGCCCCAGCAGCAGGAGGGGAGGACTCGCCGCTTATGGCCATCTACTCACATGCAACAGTCCATGCAGGAGGCAGCTGGCGTGGACGTTCGGAGGCTTTGGGATGGGAAGCAGGGAAGTGAAGCTCACGATAGAGGACGGAGGGTCAGCTGAGAGCACACAAGTAAGCCACTAAGGGAAACTGCTTAAGAAAACACTAAAGGCTTGAAAGAAAAGATTTCAGTGACTTAATGAAATCACTGGAGTTTACACTCAGTAACAGGTTTGTGGCTGAACTACCTTTTCATGCATCAAATATTAAGAGTCCTCAAAAACCATTCGAATTAATGGGTACTCCTATTGTTAGGTTAATGCAAGTGGGTTTTTAGTATTTTTGCTATGTAGGTACCAAGTTAGGAATTCCTGAAGAGGCAGATTATATCTTAAGCAGTTTCAAGCAGAAAGTATTACATTTTAGCTAAGGCATAAGGTGGATTTGGGCTCAGACTAAGAGAAGAGGAAGAAGAGAGGTTTGCTGCCAGTGGGCGTTAGAGGGCTGTGCTCCCAAAGCCTCCGAAGCCCCAGCTGCCCAACGTGCTCTACATCGTCTAACTATGAACAGTAAGGTAGGCACAGACCAAGCAGTTGGTAATACAGCTTGGCACGCAGACACCGGACGAGAGAGACTGCAGCAAGGGTTTCACGTGATCGTGTGCAATGTCCGTCCACACCTTAGTCTTCGCCTTGGGACTGCTTCCGTCCTGCCCTTCCTCAGAGGCGTCGCCGCCCCGGCCAGAGCTCAGCCACTTTGTCTTCTCTCGCTGCTGCTTCTGAAAACTGTGTCTGAGAGGGGAGCAAGTGCCCGAGTCACCGTCACTAGCAAAGGAGTAGCCAGTGACACTAGCAGGAACCTCCACATCGCTGTACTTTTTCGATTTCTCTCTCAGAGCAGGGTATCGATAAGGGTAGCCAGTTCTGTAACCCTGGAGTCCAAAGAAAGGGAAAGACAGTTAATACTTCCGAACTCAAAACAGGCCCTCTCTCCCAAAACTGTGCGGCACTCGCCACGAACGCCGAGCACAGGTGTGCGCTAGGACCCAGCAATTCCACTGCTAGG
Organism: Dasypus novemcinctus; assembly: GCF_030445035.2. Taxonomy (NCBI): domain Eukaryota; kingdom Metazoa; phylum Chordata; class Mammalia; order Cingulata; family Dasypodidae; genus Dasypus; species Dasypus novemcinctus. Next base: position 206,514,394 of record NC_080673.1, read on the forward strand.
CATGCACCCACCAAGCACATAGGGTCACCCAAGGACAGGTGCTAGGATGGTCACAGCTATGCTTAAGAGTCCCAAACTGGAGACAAGCTGGAGGTCGGGCAGGAGCAGAGCAGACGGGCTGTGGCACGCTCGCATCCGACCGTGTGCCGTGAGGAGCCCGAGGCATGCCGGCACGCAGGACGCTCGCCAGCCCTGGCCCAGCGGTCTGGAGCCGCAGCGCGGTGACTGTGTAAGCAGCCCACAAAGCTATGGGGGGCACCGCAGAGGTCTGCGAAGCTCACCAACAGACTCCCACTTGGACCAGGGCACTCTCAGAGCACCTTCAGGGCATGACGACCCGAAGGACTGCACAGGGCTCGGGCCACTCGCAGAGGCTCCCCAGGAACCCCGCCCTCCTCTCACTGGCCCCTCCTCCCTTAGGCTGGGTCTCTGGGAGCCCACCTCTGTTAGGCTTGTTCCTTTCCAACGCAGGAAAGAAAGGGTGATAACGATCCCTAACAGAGATTCCCCCCTGACGTAACTATCCTCAGAAACACAGGTAAACGTATGCACTGCAATTCTGTCATATGTGGGCATGCCTTGTTGAAGAACAGTAAAAGCTAATGACTCAGCTGTAAGAAGAAGATGCAAAAAAACAGTTTTTTTGTTTGTTTTTAAACACAGTTCTTAAGTCACGTTTCCTCCTCTTGGTTGGAAAGCCAGGGCTATGAATACTCTCCATAATGGAGGACTCCACAAACACCATTTTATGGTGAGAGAGTGTATATTTTTTATTTATCCTTCCATTTTAAATGCTGTCAAACCAAAGTTAGAGGAAACACTCAGACCTTAGAGCTACCACATGATTTGAAGTCAGGTATGGACTAGTTTCTTTTATTGAGAACCTGAAATTGTGTTTTGATATTTTAAAATGGCATTTCTTCTAACTGTATAAATTAAAATAAAAATTTCTATTTGAGACTCTTGATTCTATTTTCTACCCTACTCAATAATTAGCATACAATACAGGGAGCTGATATAACAAAAGGATGTCACTATTACAAGGTGTCAATAGAGTGGTATTGAGAAAAATATACCTAAAGCAAACAATGGACTATAGTTAACAGTAGTATTTTAATAGTCTTTCATCAGTTGTAATGAAGGTACCACAACAATGCAAAGTGTCAACAATAGTGGGGTATATTGGGAATGCTGTATTTTTTACATGACTTTTCTGTAAACCCACAACTTCTGTAATTTAAAAAAAAATTAGTAATTAAAAAAATGCTAAGGGAAAGAAATCAGACACAGTACTTCATATGGAATGACTCCATTTGTATAAATGTAAATAAAAAATAAATCTATAGAGACAGAATTAGATTAGTAGTTATGTAGAGCTAGGGAAGGAGAGAGGGACTGAGAGGGGACTACTAAGAGGTATGGAGTTTTTCTTTTCTGAATAATGAAAATGTTCTCAAATTGATTTTGGTGATGAATACTAAAAGCCAGTGATTGTACACTTTGGTTGAAAAGTATGGTGTGGAGATCATTTTGAGAGACGTACAGTTCTAATGAAGAACTAGCAAAATGAATAAACTTCTCCCACAGGCAGAGCAGAGCTATGGTCTGGCATGATCCTCATTCCTCCAGACCACCGAAGTCACACATCAAAAATATATGTGGGGAAGTGGACTTGCCCAATGGATAGGGCGTCCGTCTACCACATGGGAGCCCCACACGCAAGGAGTGCGCCCCTTAAGGAGAGTCGCCCAGCGTGAAAGAAAGTGCAGCCTGCCCAGGAATGGCGCCACACACATGGAGAGCTGACGCAGCAAAATGACACAACAAAAAGAAACACAGAGTCCCGGTGCCGCTGTAAGGATAGAAGCGGTCACAGAAGAATACACAGTGAGTGGACACAGAGAACAGACAACTAGGGAGGGAGGGGAGAGAAATAAATAAAAAATAAAAAAATAAATATATATATGCATGGGGAAGCGGACTTGCCCAATGGATAAGGCATCCACCTACCACATGGGAGGTCGGCGGTTCAAACCCCGGGCCTCCTTGACCCATGTGGAGCTGGCCCATGAGCAGTGCTGATGCGCAGAAGGAGTGCCCACAGGGGTGTCCCCACGTAGGGGAGCCCCATGCGCAAGGAGTGGGCCCTGTAAAGAGAGCCACCCAGGGCGAAAGAAAGTCCAATCCACCCAGGAGTGGCACCACACACATGGAGAGCTGACACAAGATGACACAACAAAGAGACAAAGATTCCCGTTGCCGCTGACAAGAATGCAAGTGGACACGGAAGAACACATAGCAAATGGACACACAGCAGACAATGGGGCGAGGGGGGGGGGGGGAGGGAGGGAGTAGGGGAGAGGAATAAATAAAAACAAATCTTTTTAAAAAATCAAATAAAAAAATGTATGAAGCTTGGCTCCTTTCTTCAGTGATCTTTTAATTATTCTCATAGATTTTTTTTTTTTTGAGAAGGGTTTATTTGGAATATAAATAACACTCTCTTAACAGATTAACTAGAGATACCTTCCAAATCTGTCTAAAGACTAACTCCAGGACCCCAGACCCTCTCCTGAACTTCATGTGAAAATTTTTAACGTCTCCCCATTGTTCACTGAATAAAGTCTACACTTCTTCTAAACTGTAGGGGAAAAAAAACCCAAAAACATGACTACGACCAGTGATTGGCTGTCCATTTTATTTCTTCTAAATGGCAGGGCCTGTAAAATTAAAAATAGTGGTAATAGTCTGTGCACATTAGGGATCCTGAATGAGACTGTCTCGTGGTAATAAAGGTTTCACTTACTAATCTTTCATCCTTTATCTTCCTCCTCTTCAAACCAGATACTGCCTGATTTTGATTTCTTTCTTTCTACCTTCCCGAATGTACTAATGCACACAAAGTGCACAGGCTGGCATTCTCAATTGATCTCCTTTCTTTTTTTCCTCAATTTTAGATAGAGGAGTAGGAAAATGTCAAGAGTCAAGAGGAAGGAAAAGGCTGCAAGGCTGGGCCCCTCATCACCCCTCCAGGAACCGCGGCCCCACCCTCAGCCCTTCTCCAGCACTGACCCTGCTGAAGCTGCTCTGCCCCGCTCTGACCCGCTCTGCCCTGCTCTGCCCCGCTCTGCCCTGCTCTGCCCCACTCGCCAACTGCTTCATCTTCCCTCTTTTTGCTGACCTGAACCAAACTCTGATCCTGGCTGTGATGGTCACAGGCGTGCCCATACCACGACTTAGCCCCTGCCACTCTCATCGCACCTGCCACAAGGGTACATGTCCCGATCCACTCGGCCATGTCCTGGATTTATCTGTCCATCTCCCTCATAAGGTAATGGACTCCCTGAGGGGTCTTATTCTTGGCTGGGCTCTCGGTAGCAGACATTCAATTAATGCAGCAAATCTTCACTGAGCAAGTGAACTTACACATTAATCCACGACTTTATTTCCCTGTTCCTTCCTCTCTCACTGATGGCATCTACTCCATGGCTACCTCTCACCTCCAGGCAGATAACTCCCAGTTCTTTCTAGCAGCCAACCCTCTCCCAAGTATAAAGAAGTTCAATTAGAAAAGCCCTGAGCATACTCAGCACACTCTCAATCGGACCCATGAATTCTTTTTGTTCAAAAATCTCCAGAAGTTACAAACTCTCACTTCCTGAGGTCATCCATCTCACCAGGGGCTAGTCTGACCCTCAGGATCTTCTTTCTTGTGGTTCGCTGAATGGGCTCCTCTGGTCCCAGCTCTGTTCTCCAGAGCACCCAACCGTGTCAATGCACAAGAACATTGGTCCTTCTTAAAGCTGTTCTTGCCCAAACTAGCATGACAGCCCCTCACACCTCTACTATGTAACAACTACAGGTACTAAGGTGGGTTTTCTTTTACCCCATCTCAGAGCTTTTGACACTAAAGTATGAAAAGGGCCTCATTATAAAGCAGTTTCTCTTATAATACAATTTCATGCCTTAGACCCCAAGGTGAGTGTTCCAACAGGGCAGTGGTGAATTCCATGAGGGACAGGCCTGAAAGGTACACCCTGCAGCCGAGGGCCCGGCCAACTAGTCCTGCTGTGCCTCCTGGGCAGGCTGCTGCCGTGGCCAGGGGTGCCCTCCTTCACTCAACCCAGCCTGCCGGGATTCCACCTGCTATCAGAGGTCATGTTCCTGCACCACCTTCTCCATAAAGGTTCCCCCCACCTTTGCACTGAAACCCCATCAAACAGACCACATTAGGCCTTGTATTTTCTTCACCCATGTACAGTCTTATCCTTCCCATGAGGCTGAAAGCCCTAGGAACCGAGTTTTGTGTGCTTTGTCAGGCTTTGTGTACTTGCAATAAAAACCAGTGCCTCCCGTGGAGCAGACACAGCAAATATCTGTGGAATGCAGTAAGAATCAGGCCCCCCAAAACCAGAAATCACTGTTAAGAGGGCAACAAAAGAAAATATTTGACTGACATCTCAAAACACCTCCCTCCATAGCTGGCTTGTAAGATGGTGGGTAACGAGATCATTCTATCAGAAGTTACTTATGCTACCTAGCGGTTAGTTATCCAGCAGGCTAATGCAGAGTAAAGCATGCTCTGGCCTCTTGTCTCTACAAAGGCCTAACATGAGATATCTTCATAAACCAGAAAGAAAAATAAATAAATAAAAGACTCACCACCTCTGTATTTTACTGTGTCTTAACTTAGAAGTTAAAGAAGACGGGTGCTTCTTCACGGGTTTTGAGGGTGAGTACATTCAGACATGGCATGAAGATAGCAACTTCATGACACCAACACTGGTGTTTTTACAACAAAAGTTCTAAAAACTTGTCCTCAAGTGGTGGCAATATTCTTACCAGATTATCAAGCATCCGCATGAGGGCTTCAAACTCCTGCTCCCCAATCTGCCACTTGGGAGGCGATCCAGTTCCCTCCCCTGCCGGGGACTCTGGGACACGGGACTTGGCTTTGTACTTGCAGGGATCCAGCAGGACTAAGTTGTCTGGCCCTCCCGCACTGGCCAGAGTGCGAACCTTTTCCAAAACAAACAAAATGGCATAAGTGCCTTACTAGGACCAGGATTATCAGGTGACCAGGAGACACTAGACAGAAGTGGGCTTCAACAGAAACCAGATTAGCAGCGAGTAAGAATTCAAATCATAGGATGGCTAGGCTAGTAAAAGGTTATCTTCAAAAGCTTTTCTTTAGCTTAACTGAAAGACTGGGCACTCAGAGGCAGGTATGAGAAAACAAAGAACTTTCCAAGAACACAGGAAGGACAGACAAGAGACTTCACTGACCCACAGACCTAAGTCAGGGGAACGACAAAAGAGCACTGACGTGGAGTGAGGAGCCACTGAAGTGGCCCCGAGCTGTGAGGCGGTGGGCCAGTCACTACCTCCCTGCACCTGGTGTGCCATGAGGGACCAGTGAGACAGAGCCTGGCACACAGCAGGGACTCTGCACATGATAGGGACTTAAAGACTAGAAAAACTAAAAATTAGAAATGGAAAGCCTGGCAGTCTTTTGACAGTGAAATGGCATTTGTCCTGGTCAATTTCCAAATCCATGAGCTCATCTCTGGCAAACAGATTATGGACAGACTCATTTCCACAAGATAAGTATCGAAAATTTATGTGAGCCCCAGAAATGTGAACAACATCAAACTGGATGGAGTAGCCCCCACCTACCTGGATCTCACAGGCCACCACAAGGTTATGGATGTAATAGAAAGCCTCCTCAACGGTCTCACCCACGGATACGAGTCCATGATTTCGGAGAATAAGTACCTGGGACGAGACATTGGGATTGGGGGGAGGGGTGTTGAAGGTTGGATGTATGGCAAATGAGAAGGTCAATATTCACTTTTTTCCTCTCCTCTCTATAATTTAAATGCTAGATTAGATGCCTACTGACCTTGCTTTTAGGCCCCAAGTTTTTCTGAATCAAAACTTTTTCTTCCTCATCAACCAGGATGCCATGATAGTCATGATAAGCCACTTCTCCCAGGGAAAGTGCCTCTGGTGAGATCGGCAAGAGGCCACATTTCATTGCAGAGACCTAGAAGCCAAGTGGTCACATAAGTGAAGGCAAAACATGATTTATCCACAGATTGATTAAATCATAAACACTTTCCTTGAAGAAATTAAAAAGGGGAGAATTTTATTTTGTTCTCCTCTTGAAAATAAATGAAACCATTAAATTAAGAAAACTGGACTCCTGTGGCTCACTACCAGCCTACACTTAAAAATCAAAGCTTCCACTAAATTGGGAGAGCCTCAAGAGAAGATCTACCTCTTCTTGGTTTTCTGTCACATTAATTAGAGACTCTGCTAGCTGAGCTCTAACGAGAAGATGAGCCACAGCTCTAATGGAAGGAGCGGATGTGGATAATGGGCTCCACTCCAGTTACTCAGGACACATCAAAAGAGTCTCTGGGTAAGCGGATTTGGTCCAACGGATAGGGCGTCTGCCTACCACATGGGAGGTCCAGGCTTCAAACCCAGGGCCTTCCTGACCTGTGTGATGAGCTGGCCCACACACAGTGCTGATGCACGCAAGGAGTGCCGTGCCACGCAGGCATGCGAGGAGTGGACCCCATAAGGAGAGCTGCCCAGTGCAAAAAAAGTGTAGCCTGCCCAGGAATGGCGCCACACACACAGAGAGCTGACACAGCAAGATGATGTAACAAAATGAGACACAGATTCTGGGTGCTACTGACACAAGCGGACACAAAAGAACACACAGTGAATGGACACAGAGAGCAGACAAATGGGGGGGGGAGAGAAATAAATTTTAAAAACAAATCTTTAAAACAAAAGTCTCTGTAAGATCTTGGTGTACTTTTCATCTTGGGTTATAGGTAAGATAGGAACACCTGAAACTAGATTAACAGCTAATTTATAAAAGTTTACCATAATCACATTTGAATAAATTCTCTACACTGAAGTGCAACTGAGTCTCAAAATGAAAAAAGTCTTAAGTGTTCGTATAAACCTTTAACTTTCCTAAAATTCCACAGGCTGGCCTTAGAAAGCAGCAATATGACGCTAGACTAAAAGGCTCCAAAGATTCAAATAATATCTAGAGGCATGTCGACTCCACATAGTTAGTCTAAAAAGACAGTATCATATTTAATCCCTCTCAGAGTATCAGCTTTCATATAATCAGAAATTCCCTTTACCTAAGCAAAGTTATTTTGCTGAGAACTTTTAAATCACATTACATGGTATATGTTGTTTGTAACTATTCTCAAAGTTATCTCTAATCATTCTTAAAATGAATGGGCTTTTTAGTGTTGGAATAACGTGTTCTACAGAAAAACACCAACGGACAAATGCATCTAATAAAACTCCAAGTTTAACATCAAGAACCCTATGTCCAAAGTGAAATAAACCGAGCTAAAATTCATCCAAACAATCAATTACTCATATTTATTAAAATATCAAGTTGAAATACAGCATATTCAATCATGAGGCTGTCTCTCTTATTTATGAATAAGTCCCTGGCCATTAACATATAAAAATGGCAATGAAAACCTGAGTGGGTTTTTTTTCCTTTTTTTTCTTCCCCTCCCCCTCCCTCCACCCTGCTGTTTTTGCCGTCTGTGTCCATTCACTGTGTGATCTTCTGCATCTATTTCTCTTCTCATCTTTCTCTTCTAGGATTCACTGGGCTTTGATCCTGGGGACCTCTGATGTGGAGAGAGGCTCCCTGTCAATTGCACCACTTCAGTTCCTGGTCTCTGCTGCACCTCACCTTAACTCTCCCCTTCATCTCTCTTTTGTTGCATTATCATCTTGCTCACTCAGATACTGGCTCACCAAGCGGGAACCTGGCTTACCATGCGGGCACTCATGCAGGCCCTTGGCTCATCACATGGACACTTGCGTGGGCACTCGGGTCACCACGTGGGCACTGGCTCACTGTGTGGGCACTCGGCTCACCACACAGGCACTTGGCTCACCATGCAGGCACTGCTCGCCGTGCAGGCACGCTTTCTCTCCTTCTTTTTCACCAAGAGGCCCCAGGGATCGAACCGGGGTCTTCCCATGTGATAGGAAGAGGCCTTATCACTTGAGCCACATCCACTCCCAAAACACTCAGTGCTAAAGTGGTTTTCACTTTCCCATAACTTTGTACCAACCAGAACCTGAATTTTCAAACCAAGAGGCCTGAGTTTCGTTAGAGCAGCTCGTTTGCACCAGGCTTGGTGATCAGATTTGTGCAGGATCCTGGAAAGCTCTGAGCTTGAAGGCTGGGCTTCCCGATAGCCCTATCCTGTCTGTTTTCTCTTCTCCCAACCAGCCCTTCTACAAATTCTCCCCCATCATGGTCCAGTCTAGTTCTACCGGTTCTAGACAAAGGGTCAATTCTGGACCTCATGCCCCCCCCTTCCCTTGCTCCCTTTCCCTCAGTCTCACAGCATGCTCCAATCTCCTGCATCCTAGAAACCCCACTCTGAGCCCACAGCATCCTCTACCTACCACCCCACCTAGCACCTCCTATTCCCAATCCTCTTCTCAAATAAGGAATCTCCATTTGCTGTTGTCATTTTGTCATTTTTCAACCTCCAACACACTGAAATCTGGCTTCCACCCTCAGCACCCTTTTCATTTTCTAACTGTTAAATCTGACAGACGGGGACGTAGTTGTGGCTCAAGTGACTGAGCTCCCACCTACCACACGGGAGGTCCCGGGTTTGGTTCCCGGTGCCTCCTGGAGAAGACGAGCAAGACAGTGAGCTGGTGCAACAGCAGGTGCGGCAAACTGACCTAATAAGATGATGGAACAAGGCGACACAAAGAGGAAAGACAATAAGAGACACAACAAAGCAGAGACCTGAGGTGGCTCAACCGACTGAGAGCCTCTTTCCTACACGGGAGGTCCCAGGTTTGGTTCCCTGTACCTCCTAAAGAAAAGACAAGCAGACACAGAGAACACACAGCAAATGGACAAAGAACAGACAGTGAGCACAAACAATGAGGGGTGGAGAGAATAAAAAAAAAAAAAATCTTAAAAAAAAAATCGAATGGACATTTTCAGACTTATTACAGGTTTTTCAAAATAAGATAGTGTATAGACACCTTTTTAAAGGTAAAGAAAAAAGTTTACTTGACATTTAAAAACTTAGTTAAAATTTGTTTTAATCCACCAAGGTTATGCTTGTTGACTTGTTGCAAGAAAGAAGGAAAATTTAGAAGAAAGGGGAAATGGCTCTCACTAAAAACTTAAAATGTCAGATGCTAGAAGGGAATCACACTCACGGCCGCGCCTGCTGGTGTGTGAATGTGAACAATACATTTCACGTCCGGTCGGGCAGCATAAATTGCAGAATGCAATGTGAAGCCAGCTTGATTTACTCCAAGATTAGTACTTCCACGATCTACAACATCTCCTTGCAGATTGATTTTAACCTTACAATAAGAAAACAAAAATTTTAAATACCATAAAGATTTCAAATGACCTTAACTAGAAAATATTCAAACCGAAGTTTAAAATATTTACAACTTCTCTCAAAGGTTTTTCTAACTGTATTAATCACAAAACACATATTCTTTCCTCTTTCTTGGGTTTTACATTTCTAATGGATATTGAAGAAGTTTACTTATCTAATAGGATCTGCACATACATGATACCAAAAAACAGAGGTCTATTCTTACCAAACTGGATGCAGTCACTTCACTATAAAGAAGTCCAAAAGGTACGATGAGGAAATGCTCCTGCTCGGAATTCACTCGGGTCTGTGGAGAGAATTGGTAAACACACTCAAAAATCCAATTAAAATTATCTGCATTTCTTGCAGTCCAAAAAAACCCCCAAACAGAGTAGTATACACTTACTTCACAGGTTTGTTATAAGCTTTAAGTGATCTACACCTTGGCAAGCACTTCAACATAATGCTTGTCATAAAGCTAAGAGATACGGGAAGCTTTTAACTGTTGTATTATAGTACTTTAACTTACCAGAAACATAAAGTGCATCCTGGTCACACTGTGAGGAGTGACTTTATAGAGAGAAAAACAGTTCTGGACTAACCCTCTGGTGGTCACTGAATTACTGCTACATTACTGTGTCACACATCCTGGTGGCTACCGAGCTATACTGTGGGAAAATGATGCCACTCAGCAAGGGTTTAATACTAATGAAAATGAAAACTTATTTTTTGAGAGTAAAATGGTTATTTTTTAATGCTCAAAATCTGTAGGACAGGGAAACGGATGTGGCTCAACCAACTGGGCTCCTACCTACCACATAGGAGGTCCAGGGTTCGATGCCCAGGGTCTCCTGGTGAAGGCGAGCTGGCCCATGTGGCAAGCTGGCCCACACGGAGTGCCGACCCATGCTGGAATGCTGCCCAGCACGGGAAAGCCACTCTGCCCAGGAATGCCGGCCAATGCTGAGAGCTGGCACAGCAAGATGACCCAACAAGAGACACAGAGGAGAGAATAAGAAGATGTAGCAGAGCAGGGAGCTGAGGTGGCACAAGAGAGTAATCACCTCTCTCCCACTCCAGTTTCCAGAGCTGCCTAATGAGAATAGAAGCAGTCATAGAACAACACACAGCAAGTGGACACAGAGAGCAGACAAAGGGGGGGGGGGGGGTGGGGATAAATAAAATCTTTAAAAATAGAGTAATTTTTAAAAATCTACAGGACAATCATAAAAATCACAAAACAGAATCCTTCTTCAGTGCCTGATTGGCTTAAAAAATATCTAAAATACCATGTCATCATTCCCTAGTTTGTTTGCTCCTTCCACAATTTTTTCTTTCCAGAACAATCTATTCACTACAGATTTGGCACATATTACATACCAAGCACTGTGTTAGACACTAGTAACGCAGTAGTGAAAACAAAAGAGTCCTGCCTTTCAAAAAGGCAGTCTGGTTTTCATAACAATTCAGGGACTAAATCAGAGGCCTTCTAAAGACCAAATTTGAATACATTTACTACTGGATTAAGAAAACCAGACTCCTAACTAAGATTAGTTATCTGGAATTTAGTGTTTGCTGAAAGAAACTTTTAAGGTGCTTTTCATCCAACATCCTAACCAGCACAGCAATTTCTTTTGTAGTGGTCCAAACAGAAACACAGAGCACTTCTGCACAAGCAGTTCTAGTGAAGGGAGGCACACACTGTTCTCAAGCATCCAGCCTCACTTCCTCACTAAGCAAACATTCACTGAGTGCCTGACTCTGGGCACTGTGGTAGACCAGTAAATAAATAGAAGTTGAAGAGACCTAATAATTAAAACATTCTTTCTCACACTGAGAAGAAATCTATTGTCTTGTATTTTTCATGACTGCTTCTGGTATGCAACACAAAACAAGTTCTATCCCCTTCTCTAACTTATTTCTCTAATACCTTATGTCGTCTTTACACTAAACTCCCCTGATTCCCGTCGTATAGAATAATGGGGCTAAGAGCACAGGATCTGAAGTCATCTAAGACCGGAGTTAAAAACCTTTGCTCCGCCAAGAACTGGCTATGCTGCTTTGGGCATCCTAAGCTCCTGCTCTCCTTATCTATAAACTGGGGATGATAACTAATGTTCTACGATTGTCAGGTGGTGGTGTGAGTCCATCTGAGACTGGTGTCATGAAATGAAGGAGAAAGGCAATGGGCTCTGTCCTAGGGCCTTTTCCCGTGGTATCTGGCTGCTCAGCTTCAGGAAGGGAGAGCAGGATACTGACAACGAGCATCACTGAAATGACTGACCATGAAATCCGAGCTGGACAAACTGGAAGTAAGGGGCTGATGGAGAGGAAACAGGAAGGCAGCTCCACGAGTATTCTAAACTCCAGGTGTAGAACACTGCTTAGCTCAGAGACAGGAGACACCCAGCAAGCAATTGTTAAAAGAACGGAATCAAGAAATTAGTCATCCTAATATTTTTGAAAAATGATCAAAACTGGAGTAGTTGAAAAAACAAGTGTGGAGGGAAAAAAAGGCTCTGGTCAGAATAAGAAAGCATCTTCATTCTTAAGTTTTTTAGCATATAAAGAATTTCAGAGTTGATGGTAACACATAATAGTGAGCATAACTAACAGGCTGGTTTATAAATGGGACTATGGCTGAAAGGGGGTAGTTTAGGGACATAAAGGTCAATTGAAAGAAAGAGAATAATCTAGGAACTGAATAAAATAGTGAACCCAGAGGTAGATGAGAATTCTGGTAAACAGCACAAAAACAAGAATATACTTCTATGAGCCAGAACAAATGAGCATCACTATTACAAGGTGATAAGAATATGGTGATACATGGGGAAAATACAATTAATGTAATTTATGTACTACAGTAAACAGCAATATTGTAATACTCTTCAATCAGTGTCAAAGAAAGTACTATATCAATGCTAAAGGTCAATAACAGGGGGTATGGGATTTTTTTCTTTTGGACTACAGAAAACATTAAAAAATTTACCAAGGTGATTAACTGCAGAACTCTGTGACGAAAGTGAGAGCCACTAACTGTACACTCTGTATAAACAGTACAAGGCATGGGACTGTCTAACACAGTGAACCATGTGGTGGAAGATGGACTGTGGTTAACGGTGCAAATATGAGAGTGTTCTCTCATGAACTACAACAAATGTACAATACTAATACATGCTGTAACTAATAGGAGTTGTATGGAAAAAACACATCAAATGTAAGCTATGGACATAGTAGTAATGGTCTGGTGATGTTCTTTCATAATCTGTAAAAAAATGTTCCACCACAATGCAAGGTGCTGGCGGAGAGGTGATGTATGGGAATTCTGCACATTACACACAATTGTTCTGTAAGCTCATTTTCCTAAAAAAAAAAACAAAAAACATATATATATATACACACACACACACACACACACATATACACACACACATATATATATACATATATATAAAAAGAGCAAAACAAGAGGAAAAAAAGAATTTTAGAAATTGCCTATAGTCCTACAGTCTGGTAAATACTCACTTAAGGGGTTAGCATGCCAGAAGAAAGAAGCTGTAAAGAACCAGTGTTCTCATGACTTTCAACACAAACTGGCTAATTTTCAGTCTATTACCCTGCAGTCAAGCATCAGAAAACAGGACTTCTCACCGTGCAATGGAAGAACCAAGGAGCCCCCAGGAGTCCCAGCCAGAACGCTGCTGGTCCTAGGAGGAAGCAAGTCGTTGGGCCTCTGAACCTGGACACAAACAGTAACAATTTCTCACGCTCATCTCTTTCCAGATGAGTGACATCATCAACATGATGATGTAAGACATCCCCAGAGATTTAGTGACTAAAAGGATAAATCACAGTGGCTTAGAACTATGGAGGAAGGTAGAGCCTGTAAAAGGACTCCAGAAATGCTGAACTGAAGAAACAGAAAAGTCTCAAGCAGGAGCGTTCCACCCCAGACCCGCGTGGGGTTCCCGCTCCCCTCCCCCTTCCTCAGGCCCACACAGCCTGTGAGTCCCACAGAGGCAGCACGGCCCCTGCTCCTCCCATGCAGACTGAGACTGGAGCCGCACAGCAGCGAGTTACCAGGTGTATCCAGGCACAGGGACCTAAGTGCATACAGACCAGGGCAGAACACAACCTGCTAAGGAGTGCTGCGTATAAAATGGCCCCCATGGGGCAAAAAAGAGAGAGACCGTGATAGAAAGGCTGGGAAGAATTGTTCTGTCCTCACTCAATCCGGTTTCAGTTGGCTAGACATCTAAAGGCAAAACAGACTCTTGTGCAGTGACCCATCTTTCTGGATTGACCATAGCTGGCTCTCTGGGGTAGGATATCCTAAGGAAGAAGAAACCAGAGGCATAAAAGCCTCACAGAAAAATAGAAAGGGAGGTGGCTAAACTGAACTAAGACAGGACGGGTCCCCTCAAAAAAGTGTAAGGAAAACAAATCTCCTAACTCAATTCACGGAGATGAAGGAAAACATGCATAAAGAGATAAAGGATATTAAGAAGACAGTGTGTGAGCACGAAGAAGAATGTGATAGTATAAAAAGAAACAACAGAAATTACAGGAACGAAAGGACAACAGTAGAGTTTAAAAATAAACTAGAGGCATACAACAGCAAATGTAAACAGGGAGAAGAAAGAATCAGCAAACTAGAACACAGGACAATTGAAATTATGCAATCAGAAAAAGAGAGAAAAGAATGCAAAAAATTGAAGAGTATCTCAGGGATTTGAGTGACAGCGCGAAGTGCACAAACACATATGCCATGGATGTCCCAGAAGGAGAAGGGAAAAGGGGCAGAAAAATATTTGAGAAAATAATGGTTGAAAACTTTCCAAATCTTATGAAAGACTTGTCCAAGAAGCTCAATGTCCTCCAAAAAGAATAAATCCTAATAGACATACTCTAAAACAAATACTAATGAGAATGTCAAACACCAAAGGTAAAGAAAGAATTCTGAAAGCAGCAAAAGAAAAGCAATTCATCACATATTAGGGATACTCAATAAGATGGCGTGCCAATTTCTCATCAGAAACCATGGAGGCGAGAAGGCAGTGTTATGAATATTTGAGGTACTGTAAGAAAAAAACTGGCAGCCAAAAACTCTTTACCCAGCAAAACTATTATTCAAAAATGAGGGAGAGTTTTAAATATTTACAATAAACAACAACCAAGAGAGTTCATCAACAAGAGAAATGACCTACAAAAATTACTAAAGGGAGTTCTGCAGTGAGAAAAGGCAGGAGAGGGTGGCTTGGAGTAGTGTAAAGAAATGAAGATTATCAGTAAAGGTAACTAAAATGGTAGGTGCAAAATCCAATAGTACTGTATCCTCATTACACAACTCTACTCTTTAATTCCTGTGAGAATATAATTGGACAAGAAAAGGCATATTTCTTAATAACGAGCATGCAAAACAAAGTGGTAAAGTGGGGGGGGGGACAACAAAAAGTAGGGAAACAGAGGGATATGGGAGGAGAGAAGATGTATGCTAGCAAAGCTAAACTTTATCTTTTTATTTATTTATTTTTCATTTCTTTCTCTTGCCCTCCCCACCCCCCATTGTCTGCTCTGTGTCCCTTCTCTGTGGTTCTTCAGGGTCCACTTGCATTCTTGTCTTGTGGCACTGGGAAACTGCACCTCTTTTTTGTTGTTGTTGCGTCATCTTGCTGCGTCATCCCTCCACGTGCAGCACCGCTCCTGAGCGGGATGCGCTTTTTTTGCACCAGGCAGCTCTCCTTGCAGGACACACTCCTTGCACGTGGGGCACCCCTAAGGGGGGAAACCCCTGCGGGGTGGGGCACACCTTGCGCACAGCAGCACTGAGCGTGGGCCAGCATGCCACACGGGTCAGGAGGCCCTGGGTATCAAACCCTGGACCCTCCATATGGTAGGCAGACACTCTATCAGTTGAGCTAAAACCGCTTCCCTGGAATCTTTTCAAATTAGTAGATGATAGATGTAAGTTGTATAATATAAACTCTAGGGTAACCATAAAGAATTTTAAAAACATACAGAAACAAAAATGAGAAAGGGATCAGTCAGATACATCACAAAAGATCAACTATACAGAAAAGGAGGTTGCAAAAGGTAAAGAGAAACAAACAAAAAAAAAGATAAGACATTAAAAAAAAAAGACAAAAGTCTTTACACTAATAACACTGAATCTTAATGGATTAAACCCCCCATTCATAAGGCACAGGTTGGAAGAATGGATAAAAAAGAAAAGAGCAAGACCCTACCATATGTTGTTTGTAAGAGACTCATCTTAGACCTAAAGACACAAATAGGTTGAAAGTGGAGGGATGGAAAAAGATATTCCATGCAACAGGTGACCAAAGGGAGCTGAGGTAGCTATACTAATATTGAACAAAATAGATTTTAAGTGAAAAGCTGTTAGAAGAAACAAAGAAGAACACTATATGTTAAGAAAAGCAGCAAACCCACCAAGAAGAAATAACAATCATAAATATTTATATCCCAAAATACATGAGCCAAACAGTCACAAAACTGAAGGGAGAAATAGACACCTCTACAATAATAGTTGGAGACTTCAATATACATCACTCTCCTCAACAGACAGAACATCTAGATGGAAGATCAATAAGAAAACTGAGAACTTGAATAATATGATAAATGAACAGACATATACAGAAGAGGACACCCTCAAAGAGCAGGATATACATTCTTCTCAAGTGCTCACAAACCATTCTCCAGGATAGACCACAAGTTTGGTCACAAAACAAGTCTCAATAAATTTAAAAAGACTGAATCATACAAAGTATTTTCTCTGAGCAAAATGAAACAAAGTTGGAAATCAACAGGTGGAGAACTGGAAAATCCACACATATATGGAAGTTAAATAACACTCTTAAACAATGAGTGGGTCAAAGAAGAAACTGCAAAGGAAATCAGTAAATACCTTGAGATAAACAAAAACGAGAACACATTTCAAAGCTTATGCGATGCAGCAAAAGCATGACTGAGAGAAATATTTATAGCCTTCAACACCGACATTAAGAAAGAGCTATAAAAACAGATCTAACTATACACCTGGAGGAATAAGAAAATGAACATCAAACTAACCCCAGAGAGAAAAAATAACAAAAAATTAAAGGAGAAATCAATGAAAATAAAAATTTTAAAAACATGAGAGAAAATTAACAAAACCAAAGTTGGTTCTTTGAAAAGATCAATAAAATTGACAAATCCTTAACTAAATTAACAAAGAAAAGAAAGACATAAATAAATAAATCAGAAATGAAAGGGAAAACATTACTACTGATTCCACAGAAATAAAAAGGACTGTAAGAGGATACTATGAACAATGTATGTCAACAAATTAGACAACCTACATAAAATGGACAAATCCCTAGACACACACAACCTATGCAGCCTTGCCTCTACAAGGAACAAAAGACTTCAACAGACCAATTAAAGCAATGATTGAATCAGTCATCAAAAACCTCCCAACAAAGAAATGTCCAGGACCAGACGGCTTTACAGGTGAATTCTACCAATAATTCTAAGAAGAAGTAATACTAATCCTTCTCAAGCTCTTCCAGAAAACTGAAGAGGAGGGACCAACCATTCATTATCTAAGTCATTCCATGAGGTCAACATCACACTAATATCAAAACCAGATAAAGATACAACCAGAAAAGAAAACCACAGACTAATTTCTCTTATGACTATAGATGCAAAAATCCTCAAAAAAATTCTTGCAAATTGAATGCAACAACACATTGAGAGAATTATACACCAAGAGCAAGTGGAATTTATCCTAGGTATGCAAGCATGGCTCATCATAAGACAACCACTCAATGTAATACATCACATCAACAAAAGAAAAAGAAAAAAAAACCACAATTGTCTCAACCGTCGCAGAAACGGCATGACAAAATTCAGCGTCACTTCTTGACAAAAACACTGAGAAAAATAGGAATTGGTAATATCAACATGATAAAGGGCAACTGTGAAAATGCCACAGCTAACATCATACTCAATGACTAAAGAATGAAAGCTTTTCCTCTAAGATCTGGAAAAAGACAAGGAAGCCCACTGTTACCACTGTTATTTAATATTGCACTACAAGCTCTAGTCAAAGCAATTAGGAAAGAAAAAGAAATAAAAGGCATTCAAATTGGAAAGGAAGAAATTGATGACATGATCCAAACTAAGTCCCAAAAATTCTACAACACAGCTATTAAAATTATTAGAGCATCTTTAGTACAGTGGCAGGGAACAATATCAACACACAAAAATTAGTAGTTTCTGTATATTCACAATAAGCAAGCTGAAGAGGAAATTTTTTTAAAAAATTACATTTATAATAGCAACTGAAAGAATCAAATATCTAGTAATAAATTTAACCAAGGATATAAAGGACTTGTACACACAGAAAACTACAAAACATTGCTAAAAGAAAAAAGTTGACCTAAATCAATGGAAGGACATTCTGTCTTCATGGAAGACTAAATATTGTTAAATGTCAATTCCACAGAAAATTATTTACACATTCTTCCAACAGCGTACCTTGCAGAAATGGAAAACCCAATTATTAAATTTATTTGTAAGAGTAAGGGGTCCCAAATAGCCAAGAAAATCCTGAAAAAGAACAAAATTGGAGGCCTCACACCTCCTGACTTTAAACCATCTTACAAAGCTACAATGTTCAAAACATCATGGTAGTAGCACACAGATAAGATATACAGCCTAATGGAATCAAACTGAAAGTTGAGAAATA
Organism: Dasypus novemcinctus; assembly: GCF_030445035.2. NCBI lineage: Eukaryota > Metazoa > Chordata > Mammalia > Cingulata > Dasypodidae > Dasypus > Dasypus novemcinctus. The sequence continues at coordinate 206,532,565 of NC_080673.1, forward strand.
GACCCTCGCACCTATGGCCAATTGATTTTTTAAAATATATTTTTATTACATAAGTTTTGAACTTGCAAAAACAATCTTGCACATGTTTGGAATTCCCAAACAACAACCCTTCACCAACATACCACACTGGTGTGGAACTTTTGTTACAGATGGAGACATTATCAGACTATTACCGCTATGACCCCTAGTGTAAATTTGGCATATTTTTTCCCATACCCCCATTATTAACACAGCACATTTTTGGCATATTACAGTATTGCTGTTAACTATAATCCACAGGTTACATTAATAATTATTTTCTCTCATACCTCTCCACATTCCCATCACCCTGCTACAGTGACAAACATCTGTTCTAGCTCACAAAGGGACATTTTTGCATTTGTAGTATTAACAACAATTCTCATCCACCTCTAGGTTCACTGTGTTATTCAGTCCTTAAATTATTTTCCAGCTTTCTTTCAATTGACATTTACATCCCTAGACTACCCTTTTCAGCCACATTCCCATTTATAAACCAGCTGCTACTCACTATAATGTGTTACCACCAACTCTATCCATCCCACACATTTATAGTCAAGTTAATAAAAACTTCTATATACATGAAGCATCAGTACTCCTTCACAGCCCTCCTTTTATCTCCTAGTAACCTATACTCTAGATTTTAAATCCATGAATTTACTATTTGTTTTTAGTTCATATTAATGAGACTGAGACCATGCAATATTTGTCCTTTTTTGTCTGGCTTACTTCACTTAGAAAAATGTCTTCAAGAGTCATCCATGTTATGTGTCCCAGTTTAATTTTTTCTTACTGCAGCATAGTACCATCACATGTGTATACTACATTTCATTTATCCATTCATTGGTTGATGGACACTTGGATTGTTTCCATCATTTGGAAATTGTGTGCAGATGTCTGTTCATGTTACAATTTTCAATTCTTCTGGATATATTCCTAGCAGAGGAATTGCTGGATAGTATGAGGGCCAACAACAGATTTTTGACAAAGCTCCCAAGTCTACTCAATTGATAAAGAATTGTCTATTCAACAAATGGTGGTGGAAATTGGATATCCATATGCAAAAGAATGAAAGAGAACCCCTATCTCATACCATATACAAAAATTAACTCAAAATGGATCAAAGACCTAAATGTAAGAGCCAAGACTATAAAAATCCTAGAAGAAAATGCAGGGAAGCATCTTCAGGATTAGTGTTAGCATTGATTGATTCTTAGACTTTACACCCAAAGCACAAGCAATGAAACAGAAACTAAACAAATAACTGGAACCTCCTCAAAATTAAAAATGTTCGTACACCAAAGGACTTTGATCACAAAAGTGAAATGGCAACTTACTCAAAGGGAGAAAATATTTGGAAATCAGGTATCTGATATGGGTTTAATACTCAGAATATATAAAGAAATCCTACAACTCAACAATAAAAAGACAATTCAATTTAAAAATGGGCTAAAGACTTCAATAAAAGAGGACATATAAATGGGTAAAAAGCACATGAAGAGAGGCGCAATATCTCTAGCTCAAATCAAATCAAAACCACAATGAAAAACCAGCAAGATGGCAGTGGAGTAAGGAGCTCCTAGAGTCAGCTCATGCTACAGGGCAGTTAGTAATCACCCAGAGCTATCTGAAGCACCTAGTTCAGGGCTCCAGAAGAGCATTCTGAAACATCCTTGAAGGAATGAAAGGAGGAGACTGCCACTGTGCAGAAAAGATTCGTAAGTGGAGCACCCCATGCCAAGGAAACTGTAGCATCCCTTTGGCTGACTAATAAAGAATTTGGCACCAAGGAGTGGGGAAGTGCTTTTGCAATTACCAAAATGCTGGAATGGTTTTATAAACAGGTAAGGTGTATTTTTTGGAGGAACTCTGAAATGCTTGATCAGAAAGGCTAGATTACTTTGAAGAGACTATTGATAACAATATGGATGTTAAAGAGACTTTTTATGATGCCTTAGAAGAAAATGATGAAACTATTACTGGAAACTGGAGGAAAGGTGATCAATGTTTTAAAGTGGCAGGGAACTTAGCAAGATTGACTCCTGATGTTTTACAAAAGAAAAAAATAGAAAATGGCGAGCCTGGGCATTTAGCTGAAGAACTATGCAAAGTAAACCTGGAGTATGCAGCTTGGCTTCTCCTTGTAGCTTACCATAAAATGCTAGACAAGAGAAATAAGCTGAGGACTGAACTGTTGAGCACAAAAAAAACCAGAAACTGATTCTCGAAAGTCCAAACCTCTGGAAATCAAGTTCCCAAATAACAGTGCCCCATTTGAGAACTTAACTTGGAACTTGTAAATCAGGACTGAAGATGCTGTTATCTTGGAAAGACTAGTGGAAAGTTTACTGTCTGATGGCTTGGACCCCTGCTTCTTGAATGCTAAACCAACAAAGTTTTTGAGAGAACTGTATGAACAAAACCACTGCCAGCTTGTACTAAAAGGGACAGGGAGAGGAGAGATAGAAGGAGAAACAGCTTTAAGAGGAAAACCGTGGAAGTTGAGATCTGGAATTAAGGCATCGTCTTAGGCCAAGAGAGGAATCCCACCCATGTATATAGAGAGGGTGAGTTTGCAACAGCAGCTGAAGAGGGCTATATTAGTCACAAAGGGGTACTGATGCAAAATATCAGAAATAGGCTGGTTTTTATAAAGGGCATTTGGGGTAGGAGCTTACAGATACCAGGACATAAGGCATAAGTTACTTCCCTCACCAGAGTCTATTTTCACGTGTTGGACCAAGATGGCTGCCGACGTCTGTGAGGGTTCAGGCTTCCTGGGTTTCTCTCTTCCAGGGTCTTGTTTCTCTCTGGGTTCAGGGTTCCTCTCTTCCTAGGGCTTGCTTCTTCGTGCACTCAGGGTTCCTCTCTTCCTAGGGCTTGCTTCTCTTTCCTCTGTGTGCTTACTTCCCAGGGCTCCAACTTAAGGCTTCAGCATCAAACTCCAACATCAAAAACCCTCAACTCTGTCCTTTGCCTTGCCTTTTATCTGTGAGTCCCCATCCACCAAAGGGTGGGGACTCAACACCCTAATGACATGGCCCAATCAAAGCTCTAATCATAACTTAATCATGCCCAGGTACAGACCAGAATACAAACATAATCCAGTATCAATCCTTGGAATTCATACCATATCAAATTGCTACAAGGATGGATGTTCCCACCAGATGTTCAGGGACAGTTTTGCTGCCCCAGGGTACGGAGAGGATGGAACACATTCTTCAAGGATTAAGGTGGTTAAGATCAGCACCCCACAGGTCTGACAGGGGTGCACCTGTCCCCATGGATTAGGGAAGGCCAGGTGGCCAAATTGTTGCTCTTAGAGAGTTGAGCCTGTATGCCAAAAGTTAGGAGAATGTTGCCTTCACCTCATCAACTAGGGGGGTTAAGTCTCTAACCCAAAGATTAGGTAAGGTGTGGCAATCATCCCAATGCTCTTCCAGGGTGATGTCTGGAGCTTGGTCAACACCCTGATGCTTGAAGAGGGTGGAACCTAGCAAACGGCCATTGGGCAAGCCTGTGGAAAGGGTGGGTTCCTATAAGGCCCCAAAGAGAAGAAACCATCTTCTTAAGAATGACTCTTGGACTTTGAAATCAAATGGAGAATGCCCTGCAGGTTTATTGAACTGTAGAGGACCCATGACTCATTTTTCCCTCCCAATTTCTCTTTATTGTAATGAAAATGTTTATCCTTTTTCTGTCGATTTGTGTATTGGAAGCAGATGAATTGTTTTTTAATTTCAGAGGTCTACATCCAGTCGGAACTTTGCCCCAAGACAAACTGTACAGTTATACAGTTATGAATTCCAAAAATAGATACTGGATTATGTTTGTACTGGTTTGTACCTTGGCGTGATTAAATTATGAGTAGGACATTGATTGGGCCATGTCAGTAGGGTGTTGAGTCCCCACCCCTTGGTGGGTGGGGACTCATATATAAAAGGCACGGCAGAGGACAGAGTTTTGTGGTTTTTTTAAACCTAACTCTTTTTTTTTCCTCTCCCCTTCCCCACCCCCCCCCCACTTGTCTGCTCTCCGTGTCCATCCACTGTGTGTTCTTCGTGTCCGCTTGTATTCTTGTCAGCGGCACCAGGAATCTGTGTCTCCTTTTGTTGAGTCATCTTGCTGCGTCAGCCCTCCGTGCGTGCAGCACCACTCCTGGGCAGGTTGCACTTTTTTTTTTTCGTGCGGAGTGGCTCTCCTTGCAGGGCGCACTCCTTGCACGTGGGGCTCCCCTACATGAGGGACAACTCTGCGTGGCACGGCATTCCTTGCGCACATCAGCACTGTGTGTAGGCTAGCTCATCAAATGGGTCAGGAGGCCCTGGGTTTGAACCCTGGACTTCCCATGTGGTAAGCAGACCAGTTGAGCCAAATCTGCTTCCCAGTTGGAGGTTTTTAATGTTGTAGTGTTGATGCTGGAGTTTAATGCTGAAGTCTTAAGCTGGAGCCCAGGGAAGTAAAAGCACCCAGAGATAAGAGAAGCAAGCCCCAGGAAGAGAGGAACCCTGAGCCTGGAGAGAAGGCCTAGGAAGAAAGGAACCCAGGAAGCCAGACCTCTCGCAGACATCGGCAGACATCTTGCTCCAACATGTGGAAATAGACTTTGGTGAAAGAAGTAACCTATGCTTTATGGACTGGTATCTATAAGCTCCTACCCCAAATAAACACCCTTTATAAACCAACAGGCTTCTGGTATTTTGAATCAGCACCTCTTTGGCTGACTAATGCAGAGACCAATGGCCATCCTCCACTGGCAGCACAAGCTGCCTCAGGAGCAATTCTACGGCTGAAACTGGAAGCACCACTGCCCAAAAATGGGGGAGAAAGAGAAGACTGGGCACCAGCTTCAGCTGCTGATTAGTAAATTCGGCAAGCTAAAGTTATAATCCTAAGAACAGCTAAAGTATGAACCTGTCCAAGTCAGGAAGAGGCCAGAAGCCGCCATTTTCACTCAATTCCCGGCGTGAGGGGAAGCCGGGCTGACTGAAGAATCAGTGAAGGTAGGGACCAGTTTCTTTCTCCCAAATTGGCCTGCAGGCCTAGCCTAGGCTTCAGCCTAGGAGGCTGGCAGGTCCTGCACCAGCCTATCCAGGTAACTGCAGGTACATTTTGCTGGCAGAGACTGAAGAGCTGGAAGTCTACAGAGGCAGTTGCAGTCATTCTGAACCCACATGGCATAGACTGCTGTCTACATCTGCAGCTACCTCCCCACCTTAGGCAAGGGAGAAAGGGACAAGAAGTTTCATCAGTCTCTCCAGGCAACTACAGCCTAGGCCTGCACAACTTTTATCACGCATGGCTGTGGCTCTGTCCCTACCCCTGGCAAAGGGGAAAGGTGGGAGAAGCTTCATCGGTCCCTGGGACAGTGAGGGGAGCTTGAGCCTCTACAGCTTACAGCACCAAGCACATCCTTAGCTCCTACAAGACAACCAGGAAGGGAGATAGGGCAAAAAAGCCCTAAACTAAAGAGAGAAACTTCAGCCAAAATAAATACTCTAGAAAGTCAGATGCCAAGACACCAACAAAAAACTACTATCTACACCAAAAAAACAGGAAGATATGGCCCAGTTAAAGGAACAAGATAAGCCTCCAGATGACATAAAGGAATTGAGACAACTAATCAGAGATGTTCCAACAAATCTCCTTAATAAATTCAATGAGATGGCTAAAGAGATTAAGGATATTAAGACGACACTGGGGGGAGCACAAAGAAGAATTTGAAAGCATACATAGAAAAATAGATCTTACGGGAATGTAAGGCACAATAAATGAAATTTAAAATACAATGGAATCATATAATAGCAGATTTGAGGAGGCAGAAGGAAGGATTGGTGAGCTTGAAGAAATGGCCTCCAAAAGCAAACATACAAAAGAACAGATGAAGAAAAGAATGGAAAAAATTGAACAAGGTCTCAGGAAAATATACGACAACAAGGCACGTACAAACATACAGGTCATGGGTGTCCCAGAAGGAAAAGAGAAGGGAAGAGGGGCAGAAGGAATATTTGAAGAAATAATGGTAGAAAATTTCCCAACCCTATTGAAGAACATTGATATCCATGTCCAAGAAGCACAACTTAAATCCCGTTAAATAAATCTGAACAGACCAACTCCAAGACATATACTAATCAGAATGTCAAATGCCAAAGACAATGAGAGAATTCTGAGAACACCAAGAGAAAAGCAATGCATAACATATAAGGGAAACCCAATAAGATTAAGAGCCGATTTCTCCTTTGAAACCATGGTGGAAAGACAACAGTGGCATGATATATTTAAGATACTGCAATAGAAAAACTTCCAGCCAAGAATCTTACAGATGGCAAAACTGTCTTTTGATAATGAAGGCTAGTTTAGAATATTCACAGATAAACATAAATTGTGAGAGTTTGTAACCAAGAGACCCGTTCTTCAGGAAATACTAAAGATGAGAGAGAGAGAGGCTTGGAAGAAAGTCTAGAAATGAAGATTTTACCAGTAAAAGTAACTAAAAGACTCAAAAAAGTGGTGAAAATAAAATATGATGGATAAAATCCAAAGATCAAAATGGGTGAAATATGGCGGCGGACTTGGCCCAGTGGTTAGGGCGTTTGTCTACCACATGGGAGGTCCGCGGTTCAAACCCTGGGCCCCCTTGACCCGTGTGGAGCTGGCCCATGCGCAGTGTTGATGCGCGCAAGGAATGCCATGCCACACAGGGGTGTCCCCTGCGTAGGGGAGCCCCATGCGCAAGGAGTGCACCCCATAAGGAGAGCCACCCGGCGCTAAACAAAGTGCAGCCTGCCCAGGAATGGCACCGCACACATGGAGAGCTGACACAACAGATGACGCAACGAAAAGAAACACAGATTCCCGTGCCGCTGACAACAACAGAAGCAGACAAAGAAGACACAGCAAACAGACACAGAGAACAGACAACCGGGGCGGGGCGGGGAGAGGGGGAGAGAAATAAATAAATAAATCTTTAAAACAAAATGGGTGAAATAAGAACTACCTTTAGAGTAATAACACTGAACATTAATGGATTAAACTCCCCAATCAAAAGACACAGATTGGCAGAATGGATGAGAAAATATGAGCCACCTATACACTGTCCGCAAGAGACTCACTTTCAACCCAAGGATACCAAGATTGAAAGTGAAAGGCTAGAAAAAGATACTCCAAGTAGGCAGTAACACACACACACATAAAAATCTGGAGTAGCTATACTTATATCAGATGAAATAGGTTTTAAAAGACACTAGCAATGCGCAATCTGAGAGGGAAGTCAGGGGAATAAAGTCCGTTTATAATAATGACTAAAAGAATCAAATATTTAGGAATAAACTTAACCAATAATGTAAAGCATTTGTATTCAGAAAACAACAACTCACTTTTCAAAGATATCAATAAAGACCTAAATAATTGGAAGAACATTCAATGCTCACAAACTGGAAGACTAAATATCATTAAGATGTCAATTCTACCCAAATTGATACACAGATTCAATGCAATCCTGATAAGAGTTCCACCAACATTTTAAAAAATAAATGGAAAGCACAATTATCAAATTTATTTGGAAGGGTAAGGGGTCCTGAACAGCCAGAAACATCTTAAAAAGGAAAAGCGAAGTTGGAGGACTCTCACTTCTAGATTTTAAATCATACTATCTAGCTACAGTGGTAAAAACAGCATGGTACTGGTATAAAGACAGAAACATACACCAAAGGAACCAAACTGATGGTTCAGTTTGAAACAGACCCTCACATCTATGGTGAAGTGATTTTTAACAAGCCTGTCAAACCCACCCAGGTCAAGCAGAACAGTCCATTCAACAAGTGGTGCTGGGAGAACTGGATATTCATACCCAAAAGAAGGAAAGAGGACCCCTATCTCACACTTTATACAAAAATTAACTCAAAATGGATCAAAAACCTAAATATAGGGAAGCGCCTGTGGCTCAATCGATTGGGCTCCCATCCACCATATGGGAAGCCCTGGGTTCAAGTCCCAGGGCCTCCTTGTGAAGGCAAGCTGGCCCGCACCCACAGAGAGCTAACGGCCCACACCTGCGAAAAGCTGGCACAGCAAGATGAGGCAACAAAGGGAGATAAGCAGACAAAGAAGTACAGGCAGCAAATGGACACAGAAAGCAGACAGCAAGTAAGCCACAGGGTAGGGGGAATGAATACATACATACATACATAATCTTTAAAAAAAAAAAATCTAAATATAAGTAATATAAAAGTAAGAACCATAAAGCCTCTAGAAGAAAATGCAGGAAAACACCTTCAAGACCGGGTGACAGATAGTGGATTCTTAAAGGAGATAAGAGAAAGACTAAGATGTTTAACATATATAGAAGTTTTACATAACTTTACTGTAAAAGTGTGGAAATCTATAGAGTTGATGGTAATACATTATAGTGAGTAGCACCTGGTGTATAAATGGGAATGTGGCTGTAAAGGGTAGTCTAGGGCTGTAAATGCCAACTGAAATGAAGCCAGAGAATAATCTAGGGACTGAATAAGACATAGACCCACAGGTGGATGGGAACTGTGGCTGATGGCACAGATGCAAGCGTCCCCTGTGAGCTCGAGCAGGTGTACATCACTGCTGCAGGGCGGTGGCAATGTGGACAAGCATGGGAAAATACAGCTGGAGTGATCTATGGACTGTTGTTAACAATCATGTAACATTCATGCATCTATGCCAAAGACGTACTGTGTAGATAATAGGGAAGTACGGAAAAAGTGTGCCAAACGTATGCTCCGGACCTGGTAACAATCTGATGATATTATCTCATAATCTGTAACAAATGTTCCACCGCAGTGTGGTGTGTTGAGAGAGGGGTGTTGTTGGGAATTTTGCACATGCACATGATTATTTTGTAAATTTACAATTTCTCTCATGAAAATATATTTAACAAATAACAACAGGGTGGGTTGGGGGGAAAATACACCAAATGTAAGATACTTTGGTTGGTAGTAATACTTTGAGGATGCTCTTTAATTATTAGTTAAAAATGTTTCACAACAGTGCAAAGTATTTGTGGTAGGGTGAGGTATGAAAGCCCTGTAAGATGTTACATATGTTCATTTTAAGTTCACAACAATTACTATACACGTGTTGTTTATGTTAAGTTTATGTATGAGTGATATACTTCAATATATTTAAAAAAGAAAAAAGAAAAAAAAAAATCACAATGAGAGGGGAGTAGACATGGCTCAAGCGACTGAGCACTTGCTTCCCACATGGGAGGTCCAAGGTTTTGTTCCCGGAGCCGCCTAAAAAAAAACAACAACAAGCAAACAGACAAAAAAAAAACACAACTCAGTGGAACTGTGGTTCAGTGGTTGTGTGCCAGTTTTACACAGATGAGGTTCGCAGGTTCAATGCTCAGCCCCATTACCTCAAAAAATTTTAATTTAAAAATTAAAAAAAAAAAAAAGTACAATGAGACAATGAGATATCATTTCATACCCACTAGAATGGCCACAATTTAAAAAAAAAAAAAACAGAAGATTACAAGTATTGGGGAGGATGTGGACACGTAGGGACACTCATTCATTGCTGGTGGGAATGTAAAATGGTGCAGCTGATAAGGAAGTTAAATACAGAATTACCATATGACCCCAGTAATCCCGCCACTAGGCATATGCCCAGAAAGCAGGGGCTATGACAGGTATTTGCACACTGATGTTCACAGTGGCATTACTCACAATTGCCAAAGGATGGAAGGAATCCAAGTGTCCACCAACCAATGAAAGGATAAACAAAATGCAGTATATATGTAGATGGAATATTACTCAACCATAAAAAAGAATAAAGTCCTTATAGTTAACAGTACAAATAAAAGAGTGTTCTCTAATAAAGTATAATAAATGTACACAATACTAAAACACTGTGTTAATAACAGGGGGTGCGTGGAAAAAATATAATCAAGTATACGCCATGGACCACAGTTAGTTGTAATAGTCTGATCATGTTCTTTTATAATCTGTAACAAATGTTCCACAACAATGTACAGTGTTGATGGAGAGGTGATGTGCCAGAATTCTGCACATTATGCATGATTTTTTTAATAAACTCACAACTTCTCTAATAAAAAGAAAAAAAAAAAAGAATGAAGTCCTGATGCATGCAACATGGGTGAACCTTGAGGGCATTATGCTGAGTGAAAGAAGCTAGGCACAAAAGGACAAATATTTTATAAGTTCACTGATATGAACTAGTTATAATAAACAAACTCAGGGAATTAGAATCTAGAATGTAGGTTATCAGGGAATAGATTTAGTAGAGAATGGGGAGCTGTTGTTTAATTCGTACAGAATTTCTATTTGGCTTGATTGTAAAGGTTTGTAAAGAGATGGTCAAAACAGCAGCACATTATTGTGAGTGTAATTAACAGCACTGAATTATGCATGTGAATGTGGTTGAAGGAGAAGTTCTGTGTATGTTACAATAATGAAAGTTACAAGATAGAACACTGGACTGTGTAACACACAGTGAACCCTGTTGTGGAGGATGACCCAGGATTAATAATTACAAATATAAGAATGTTCCTTCATGAATTATAATAAATGTATAACACTAATACATGGTGTTAATAATAGGGTGATATATGGGGAAAATACCTAATATACAATATGAACTATACTTATCTTATACTATCTTAATATTTTTTTCATCAGTTATAAAAAGGTACCACACTAGTGCAAAGTGTCAACAATATGGGGGTATAAGGGAAGACTATTTTTACGTGGCTTTTCTATAAACTTAGAGTTTCTCTAATTAAAAAATAATTATTTTTTAAAGGAAATTATTCGGACAGGAAAAAATTGGAATACAGATTGCAATTTTTATATCATCATCTTGAACTTGATAACTGTACTTTTAAGGTGACTACATAAGTGAATATCCTTGTATTATGTGTTCAAGGAGTATGATGTGTGCAAATGTTCAGAAGAGGGAGGGAGGGAGGGAGGACAGACAAAGGTTGCAAAACATTAAAATGGTGGATCTGGGTATCTGTAGGGTGGGGGTATGCTGGATTTCTTTGGATGGGGTTTATATTATTTTTGTAACTATCTTGTAAGTTTTAAATTATTTCAAAATAAAAAGTATAAGATATTTAAACAAATATACAAAAATGCAATTATCAAAAATCAGAATACAAGGTGTTCTGGATTGTACATGTTAATAAAGCTGCTTAAAAAAAAAAAGACAAGGTAGTCTAAGATTTACTACAACTTAGTCTGCTTCCTTTTTCTAAATGATAAAGAGGTGATGCCAGACAGGTAATATGCCATTTGCACCTCAGTTACCACACCATTCAGTACTCACTGTGATATGGTTATAAATAAGCTGTGACCATCCAAAGAGATCTGCTAATCTATAAAAGGCTGCAAGTTTACATCGCAATAACTTCTCCCCTTTGTCATATGCAATTGAATCAGATCCTCTGAGATCATTCACAGGAGTCACCATACCAAGACCTGAAATAAAGAAAAAGAAAACCAAGGATTTAATATTTCATACCAAATAGTAAGGGTTCTGAGACACTCATCTTCCCAGGTAAGCCATAAAGTAAGCCTCAGAAGTCTGAGGGCAACCTGGTACGGTGGGTACAGACTGGACCGCAGACCCAAGCCAGAATACCAGGACTAAAGTCCTAGCTTCACCACTTTGGGGCAAGGTAAATAACCTTTCTGTGCTTCCATTTCCTCATATGGACAGGGATAACAAAAAGTAGAGGTCTTCATTATTTTTTCTGAAATTCCAAAATCCAAAGAACTCTACAAAATTTCTTTTACACAAATTGCATTGGTACATATAAATAAAACATACAACTCATCCAAAGTATACAATCAATGGAATCTGGTATAATGATATAGTTGTGCATTCATCACTTCAATCTACAAATTCCAAGTTCTTTCTAAGTGAGGCTCCAAAATTCATTTGGTGGTGAAAGCTGACTTGAACAGGAGAAGGATTATTTACAATCTTTACTACCACCTTTGAATGAATAGCTAACAGCTAAAATTCCACTACAGAAATATCAGTTTGTTTGGTTACAAGGTGCTACTGCCTTAGATTCTGGTGGGGTATTTATGATATATGATATAATACCTTTTAAAAATCTGAAAATTTCTGAATTTTGAATATACGTGGCCCCAATGTTTCAGGGTAAGGAGCTCTGGGCCTGGACATGCCTTAGAGAGATGTCAGGAGAAGTTCATGAATATCTGTTCAGCACTTAGTACTTGGCACATAATCAGCACGCTGTATTTGTTATATACATGCATAAATGGAAATTAGAAAATACTTAGGAAAAATAGAAGAAAAAATGACTACCAGATACAAAAAGCGGTTACCTCTAGGAAAAAGGTGAGGGGGAGGAAGGCTGGGTGGCTGAGGGGCGCAGGGGCCTCTGGAGTGACGCAATGCTCTGCTCTAACCTGGGTAACGTCCAGGTGTGCATGCACAGTCACTCACTGCTCCTCTTTAAACTGCAGATTCAGTCCATACACTTTTCCAAATAAGTAATACCAGCCACCAAAAGAGAAAACGAGCATGTGAGAGAGAGAACAGAAAAAAATTCTTAGACTTGAATAATAAAAATAACATACAAAAACGTGTGGAGCAAAACAGCTAATGAGGTACTTATTTCAAAGGTTCCACATAACCTTAAATAAGAAAACAAAGAGTGAATTTAGTAAATTAAGGGTACAATCTAAGACGTTAGAAAATAAAGAAATCCAAACAAAGTAAAAGGGAAGAAATGAAAAACTGTAAACAAAGACACCATAAAGGATCGATGAAGTCAACTGTTGGGTCTCTGAAAAGGCTCCCAACAAAATCTGGCAAGAATGCGACAGGGACAGCAGCAGCAGCAACAATGGTAAGCACTTCACTTTGAGCCAGGCAATATGCTAATAATAAGCATTTTACATATAAAAGTATCCTATAAGGTAGGTACTATTAGTAGTAGTATCCCCATTTTATAGACGAGCAAACCGAGGCACAGAGAGGTTAAGTAAAACTGCCCAAAGTCATACAGTTAGCTAACGGCAGCCAGGGTCTAAACCCAGGCAGTCTGGATCCAGAAACGGTGCTCTTAAACATACTGCTACGTTCCTCTCAGAAAAAAAAATTAAAAGAATGAAAAAGGGAACAAAGCTACAAACATAGCAGACATTACAAAACTTAACATACCTACACACCTCATGCCAATATAGTAGAAAAAGAAAAATGGCTAATTTTCCCTAACACACACACACAGACACAAACTTAAAACTAATTCAGGAATAAAAAGAAACTTGGTTAGAACTATAAACATTAAAGAAACTGAGTCAGTGATTAAAAATACTTCCCTACTTTCACAAGAAAATAACATCTATAGTCAAAAATGCATAGTCTCCAAACAGCACATAAGCCCTGATACTTTTACACAATCAAAAAACAGATAATCAAAAAACAGATAAATTCTAATCTTATTCAAATTAGTAGAGAACAGAAAGATGAAACACTCTTCAGCCCAATTAATAAGGCCAGTATATCCTTTTTTTTTTCTATTTTGTCTTTTTTTTTTTATTTATTATTCTTTCCTGGTATATCCTTAAAACCAGACAGGGATAATATAAGAAAGTAAAAGTACAAACCAATTTCATTTATGAAAGTAGAAGTAGCAAAGAATCCAACAATGTATCAAAAAGAGTAACAAACACATTACCACCAAGTAGTTTTTCCCAAGGAATTTAAGGATGGTATAACAGAAAATCATTTAATTTACCACATTTTCAAAAAAAAGAAAAGAAAACCCTATGATTCCCTCAATATTTGTAGGGAAAACACTTAATAAAATTCAAAATCCATTCATTACAAAAACTCTCAGCAAACTAAGAGTACAAAGGAACTTCTTCAATCACACAAGAGGTAGCTACCAAAACCTAAAGCGCACGTGAGACTTAAACGAACGTCAGAAGAAGCTGTCCCTCTAAAATCAGGACAGAGGCAAGGTTGCCATCACCACTTCTACTCAGAGCTGGAGCTCTGGCCAGTGCACTAGGACAAGAAAATGCAGATTTGTGATGCCCATGTGGCCAACACCAAGAATCTATCATTAGCACTAAGAAAAGTTAAGCAAGGTTAGTGTGTGTAAGACCAAGACAAAAGTCAACTTCAATCCTATATACCATCAATAAAAAGTTAAAAAATATGACTTTTAAAAACACAGAACAGGGAAGCAGGTGTGGCTCAAGCTATTGGGCTTCCGCCTACCCACGGAAGGTCCTGGGTTTGGTTCCCTGTGCCTCCTGGAGAAGGCAAGCTGGTGCAGCAGGCAGACACAGCAAGCTGATGCAACAAGATGACACAACAAAACAGACATAAAGAGGAAAGACAATGAGAGACACAACAAACCAGGGAGCTGAGGTGGTTCAAATGATTTAAGCGCCTCTCTTCCACATGGGTTTGGTTGTCGGTGCCTCCTAAAGTGAAGACAAGCAGACACAGACAGCACACAGCAAATGGACAGAGAGAGCAGGCAGTGACCATAAACAAAGAGATGGGATAAATTTAAAAAAAAAATCTTAAAAAAAAAAAACACAGAATACTGGATTCTATAGATTAGAAACCCAAGCCCAGCAAAAATATTTTCCATAAACAGAGACAATATGAAGACTTTCTAAATTGCACAAAACCAGAGAGAATTTAGAAGTAATGACACTGGTACAAGCTATGTTAAGTGAAGTCCTACAGGCAGAAGAAAATGTTGCCAGATGGTAACCTGGACATACACAGAGAAATAAAAAGCACTGGGAATAGGAAATATGTAGGTTAAAATAAAATGTTTTATCTTAAAATTTTAATATCCTTAAAAGACATTGTTCTGTTTAAATAAAAATTAACAGGAAGCAGATGTGGCTCAAGCGGTTGGGCTCCAGTCTACAATACGGAAGGTCCAGGGTTTGATTCCAGGGCCTCCTGGTGAAGGCGAGATGGCCCGCGCAGGAGTGCCGGCCCACATGGAGAGCTGGCGCAGCAAGACAATGCAACAAAAAAAGACACAGAGGAGAGACAAAAAGAGACACAGCAGACCAGGGAGCTGAGGTAGCGCAAGAGAATGATCACCTCTCCCCCACTCCAGAAGGTCCCAGAACTGGTTCCCAGTGCTGCCTAAAGAGAAGACAAGCAGACACAGAAGCACATACAGCGAATGGACAGAGAGAGCAGACAACAAGGGGCGGGGAGATAAAAAAATTTAAATTTAAATTCTAAAACAAAAAACAAAAAACTGAATGTCTTGTGAGAGTCACAACATTATATGGATACAAAATATATGACAACAAAAGAACAAAGGCTGGTAGGAGGAAGTGAAAGTGCACTACTGTTAGGCTCTTACATATAAATTTAAGTATAAAGTAAAAAGTAAGTATAAATGGTGTATTATTTAATAATAGATCTGAGAAGATAGAGATGTGTCCTGTAAACACTAGAGGAAGCATGCACATACACATACCCCACGTATATGCTCGCTCACTCTCTCTCACACACACACAAACACACACACACTGTGGTATACCTAATAAGTAAATAAAGGAGATAAAACAAAGCCATAAAAATTGCTCAGTTCAAAAGAAGGGAGAGAAAAAAAGTAAAACGGGAGAAACAGAAATAGCCAAAGTAGACTTAAACCCACCATTTCAATAATCACACTAAATGTAAATGGTCAAATACCCCAATTAAAAGACATTATAAAATTGGGTAACAAAAATCCAAATATATGATATCGACAAGAAACAAAGACAGCAACAGGGTAAGAGAGAGCCAGAGTGACTACAGTAATATTACACAAAGTACATTTCTGAAGAAGGAATATTGGCAGGGGTAAAGACTATCATTTCATAATAATAAAGCATCAGTTCATCAAGAAGATGCAACAATTCTCAATGTTTACGCACTTAATAACAGAGCTTCAAAGTACTTTAAGCAAAAACTGATAAAACTGAAAGAAGTGTATAAATTCATGATAATAATGGGGATTTCAATACCACCCTCACAATAATTGATAGTATAAGTAGACGGAAAATCAGTAAAGATAGAGAAGACTTGAACACTAGCAATCCTGTAACCTAGTTGACATTTTTATAGAATATTCCATCCAACAATAGCAGAATACACATTCTTTTTCTTCTTTTTAAGATTTATTTATTTCTCCCCATCCCCTCACCGTTTTCACTTGCTCTGTCTGGTCATCTTCCTTGTTTCTTTAGGAAGCACCAGGAAATGAACCCAGGACCTCCAATGTGGGAAGGAGGTACCTAACCACTTGAGCTACCGCCATTCCCTAATCTTGTGGTGTCTCTCACTATGTTTTTTCTTCTTGTGCTATTGTTACATCAGCTTGCTGCACCTGCCCTTCATGTCAGCTCGCTGTCTTGCTCATCTTCTTTAGGAGGCACTGTGAGCCTCTGTTCCTTGCTTTGTTGTGTATCTCATTATGTTTTTTCTTTGTTTCTTGTTACATCAGCTTGTTGTGTCAGCTTGCCGCACTGCCCATTGCATCAGCTTGCTGTCTTCTTTAGGAGGCACCAGGAATCAAAACCATGGACCTCCCATGTGGTAGGTGGGAGCTCAACCACTTGAGCCACATCCATTTCCCCTCACTCTTTTCAAGTACACACTGAAAATTTACAAAGAAATTCTTAGCCAGAAAACAAGTCTCAATAAATTTAAAAGATTTGAGTTACACAAAGTATCTTCTCAAAGCATAATGAAATTAAATTAGAGACCCAAAGCAGAAAGATATGTTGAAACCATGCAAATATTTAGAAACTAAATAATACATTGACAGCCCATGGATTAAAGAAGAAAAAAAGGAGGAAATGAGAAGTATTTTAAACTGCAGTAAAATTTGTGGATGAGCCAACGCAATGCTTAAAAGTAAATTCACAGCATTAAAGATATATTGTACAGAAGAAAGGTTTTTTAAAACATGACCTAAGCTTCTGCCTTAAGAAACTAGAAAAAGAAGAGCCAGTTAAACCCAAAGTAAAAAAAAAAAGGAAATAATAGAGATAAGAGCAGATATTAAATAATAATAATAAAAGAACCAAAAGTTGGTAAACTAAATTGAATTAAATTTAAAAACAAACACACCAGCTCGTCTCATTAATAAAAAAAGAGGATATAAATTACCAACATCAAGAATGAAAAAGAGGACGTCATGACATATCCTACAGACATTAAAAAGGATAATAAAGAGAAAATATGAGCATTTTTATCACAGGAAATTCTGCAACTTACATGAAAAAGACAAATTCCTTAAAAGGCAAAAGTGACGACGGACTTGGCCCAGTGGTTAGGGCGTCCATCTACCTCATAGGAGGTCTGCGGTTCAAACCTCGGGCCTCCTTGACCCGTGTGGAGCTGGCCCATGCGCAGTACTGATGTGCGCAAGGAGTGCCCTGCCACGCAGGGGTGGCCCCCGCGTAGGGGAGCCCCACACGCAAGGAGTGCGCCCCGTAAGGAGAGCCGCTCAGTGTGAAATAAAGTGCAGCCTGCCCAGGAATGATGCCACACACAGGGAGAGCTGACACAGCAAGATGACGCAATGAAAAGAAACAGATTCCCATGCTGCTGACAACAGAATTGGACAAAGAAGACGCAGCAAATAGACACAGAGAACAGACAACCAGGGTAGGGAGGGAGGGAGAGAAATAAATAAATAAATCTAAAAAAAAAAGAAAAAGGCAAAAGCTGTCACAGCTCACTCCAGAAGAAACAACCTGTTTCTTTTTAATAGGCCCATTTCTATTAAAGAAGCTGAATTTGAAGTTAAACTTTCCCAAAAAGAAAACTCCAGGCACAGACAGCTTCCCTGGTGAATTCCAGCAAACATTTAAATGTTTGAAATTATTCCAGCTTTTGCTGCTGTGGGGGTGAGCTTCTGACTTTTGTTCCCACCTTCACTTCGACCCAGGAGTGCGATGTTCCGTCTGGACGAGGGACTGGCCGAAGTGGTCTTTGGTGAGCGAGCACAGAGCAGTTGCCCCTGTGAAACCCGCCTCCTTCCCCCAGCCCCTCCCAGCCGCCCTGGGCCCCTTCTCCCAGCCTTACTCCTCTGCAGGGCATGGAGTCGCCAGAACCCACTCGCAGCCCCACGTTCTTCCCACACAGAAGCCTCAATCATGAGCAGTTCCGAAGCATCGACAAAATGACTGTGACTCGGCTTAGCCTGGACATGAACTCCCACTCGGACCCCGTCGGGATCACTGTCCAAAAACAGGGCCAGATGGGTGGTCTCCGTCCCGGCTCAGCTGCGTCCAAGGTTGCGGGTTGGAGCTACTTCCTTCCCACCCCGAGCCGGGTCTGGGTGTGACCCTGAGAGGAAGGGTGAGACCTTGTTGAGATATCCATTAATCTCATAGGCACAGGGCCTGGGACCCACAAAACGTTTTGTTTTGTTTTTTAAGGTTTTATTATTTCTCTCCCTCCCCCGTCCCCCCCAGTTGTCTGCCTGCTGTGTCCACTCGCTGTGTGTTCTTCTGTGCCCCCTTGTATTCTTATCAGCGGCACCCGGAATCTGTGTCTCGTTCTGTTACATTATCTTGCTGCGTCAGCTCTCCGTGTATGCGGCGCCATTCCTGGGCAGGCTGCACTTTCTTTCGCGCTGGGCGGCTCTCCTTACAGGGCGCACTCCTTGTGCGTGGGGCTCCCCTACACGGGGCATACCCTAGTGGCACGGCACTCCTTGGGCACATCAGCACTGCACGTGGGCAGCTCATCACATGAGTCAGGAGCCCTGGGTTTGAACCTTGGACCTCCCATGTGGTAGGCAGATGCTCTATCCGTTGGGTCAAATCTGCTTCCCTATTATTTTTTCATCAGAAGAAAAAAATGAATACGAAACAGATATAGTCTGGATCGTGTTCATTTTTAAAAATTTCTCTCCCCTCCCCCCGTCTGCTCTTTTGTGTCTATTCACTATGTGTTCTTCTGTGTCCACTTGCACTCTAGGCGGCACCAGGAATCTGTCTCTTTTTGTTGCATCATCTTGCTGCGTTAGGTCTATGTGTGTGTGGTGCCACTCCTGGGCAGGCCACGCTTTTTTTTACATGGGGCGGCTCTTCTTGCAGGGTGCACTCCTTGCACGTGGGGCTCCCCTACGTGGGGCACAACACTGCGTGGCACAGCACTCCTTGTGTGCAGCAGAACTGCGCGTGGGCCAACTCACCACATGGGTCGGGAAGCCCTGGGTTTGAACCCTAGACCTCCTATGTGGTAGGTGGACGCTCTATCAGTTGAGCCAAATCTACTCCCCCCGTCATGTTCATGTTTATACTAATTCAGTCCTAAAATACAACTTTCGTTTATTTTATTTTAATGGAAGAGAAGATCCACTACGGCAAAAATGCCTAGGGCCCGTGAAAGTCATGATTCCTGACCACCTTGTTTTGGGGATGTGGATGACCCACCCCAGGTGTGTGCCACACCCTCCAGTTTCTTCTGTGAGAAAGAGATGGTCATATCTATGGGCGCAATAATCCCACTAACCACAAAAGTTGACGGTTGTTACAATGGTGAGTAAGGGTCAGATTCCAGGCCTGCTCCTAGCCCAGAAATTGCGGACAAACACGTTCTAGTTTTCTGTTTACCCTCCCCCTGTATTTGCCTATATAATGATAGTTAAGAGTTTTTATCTAAATTATTAAAGATCCATTTGCTGGAAGGAAGGAGGGACGGAGGGAGGGAGGGAGGGAGGGAGGAAGGAAAATTATTCTAATTCTATACAAACTCTTCTACAAAGCAGAAGAGAAGGGAACAATTCCCAAGTCTTTCTATGGGGCCAGCATTACCTTGATAACAAAACCACAGAAATATAATACAAGAAAAAACAGACTAGTATCCCTCATTACCATAGACTGAAAAATAGTCAAGGAAATTTTAGCAAATAACCCAACAATATATTTAAAAATTAACACATCATGACCAGTAGGGTTCACCCCAGGAATGCAAGGTTGGTTGCACATTCAAAAACCAATCAATAAAATTCATCCTGTCAAACTGAAGAGTAAAAACCGTGTAGTCAACTGAGGGGACAGTCTTCAACCATGAGATTGTCTCATCCAATCAGCTGAAGGATTTAAAAGGAGAAGTAATTACTTCAGCAGCAGAAGAGAAAATTTTCATCTCTATTTCAGCCAGCCAGCTTCTTCTGGGGAATTCGTTGAGGACCTCCATCAGAGTTCCTGGCTTACAGCCTTGCCTACAGAATTTGGTCTTGTGCATCCCCACAGGCAAGTGAAACAATTTTATAAAATCTCTTAATATTTACATAAATATCCTGTCAGTTCTCTTTCCCTAGAGAACCCTGACTAATACTATGAGTTAACTTGTGGATTAAAAAAGACTTAAGGGACATTAAATAGAAAAAAGTAAACCATAATATTTACGAACAAAGATTTGGGTAATAAAACTATAAAGAAAAAACAAGGAGGAAGGAGATGAGGCTCAAGCAACTGGGAACCTGCCTACCACAGGGAAGGTCCCAGGTTTGGGTCCCAGTACCTCATAAAGATGATGATCAAGACAGCAGGTTGGCATAGTGAGCTGACAAAACAAAGAGACACAGTGAAGAAACTCAACGAGAGACACAACAAGCAGGGAGTGGAGGTGGCTCAAGTGACTGGGTGCCTCCCTTCCACATGGAAGTTTCCGGGTTCAGTTCCTGGTGCCTCCTGAAAAGACGACGAACAGAAAGCAGGCAGTGAATGCAAACCAACAGGGGGGTGGGGAGAAAAATAAATAAATAAAATAAATCTTTTTTAAAAAACTACAAGGGAGTAATTACCATGCAATTCAGGACAGCAGTTTCTTTTAAGAGGTTATGAGATAGAATAGGGTAAATGATCAATAAATATTTCCTGATCTCAGTAGTGATTATAAAAGTTTACCTTATAATTATTCGTACGTTAGATATCATTTGTTCTTTGGCATTTTTGGATGTGTTATATTTTACAACAAAGGTTAAAAATCAGTTAAAAAAATTTTACTTTTAGGAAACAAACTGTTAGATATAATGAAAACTAATGGATTTCTCTTTCTCCCCCCACCCCTCCCTTCTTGGTGTGGCATTATTGATTATTGATTAGAAGACAATACACAAGTGAAATGTGTTATTCTCTTACTATCTAACTCATATCCAACGTCACTGAACTCCATTAAGAATCCATGTGAAAACAAGAAAACTTACTGGCTGCCATTTGATTTCAGGATGGAGGTTTGCAAGAAAAAATTAAAGGTAATTCTTTTTTGTTTTTATTTTCCCTTTTTTTAATAAATCAATTTTATTGATACACATTAATAAAGCATACAATTCATACAAAATGTACTATCAATATTATTTGGTATAATCACATAGTTGTGCATTCATCACTTCAATCATTATTACAGCATTTTCATTATTTCAATAATAATAATAATAAAAAAACAAAAATTCTTCACCTCTCAATCTGTTTTCCCTGCTGTACACTGCTGCTATTTCTGGCTCTTCTTGCACAATTTTTTATTTATCTGTTAAGCAGTTTTATTGAGACATATTCACATACCATACGATCTATCACCACAAAAAATATTTAGAATTTATTTCTTTAGTCCAAAAATAAAACTCTACAAAAGGGGATTCTTAGTATACTCTAGTCATTAATGGTATGTCCTATCTATGAATATCTGGCAACTTCTAGGAATAGCATGAAACAAACAAATAGCAAATGCCCAGTAATCTAACAGAAACCAGTATCTTTCACTGGTCAAGGAGAAGCTGACCATCCAAACTAGAACTGTCAGAGATTGATCTAGGGCAGGATATACAGTAAGTCAGGTTAGTTCATGCTCCAGTTACGCTGGGGTCAACCTCACCACATTAACGTACAAATACAAAGTCATGGCACAGCTCTACCTTTGCCCAGCTAACCATTCTTTGTTCACATTCACCCATCTAACATTTTCCATCTGGTTTTCTTTTGGAATTTCTGTTTCTGAACAGTCTGCAAGCAGCAACAAGAAATAGTGGTAAAAAATGTTAAATTAGCTGAAATGAGAGCAGGCAAAATGAATGTGCTACTCTGGAAGTCATGTAAAAATAATCATCTGCCTGGGAAATGACAGTCTCAATGACTCATAAAAAAGGAGCCCTGCACATTCAAGACATTTTTAGGTGTACAACATCTCTTTTACTATGACCAACTGAAACACATTAACAAAATACTCAGTTCTAAGTATTCCATAGTTGCATGCAGACCTACACTATGACTATGTGAGAAAGCTTTTAGAAAATTTACCTGGAAAATTATAGACCAAGAGTAAGGACTACTTACTCATGTTTAAGGCAGCCATCCCTCCTTGCGGAGCTGCTGGGTAGACATTTGGTACATTCGTAGTCATGAAATCTGCAATCTGCTGTAACGCCAGGAGGCCTGTGGGATTCTTCCCCTTCTTAAATTGTTCCTGTATCATTGACTCCAATTCTTCACAGAAAGCCTATTAAAGGAAAATTAAAACAGAGATACCATTTCTTTTTGTTCCTTGGGGAGGGAGGGGTAACTATCACATAAACCAGTATTTTGTTTTCATCCAGTCCTAGCAAGTAAAATGGGTATTCTCATACATTTCTACTGGAAATATACTGGTACATTCTTTTCTGGAAAGGAATTTAAAATGAAAAGCTTAAAAATGTGAAGAGGAATTCTATTTCTTGGGAAATATTTTAAAGAAATAAAGAAATGTTAAAAGATTTATTCATAAGGATGTTCATGTGAGCATTACTGATGCAAGGGAAAACCAGGTACCAGCCTACATTTCAAACAATAGAGGACTGATTAAATATACTGAAACAATTTTACAATGGAATTCTATGCATGCATCAAACAGTGTAGAAAAACATTAAGTGACAAAAAATTGCCCTGGATATATATATATTTTTAGTGAAAAAGGTTATAAAGCCATATAAAGCAGTTGTTAAGAGTAAATAGGTATTTAACAAAGATAATGACTGGAAGTATAACAAATGCTAAAAATAATAATTATCTTAGTGATAGAATCATTAGTTTTCATGTTCTACTTTGTGCTTTATAGTGTTTTCTTGAAGATTTTTTTTAAATTACTTTTTAAAAATCAAGAAGGATACTATTCACACCCATTAGAATGGCTGCTATTTTTTTAGAAATGAAAAATAACAAGTGCTGGACAGGATGCAGAGAAATAGGAACACTCATTCATTGTTCGTGGTAATGTAAAATGGTGCAGCCAATGTGGAGACAGGCGGTTCCTCAGAAAGCTAAACAGAAAACTGCCATATGACCCCCACAATCCTACTTTCAGATATATACTCAAAGAGAAGTGAAAGCAAGGACTCAAACAGATATTTGCATACCAATGTTCACAGTGGCATTATTCACAATTGCCAAAAGGTAGAAGCAACCCAAGTGGGCATCAACTAATGAAGAGGAAAACACAATGTTATACAGACACACAGTGCAAATTATTCTGCCATAAAATGGAATGAAGTTCTGCTCATACAACATGGATGAACCGTGAAGACATCATATTGGGTGAAAAAAGTCAGACACAAAAGGACAAATACTGTATAATCTCCCTGATATGAAACAATTAGAATAAGCAAACTCATAAAGTCAGAATCTAAAATATAGGTTACTATGAGGGGATGGGGTCAGGATAAGGACTTAGAACTTAAGGTTTAAAATGTACAGCAATCTTATTTGGAATGATGGAAATGTCTTGGTAATAGATGGTGGTGACAAAAGCACAAGGTTGTGAATGCAATTAACAGCACTGAAATATATATCCAAATATGATTTAAAGGGGAAATGTTAAATTGTATACATGGTAACAGAACAAAAAAAAATTTTAATCCATGGAATGACACTATACAGGTTTAAGGTAAACCATGGAATTTAATTAATAATACAATTATAAAAATGTGCTATCATCAATTGTAACAAATGCTCCACACCAATGCCAAGGTATTCTTGGTGGGGTGATGTATAGGAATCCTGTATTTTATGCACAATTGTTCTGTAAACCCACAACTTTTCTAAAAATTTTTTAAAAACCAAAAAGGGGATCTTCCCACACGGTGCAGAGAAGGTACAGGCCCCCCACACAGTGCAGGGGGTGGCGAAGTGACACAAAGTAAAGACGATGACACAACCAGATAGGAAACAAAAGGGGTGGGGGATCTTATCCACAGCACCATTATTCACAATAGCCAAAGATAGAAACAGCTCTGCATATATCGACAAATGAACAGAGAAACAAAATGTGGTACGTGCACACAATGGAACATTTGGCCATAAGAAAGAATGAAGTTCTGAGACCTGCCACAACATGGAAAAAGCCTGAAAACATTAAGTTTAGTGGAGTAAGTAAGGCACATTAAGGATAAATGTTATATGAGATCATGTATAAGAGATGACTAGAAAGAGCAAATTCAGAGATAAAAGAATTGCAGTAACTGGGAAAGGTAGGGAAGGGGAAAGGGAGAAGTGTTTGGAAAAATTTTTTAATTTAAAAAAAATTTTCCCATTTTAGAGACGTTTTTAGAAAATCTAATAATGCAAAATAAAAATTGGGGAAAAAAGGAATCCTCAAAGATTCATTCCTTATCAATTAATGTGAAATGAAGCAAAAAGATCAAGTTGGACTGATGGTGATTTTAATATAAAGTCACTATTTTATACTAATTTTGTAGTTTCCTCAAACTGTAATAAAATAGTTTTAATACAGAAATAAGTATCTTCTTGAAGAGTTACAAATGACATTTTATATGAAAATGTGACCTCACAGGATGATTATCCACATCTTATTAAGTACTCCAGGACTTCTGGATGATTTGATAATCAACATATTTCTAATTTCTCACAGCTTGAGCTGAAAAAGATATTATAGGAAAATGCCAAGGGACCATCTAAGGATTCCTACCACTTGGGAAAGAAAGAAAAAGAAATGTAGTGCTGCTAATTCAATGACAAAAAAATGTCAGCCAAGAGCTGAGGAGCCCACATCTACCATATTGTGGTAAATGATGTCATAGATTACATTCTGCGGTGGTCAGTGAGGAAGGGAAAAGTTAAGTCTGTCTGCTTTGACTGCAAGCAAGAAATAAATCACCAAAACATGGTTGGTCATCTTGGTTTGGTTTGCAGAACAGTGCACAGAGTAACAGATACAGAGAGAGTTTTCCCAACCACCATGACAGTGCTGGGCACGGGGGTGTGAGACCAACCCCCTGCCTTCAAAGGGCTTTCCAGTCCAAAAACTCCAACTAGTTCAATGGTTTTCAAATCCACATACATATTTATGGGAAGCTGAAATCAACATTCACTACTAAATTCTCTGCACTGTTCTAGTCACTGAGAATATACAGATAGAACAGATGGCCCTTGCCATCAAGAAACTTAAAGCTCAGCAAGGAAAATACAAAAATACAAAACCATAGAGCACGGGACCCCCTGCATCAACAACACTCCAGGTGACCTGCAGCTGCAGTGGCTGGAGGTACCCACTCCAGTCCGAGTTTGACTCTGGCCAGCAGCCAAATGAGCTTGCACACTACTTTGGTCCTAACTCCTGATGGTTCAACATCCACATCCTTACCTCCCTGCTTCCACCGCCTCTCTCCCAATGAATGACCCTGCCATCAACTCGCCTCAGTCTATCCTCTTGCATGGTTATACCCCAGACCTGGTCATTGCTAAGAACTGTATTCCTCTTTAATCTCAAAGTCAAGCATCCACTCTCCAAGCAACACCTCCTAGCTTCCCAGCTCACTGTTTCTTCAACCCCATGGTAAGCTGTACTAGTTTGATAGTTTATGAATTCTAAAAGTAGATACTGGATTATGTTTGTAAACTGGTCTGCTCCTCTAGACATATTAGATTATACTGGATTTAGAGGTTTCACTTTTACTTGATTAAATAATGATTGGGGCTTTGATTGGGCCATGTCAGGAGGACAAGGGGGCAGAGACTCTCAGAGAAACCGCACAGAAGGGAGATTGGAGTTTTTGAGCTGGAGTCCACAAAGTAAACACATGGGAGAGAGGAGAGCACCTGAGCCCGGAGAGAACTGAACCCTGGGGAGAGAGACAAAGCCTAGAGAGTCTGAGAGTCTACAGCTGACCTGGTGGAGAGAAATGAGCCCCAGGAGAGAGATGAGACTTATCCCAGCCTATAGCTGATATTGGAAGAAGCTGGGACAACAGAGCCTTAAGAAGAGGAAGGGGCGGCAGACTTGGCCCAGTGGTTAGGGCGTTCGTCTACCACATGGGAGGTCCGCGGTTCAAACCCCAGGCCTCCTTGACCCATGTGGAGCTGGCCCATGCGCAGTGTTGATGCGCGCAAGGAGTGCCGTGCCACGCAGGGGTGTCCCCGCGTAGGGGAGCCCACACACAAGGAGTGTGCCCCGTAAGGAGAGCCGCCCAACACGAAACAAAGTGCAGCCTGCCCAGGAATGGCGCCGCACACACAGAGAGCAACAAGATGACACAACATAAACACAGATTCCCGTGCCGCTGACAACAACAGAAGTGGACAAAGAAGATGCAGCAAATAGACACAGAGAACAGACCCCCGGGGTCGGCGGGGGGGAGGAAGAAAAATAAATAAATAAAATCTTTTTAAAATAAAAAAAAAAGAAGAGGAGGAGGAAGGGTGAATGTCGACAGCCATCTTGTTCCAACACATAGCAAGAGACTTTGGTGAAAGAGTAACTTAAGCTTTATGGTCTGGTAACTGTAAGCTTCTACCCCAAATAAATATCCTTTATAAAAGCCAACAGATTTCTGGTATTTTCCATCAGCACCCCTTTGGCTGACTAATACATGCCCCTAACACCTTTTCACTGTCCTGTATCTTTCTTGTGTCCTAATTTCCCTCACTCGGATTAGACCCTTGATTTGATATTACAATCATTTCCTTGCTTACATCTTCAATTCTCTACAGATTCAGCTGGCAAAACCCCAACCCTGGTTAAATTCAATTCTTAGCTTCCTCTACTAATGCTGCTGAAGAGTAGATGGCAAATAAAAACCAACCCACACCCACTAATGCAAAACAAAACCTTTTCAACCCCACATCCCCTCTGTCTACCGCATGTTGTTAAATTCAATGACTAATTCTCAATCTTCATGTTCTCGAGGTGTCTGTAGCAGTGGAGCTCTCCTTTCTCTGGAGAGATGTCCTTTCCATAGCTTCTACTGGTTTTCTTTCTGTACCACTGGCTGCTCCTTCTCAGACTCTTCTCAAGCTCATTCTTCCTCATCTCCCAAACTTTAGATGACTGAGTGTACCAGAAGAGAGTCATCTTCTCCACCAATACTCACTCCCTTGGTGATCTCACCTACTCGCAAGGCTGTGATTGCCATCTACATGCTGAGGACTCCCAAGCTGATCTCTCCTTGAATCCCAGACCTATAAATCCAACTCCTACTCAACACCTCCAGGTGGACATCTCTAGAATGGGAACTCCTGAGCTTCCCTCCCAGCAAACCTGTTCTTCTCCCAGGTATTCTGCTAGCTTCACACTTCCAGCGGCTCAGGCCTAAAACCTTGCAGTCTTTTCTAACAATTCTCCCTCCCTACTCTACCACTTCCCAAAATAATAATTATAGTTAACACTTTCGTTGCGATCACAATGTTCCAGAAGCTGTTCAAAGAGGTTTATGGGGTTTATTGGTCCAGTGGTTAGGGCGTCCATCTACCACATGGGAGGTCCGCGGTTCAAACCCCGGGCCTCCTTGACCCGTGTGCAGCTGGCCCATGCACAGTGCTGATGGGGGCAAGGAGTGCCGTGCCACGCAGGGGTGTCCCCCGCGTAGGGGAGCCCCACGCGCAAGGAGTGCGCCCCAAAGGAGAGCCGCCCAACGCGAAAGAAAGTGCAGCCAGCCCAGGAATGGCGCCGCCCACACTTCCCATGCCGCTGACAACAACAGAAGCAAAGAAACAAGACGCAGCAAATAGACACAGAGAACAGAAAACCGGGGATGGGGGGGAATTAAATAAATAAGTAAATCTTTTAAAAGACAAAAAAAACAAAAAAAAAACAAAGAGGTTTATGTATAGTTATTCATTCAATCCTCACAATAACACTACAAAATAGGTAGTAGCACTATTAAAAATTTCCATTTTATAGATTGGGAAATTGAGACACAGAAGTTTAGAATTTGACCAAAGTCACAGAGATAGTAAATAATGGAGCCAGGATTTGCCCAGGCAGTCTGGCTCTAGAAGCTAAAAACTTTGCCATTCTCTCTCTCTTACAAGCATGCCACAAATTGGATGGCAAATCCCATCGGCTGTGCCTTAAAAACCTGGCTGACTTGTTTGATGCCATATCCCTAGTGTTTAAGACAGTACCTGGAATAAAGAAGGATCTCAACTATTTGAAGAAGGAGCGGATGGAATTTACTTCACCTCTCTGGGCTTCACATTCTACATCCGTAAAATGGTGTAACCATCACCTATGTGCAGGGATATTTTGAGAAGTAAAGAATGTAAATAAAGCACCTAGCAAATATTTGTATAGAGGAAGTCCTCCATTAGCCCTGTTATTAGTTACAAGTGATATAAATAGTACACAGAAGGCAGTAATTATTTCCCTGGGGGAGGGGAGGCTGGTTTAGGGATGGCTCACAGGAGATGTCTGAGAAGGGCTCTGAGGGACAGTGAGGGACAGGCAGAGGAAGAGCATTCTCAGAAGAACAGGTGCAAAGACAGATGTTGCAAACCACAGCACAAATAGTGAACGCAAAGTAGTTCAGTACTGCTAGTAGGGAAGTGCAAGGGAGGAAACAGAGAGGAAATTATAGAGGTAAACAAAATACCTCTATACAAAATACCCAACATGTGGGTAGGGCCTTTCTCCTCTCTATCTTTGCATTCCAGTGCCTACCAATAGAGACCTTAAGTTTAGTGTCTTCAATCTATCCCTAGCACTTTTACTTGATTCATGTTGCTTTTACATAGGAAAACTGCTCAAGTTTAAAGCCCGGCTGTTATCTTGATCCTTTCCTTTGTCTCACTTCTTACCGAATCCATCAGCTTGAAAGGACAACCAATATCATTCTACTCATCTCCACATCTACCACCGCCGGGGCCCATGCTACCATTACTTCTTATTTGGAAGGTTGCGTCTGTCTTTCCCATGCAATCCTCCCTCTATACCAAGTGCAAAAGGGTTTTTTGAATCATGTCACTCTTCTGTTTACTGCCCTGCAATGGCTCTCTACTGCACTCTGAGTGAGATACAAACTCCCTGTCTGGCTTACATGGCCTTTCGTGATCTGCTCCTCCTCCCTCTCCAACCTCACTCCATCTTGCTTCCCGCTGCCCACTATGCTCAAGCCACTCTGGCCTTCTCTGGGTTCTTCGTGCCCATCAAGTTCATCCCCAGCCTAAGAACTTCACATGAGCTGCCCCCTGGGCCTGGAATGCCCTCCCCATGACCCTGCGTGGCTGTCTCCTTCCTATCATTCAGCATTCAGATTAACTCTCCCCTCCTCAGAGAGGCCGTTTCACGTCATCCTACTCTAATTGTCTGCACTGCATCAGTTTGCTTGGTTACTGTTTGTCTCCAACTAGAAGGTAAGCTCTGAGACTTAATCTGGGCAATTACACAGGTATTACACATACATCAAAGTCCATCGAGCTGCATAATTAAGATGGGTGCACTTTACTATATGTAAATTATACTTCAACATTATGTTAAGGATAATACCAACCTAACAAAAGCTATTAGAGTTACACACATCCTATGTCTGGTTTACCGCTAAATCCCAGTTCTTTGAACAGTGTCAAACACATAAGGGCCAATTAAAAAGTAATGACTATGCCAAATTACAACCAAAAATAAAACATGAGCAGATAGAAAAAAGAAATAAAGAGAAAGAAAGAGAGAGAGAGAGAAAGATTAAAAAAAAAAAGAAAGAAAGAAAGAAAAGAAGCACTTACACAAGAGCAACAGCAACAAAGTGAGAAAATTCTGAGGACAGCACAACCTCACCTGCAGATGCAGTCGGGAAGACCCTCCCTCGGCATGAAGCCACGCTGGCCGTAAGCAAAGGAAACCCAATCAACAAGCAAGTACTGTTAAGGCCTATGTGCCCAGCACAGTGCTGGGTATTTCAGAGCAAATGGTGATTTTTAAATGGTCCCGATATAAAAAGACCCTCTGGCAATGAATGTCTCATGACGATGGAGGAGGTGGTTGTTATGGGGGGGAGGAGTGAGGTGAGGGGGATGGGGAGTATATGGGGACCTCATATTTTTTCAATGTAACATTAAAAAAATAAAGACAAAAAAATATTAAAAAGACCCTCTAGAGAAGTAATGAGAATAAAAAGGAGAAATAAACACCTGTACCCTTTATGACATGGAAATTCTTTCATTTATTATGTTTGATAATTTGAACTAACCTAAATCCTTCAACAAACCAAAGACCAACTGTATCACTGATTTTATGTATTAAGATAAACTGACTAGGCCATTCACGCAACAGAACTCATGACCTGAAGTACTGGCAAAAGGAAGATGACAGGTGATCAGAGAAAAACCTTCTCTTACAGGACTCTGCAGAATCATGGACACCCTTTTTTTCTGCTCCATCATATTGAAATCCTGGCGAAGGTCTGGTGCCATGTTCCTCTCTCGTAGGTATTCTGGATTGTTCTCATCCACCCTATCGAAGTATCTCTCCTTGTGAGGAGCTGTGGTCGGGGGTGGTGAGGTCACCACTGCAGCTCGAGTATCACCATTCATGGCACAATCTTTCTAGGTTCCTACACAACAAAATAAAAGACATTATTGTTGTGAATCAATTGAATCAATGTCCAATAGCATTTCATAAAACCACCACTCTTCCACAAGAGTGCGCTCTGATCTACTGCACAGCAGAGCCACGGCCTGCGAGGCTTCTCTATGGTCTCAGAGGCCTGTGCTATCCAGTGTCTCCCACCTCACCACAAACCAAGGGCATTTTTGTCCTTGCCATTGTTGAGCAAAAAAAAGGACAACAATCTAACAAAGCCATTATGTCCTCCAGCAAATCTAAAATGAGCTAGATATTAAACTTTTGACCACATAATAGTTTAAAGCTGTGATGCTGTCCCATACAGAAAGGACCTGCTAACAGTAGTTTAGTTCATTTCTGAAGAAATTGATTTCTGGTATTTTGCCCAGAAAAGTATTAATAGTAATTATGCAAAGGATTCCTTACAGACAAAAGTCAAGAAGCTGCTCACATATATGCATTCATGCAAATGGGATATGCTCCTCACCAGCATACTCTCTATTGGTTCAAAGAACAAGGTGGGTACTGAAAATACAAGCATATGCCCCAGGTTGTGAATAACTTAAAAGATGCCAAGAAAGCTCAAATTTACAAGTCTGCTAATATGGCTACTTACGTTATCTTAATTTTAATACCAATGTTTTCTCTGATATATGTTCAAATAAACTAAATTAAGTTCATCTATACTAAATCCCTAAATAGCATCTTTGCTAATCATCCAAATAGTTCAACTTCTATTCTGTTTTTAGAAAACATTGGGAAAAAAGCTTTAAGAATATATATGTAGTATTTTCTGAGCACCCATTAGACCCAGTCACCTTGCTGGGCACTAGAAATTTAAAAATTACCTAGATATTGCCCACACTTTCAGGACACTGGACTCACTGTGAAAGGCAGAGGTGTTGATGTGTGAGCCACCAACATATAGATGGTAGTTAAAAACATGAGAGGACCCCATAAGGAGAGCCGCCCAGTGCAAAAGAAAGCGCAGCCTGCCAGGAATGGCAACGCAAACATGGAGAACTGACACAACAAGATGACCCAACAAAAAAGAAACACAGATTCCCGTGCTGCTGACAATAACAGAAGTGGACAAAAAAAGACACAGCAAACAGACACAGAGAACAGACAACGGGGGGGGGGGCGGGGATAAATAAATAAGTAAATCTTTGAAAAAAAAACTTTACTGCTAAAAAATTTATATTCAATGAAGAAATATTGTTAAACAACCTTTTATTGTATTTGGGGGGCCATTCTTTTGGATCAAACTAAGTTAAAATTAAAAGATTAAACTAAAAAAATCTTACAGGATACCTTTAGAGAAGAGCCGGCTTTAAAGACTACATCTAGATTACTGATGCCTTTGCTCTACACAGTGACTGTTAGGCCCCAGATGTTTTCATGCTTTGTCTTTAAACCCTTGAAATAGTGCCACTTTAGGCTCTACCATGTCTCTAGATTTCAGAGAAGCAATATACAAATTTATCTTTTCCTAGGGAAAAAAAATCTTTCTTCAACTGATTCTCTGGTTTTTGGTATCCACAATAAAAATGTATTTTGCATATCAACCAACTATTCTCTAAATCCTTGCTATTCCACATGTAGGCCAAAGGAGCCGGGAGCTTCAGAGAGAGGAAGACTCCCCGGCTCCAGCCCAGATCTACTTAATCTGAATTTCTGTCTTAGCATGATTCCCAGAGGAGTCACAGCACATGAAAAAGCTGACCACGCCAGCTCAGGCTCACAGTGTGCGTCATCCTGTTCCAAGTGTCCTTCTACCTATGCCTTGGTTCCATCCCTTCCTATCCTTAGGGACACTGCTCCCTGTATTTCATGGATTGTGCAGCTGCAGCCACCACCGTTGTCATCCTCACTATCACTGCTGTTGACAATGTGGCTTAGAGGTTAAGAACAAAACCTCTGGAGCTGGAATGCCAGGACTTGAATCCCAGATCTGTTATGTCCCTGCCAAGTGATCTGTTTCCTTATCTATAAATGGGAAAATAATAGTCTACCAACAAACATGGAGTTGAGAGGCTCAAATACAAGTCAAGGGCAAGACCTGGCATAAAATTCCAGTCCCTGCCACCCTCCACCCTCCTGGCCATCATCAGTAACGCTGCTTCAGTTTTCTATTGCAGCTCAACAAATTACCCCACAACTGTGGCAGCTTAAAATAATTATTTGTATAAAATTTCATGATTTTATAGGTTAGAAATTTAGGCAAAGCTCAACCAGGTGATCCTTCTGTGCTCTTTGTGACGCTTACAAGGTCACTTGGTGGTTTCTAAGGTTTTTTAAAAAAAATTTTTATTGAGTTTAAGAGTTCTTAACATGTTCTGGATGCAGATTTCTTCTCTGGTATATGATTTGCAATATTTTCTTTCATTCTGTTGTCCTTTCATGTTCTTTTTTTTTCTTTTATTTGTTTTTTTTTTAATTAATTGATTACAAGGAATGTTACATTAAAAAACATAAAAAACAAAAAAGATAAAAGGATCCCATATAACTCATTCCCTACCACATCATTTTTGTAAATTGTATTTTTTTGAAGATATATACATCACAAAAAAACATGAGGTTACACTGAAAAACATACGAGGTTCCTATATACCCCCAACCCCCACCCCAAAAACCTCCCTCATCATTGTGGCAGCCTCATCGCACCCAGTGAACACATTTTGGGGCACTGCTGCACCACACAGATAATAGTTTAGCCTGTAGTTCACACTCTCCCCCAGTACAATCAGTGGGTTATGGCAGGATATATAAAGTCCAGCATCTGGGAAGCAGACTTTGGCCCAGGGGTTAGGGTGTCCGTCTACCACATGGCAGGTCCGTGGTTCAAACCCCGGGCCTCCTTGACCCGTGTGGAGCTGGCCCATGCGCAGTGCTGATGCACGCAAGGAGTGCTGTGCTACACAGGGGTGTCCCCGCACAGGGGAGCCCCACGCGCAAGGAGTGTGCCCCGTAAGGAGCGCTGCCCAGGGCAAAAGAAAGTGCAGCCTGCCCAGGAATGGTGCCACACACACAAAGAGCTGATACAACAAGATGACACAACAAAAAGAAGCACAGATTCCCGTGCTGCTGACAACAACAGAAGCGGACAAAGACGACGCAGCAAATAGACACAGAGAACAGACAACCGGGGTGGGAGGGAAAGGGGAGAGAAATAAATAAATCTTTAAAAAAAAAAAAAAAGCTCACAGCGAATGGACACAGAGAGCAGACAATGGGGTGGGGGGTGGGGGATGGGGGTTGGGGGTTGGGGGAAGGGGAGAGAAATACATAAAAGAATAAATCTTTAAAATAATAATAATAAGTGATAAATCCAACTCCCACGTTAAAGGCCTGGGGGGTCTCTGTACTCTAACTCTTGGTTCAGAAACAAAATGTTGTGTTTGGAGCAGTTATATTGCTCCAGTGTGGTCTCTATGGTGTTTCTTACACTTGAGCAACAGAAATCCAATAAACAAATATTTAAAGTGCATTTTAAAAACAAAAAACAAAAAAGACCCAAAAACTATGACTAGACCTCAGCCCAGACCAACTGAATGAGAATCTCTGGACGTGGAGCCTGGCATCAGCATTTTTAAAGCTCCCCAGGTGACAATGTGCAGAGTTGAGAACTGAGACCCACTGATCTGTACACATTAATGGAGCCCAAATTTTTACCTATGGCCCTAAATGCTCCCGAGTCTAAACCTGTGTACCCAAAGGCCAATAAAATATCTCCATGTGAATGTTTACAAAGTCCACTCAAATCTATCTTGTCTAAAACAGAACTCCTAATCTCCCCCAGTCTTGTCGCCCTACTTCTAGTCTTAACCCCGTTTAATTCATTCTCCATAATAACAGAATCAAATCATGTGTGCCCCTGCTCAAGTCCTATCAACTGTTCTCTCCAGCTGCTAGAATAAAATCAGGAATCTTGGCCACAACTTGCAGGGACATGCCGACTCGGCCCTGTCCACCTTCCTGACCACGCCCTGCACCACTCTGTCCTCTTCACAGTGCCCAAGATACACTGGCCTCCCTTCTGTCCTCAGATACACTCAACTCCTTCCTGCATCGGAGCCTTACACTTGCTATTCTCTCTGCCTAGAATATAAATTTATTCCAGCTACAGTGCGTGGCTTACTCTTTATCAGTCAGGCTTCAGGTCAAATTTCATCTCAAAAGCTTTAAATTTGCTTCCCTGACCACCCTATCGCTGTTCTCTCCTATCATACTGCTTTTTCCTTCCCTTCAACGTACTTACCACTATCAGAGCGCTGGAACCAGAGTGCCTGAGTTCAAATCCAACTTAGCCCCTTACAGGCTCTGTAACCTTGGGATAATTACTTAAAATCTCTGGCCTCAGTCTCCACATTTGAAATATGAGGATAACAACAGTACCCACCTGATAAGGTTGATGCATGTAAAATGCTTAGAACAAGTTCCCGACACAGAGGAAGCATTCAAGTGTAAGCTATCAGTATTACTGTCAGAGAGGTATTGTCTGTCTCCTCTATTAGAAACCCCAAAAGCAGGAAACAATCTCATTCACAACTGTATTCACAGAGCAAACACAAAATACACCCTCAATAAGTATACGTTACAGGAATAAATACACATTCAGGTCTACCATTTTGGACAGGCAAGGCTAACCTAAGTTTGCTTTCCAGAGGCATGTGATTATAAGAAAAACCATCCCTTTACTTCATCCAGTCGCAAGTGATGTATAACTAAAGAGGCTCGAGGGATACAGCAGCAAACTAAACAGACTTCAAATCTCAGCTGACCACAAGCAAGGAAATTCCAGACTGCAACAGGACAATTGGGTTTGTGTTTCTAAGTTACCTCAGTTTTATGTTTCTAAGAATTACGTCAATTCTCAAAGTTGATATACAAAACAAAAGTAGTTCTGTCTGCTTCTAGCGTACTGGATTTGGAGTCGCACACAAGTATAATTCCCAGAAGTATGGAAATAAAAGAAAAGGTGAATTCTATAATACAGAGAAATTATAACTATGCATGGTACTCTAAAGAGGTCCGTAATGCTGCAAGGGCACCCAAATGAGTACATCAGGAAGCACAGGTATAAGAAATGAAGATTAGTTCAATTTTCACATAAAGGAAGAAAATACTGATTAATGTAACCTGGCAGCCTACTGCCTCAGTCTCCCACTCCCAGGTTAAGCAGGAACAAAGGAAACCAGCTTAAGCCAGTCCTATAGGCAGTAAAAAAAGATGCCCAAGAAAGAGCTAAGTCAATACCAATTCAGCACTAAATTCCATTCCTTATTTGGCAAAGGGGAGCAGGTGAAAAGTAAAATGGTTGGAATGTGATGGGGGAAGCGGTTAATCACAAACTTTTGCGCGGGAAAGTTAGATCTTCTGGGATAGGCTGTAACCTCTGAAGTATCCAGTCTATGGAGAAACAGAGGAAGGGCTTGCGTGCTAGGCTTAGGGGTACAAATTGTGTCATTTTTCTTTGTTAGGGGCGCCAGCCATGTTTTCTGGTTGTGCGCCGCTTCTTGCAAGATTGAGAATAAATTCTTTTCTTCCCCACAACCAGGTAAGCCTTATTTTCTTCCAGAAGAAGATTTCTTTCTAACATGGGTTGAAAAGATACCTAGCAGTACAGAAAAGTCTATGTGGATTTGATAATGAAGAATAAAACCACTTTGCAATCTAGTGAAACATATTAGGAAGGACTGCCCAACAGCAATATCCTAAAAGATGAGATTGTTTCTCCTGGAAAAATATATAGCTCACTATCAGACTAATGGTTTAATAATTATGAAATAGTAAAATGGAAAAGTATTTTGTGATAAAAATGATCTTACAGATAATCTGAATCTGTAGGACATGACCAATGATTTCAGTTGTTTAAACAGCACATAGGGAATGGTGCTGCAGTCATGCAACAAGCAAGTACACAACAGAGATGCAGAGGTCAGTGTCTGCTCGGCACCACCTTCCGCCAACCTTTCCCTCCCGCCGCTGTCCCTAGCACCCCTCGCTAGCAAAGACAAGGATGTTCCCTCAACTGCATCGAGGTGGTCTGGGCAGTTGTTTCCCCTATATGGACTGAAATCAACCTCACAGTAAGAAAATACCTGAGTGGACTTGAAGGTCCTACAATGGCTGAAAGGCAGTGATAAGTAATGGGAAGAAGACAGGTTTTGAAGTGACTGGGTTCAAATCCCAGCCCTGATACATATCAGTGGCTTACCCTCAGGCAAGCCCCCTACCAGTACCTCAGTTTTTTCATCTTCTCAAGGGGGATGATGATGATACCCATCTTACAAGACTGCCAAGGTTTAGGCAGGATATGCTCAATACGACGTCTGCTGCCATTAACCACATTAGCAAGGAAATTCTGTAAATGGTCAGCACACTGCCAGCCAGTGTAACTTTTGGTTCAACGTGAAGGCTCCTGTTCCTACCCTCCCTATCAACTCAGCTCTAGATTTTCACAGAGGATTAGCAGAAGAATGCCTTGAAATTACAGGGTAGACAGGAATTGATTCTAACTTGACTATTGAACAGAAAGCTCTAGCTAACTGGATGTTCTGATGAAAAAAATTACCAGTTTTCAAACACCTGGAATATAATAAAAATTCACTTAACACTAAAAAATACTGAGCATATAAATTTAATGTAATCTCTACCAAAATTCCAACAGCGTTTACTACAGAAATGGAAAAGCTGATCCTCAAATTCATAGGGAATTGCAAGTGGCCCTGAACAGCCAAAACAATCTCGACAAAGTACAACTTTGGAGGACTCACAATTCCTGATTTCAAAACTTACAACAAAATTATAGTAATTAAAAGTATGGTCCTGGCATAAGGATAGACACTGAGACCAATGAAATAGAACTGAGAGTCCAGATACTAACTCACTTATCTACGGACAGTTGACTTTTTGACAAGATGCCAAGTCCATTCACTAGGGAAGAAACAGTCTCTTCAACATTGGTGCCAGGTCAATTGGAAATCCACATGTAAAAGAATGAATGTGGACCCTTACTTCTCACTACTTAATGAAATAATACATCAAAATTATTTCAAAATAGATCAAAGACCATTTTGTACTAAAAAACTAGTACTAAAAAACTATTAAAAAAAAAAAAAAGGAATTATCTTCAGGACCTTGCAATAGACAATACATTTTAGATTTTACACCAAAAGCACGAGCCACACAAAAAAAAAATAGATAAAAAGAACATCAAAACTAAAAACTTTTGTGCAAAGGACATTAGCAAGAAAGTGAAAAGACAACTTACAAAATGGGAGAAAAGAGTTTCAAATCATGTATCTGATAAAGGTTTAATATCCAGAATATATAAAGAACTTGTACAACTCAAGAGACAAACAACCCAATTAAAAACTGGGCCAAGGACTTGAATAGACATTTCTCTAAAGATGGTATCCAAGAGGCTAACAAGTATATGAAAAGACATCACATACTCAAACTTCATTAGCCATCAAAGAAATGACAATTAAAGCTACAATGGATACCACTTCACACCACTTCACGCTAGAACAGCCATTATTTTAAAAACTGAAGGGACAGCTTTCACCTACCATTTGGGAGGGCCTGGGTTCGATCCCTGGGGCCTCCTCGTGAAAAAGAATAGAAAGCAGGCTCACATGGTGAGCCAGTGCCCACATGAGTGCCCACATGGTGAGCCAGTGCCCCACACAAATAAGTCACGCAGCAAGATGACGACGCATCAAAAGAGAGACAAGGGGAGAGTCAAGGTGAAGCACAGCAGAAACTGGGAACTGAGGTGGCGCAAGTGACAGGGAACCTCTCTCCACATCAGAGGTCTCCAGGGTTGAATCCTGGTGAATCCTAGAGGAGAGAAGATGAGAAGACAGAACAAACAGCAAAAAACAAAACAAAACAAAAACACAGCAGGGTGGGAGGAGAGGAAGGGGGAAAAGTAAATCTTAAAAAATAAAATAAAATAATAACTGAAGATAAACTTCACCAAGGATGCGGAAAAACAGGAACCCTCATATATTACTATTAAGAATGTAAAATGGTGCAGCCACTGTGAAAAATAGTTTGATCAGTCCTCAGAAAATAAAGCACAGAATTAACCATATGATCTACCAATTCCACTCCTAGGTACATACCCCCAAGAAGTGAAAACAGGAACTCAAGTGGGTATTTTTATACTAATATTCATGGCATAATTGCTGAAAACGGAAAAAAAAAAAGAGAGAGAAAACCCACTGTATTAGTCAGTCAAAGGGGTACTGATACAAAATATCAGAAATGAGTTGGTTTCTATAAAGGGTATTTATTTGGGATAGAAGTTTACAGCTATCAGGCCATAAAGCATAAGTTATTTCCCTCACCCAAGTCCACTGCCACATGCTGGAGCAAGATGGCTGCCAACATCTGCCAGGGTTCAGGTTTCCCAGGTTCCTCTCTTCCCGGGGTTCATTCTCTCCAGGCTCAACTACTCTGTTTCCTCCACAAGGTCAGCTGTAGACTAAGAGGCTCTCTAGGCTCTGCCTCTCTCCACAAGGTCAGCTGTAGACTATCAGGTGAATGGCTCTCTCTCTCTTCCCAGGGTTTTGGCTGTGTCTCCATTTTCCAGGCTCCACATCAAGACACCAGCATCAAAACTCCAACTTCAAAATCTCCAACTCTGTCTTATGCCATGTCTTTTTTCTGTGAGTTTCCACCCCTGGGGACTCAATACCCTACTGATGTGGCCCAATCAAAGTCCTAATCATAATTTAATCATGCCCAGGTATAGACCAGCTTACAAACATAATCCAATATCTATTTTTTGGAATTTATAACTATATCAAACTGCTACACCCACCAAATATCCATCAGGAAGAGAATGAATAAACAAATTGTGGTATATTCATACCATGGAATGTATTAAATTACCTTCAAAACATTATTTATTATTTATTACCCTCAATACATTATTTATTTTTTTGCAATTTAACAGTATCTATGAAAATTGTAGCTATATATATCTGTAGCTTCACACTCACGGGCACTACATGACATATGAACAAGTGTATTTATTGCAACAATGTTTGTGATAATAAAAGGTACTGATTACTTAAATTATAAACCCCATTATTTTAAAAAGTACTTATCTTTTTGGGATTGAGGGAAACAAAACCCTACAATTTTTGTAGCCCCTTTTAGTTTAAACATAAAAACAAAACGTTAAAAACAACACTGTATTTCTGTGTATACATAAGTGTTTTTAAAACTTTGAAGTTATAAAGATATAGATTTAAATTTTAGGAATAAAATCTTTTAAATTGAGGGGGAAAACAACTTCGAGAAAAGTAGGAAAGATTCACATTCTTCAAAATACTAACAACTGATTTTACCCAGACACAGGTGGCAATTTTGTCACTGGAATAGTGGAAGGAACTGTGCAAGACATAGATGGGACAGCTAGGCAGTGTGCCTAAAGGAGACTCGCACTCTTTTTTCTGAGTTACTGGGGCTGGGGATTGAAGTTGGGACCGCGCATGCAGGGAGCCAGCACTCAAGCACTGAGCCACATGGGTTCCCCTGAGTTTGTTTGTTTGATTGCTCGTTGTTTGTTTTTGTTCTTAGGAAGCACCAGGGACCAAACCTGGGACCTCCCATGTTGGAAGCAAGCACTCAACCGCTCGAGCCACATCCACTCCCCGTACTCTTTTTAAAGGAGAAAAGATGCTTATCCCTCCCATTCTGTCATTCAATACTTAGCTAATATGAGGATTTTTTTAAAAGATAAATTTATTTCCCCCCCCCCCACGCTGCTTACATTCGCTGTCTGCTATGTCCATTTGCTGCATATTCTTCTGTGTCTGCTTGTCTTCTCTTCTTGTCTTCTCTTTAGGAGGCACTGGGAACCATTCCAGAACCTTCCAACATGGGAGAGAAGCACTCTTTTGAGCCATCTCAGCTCCTTGGTTTGTTGTGTCTCTCACTGTCTCTCCTCTGAGTCTCTTTTTTGTTGCATCATCTTGTTGCACCAGCTCTCCATGAGGGCCAGCTCACTTTCACCAGGAGGCCCCAGGAACCGAAACTGGGACCCTCCATATGGTAGATGGGAGCGCAAACACGTGAGCTACATTTGCTTCCCAATATGAGCATTTTTAACTCAAACTTAATCTAGCTTTGAAATGACTGAATAGTTCATTCTTTTCCAAGTATGTTATTAATGTTTTCCTTGGAAATCTTGTAGCCTATCCTCTTTGACCTTCTCAGAGTCACCCGGGATAGAAACAATCTATATAGTCAAGTTTTCAGTCCCCAATACTCAAATAAATAAGAACTTTCTAAAATTAAGGGATGAGATATACCTGAAAATTACTTCAACACAACAGGCCAAAACACTCCTGAAAAATTACAGTTTTTTGTTTGTTTTAAGTTAGGCCAGTAAAAATATATTGGGAAATGGGGGAAAAGAACAGCGCTTGCTGAGAAATGGGAGCAAAGGACGGAAATACACATCGAGATTCGGTGTGGGCTCCTCTAGGCAGAGAACGCCTACAGCATATTTAATAAATCAAAAATGCAGAGCACTCACAAATAACCGTAACACAGCATAAAAAATAAATATCCCAGAAAGTGTGACCCTCTACAGCAGCAGATACTTTGAAAATCCTAGTTCCAAGGCCTTTCTGAGTTGGAGCTTGGCAAACTGATATAATGTCTTTAAAATGCTAACTGCTTGAAGGGTAAAAACTGACATTTGAAAGGAAAATTCATAGTAAAGGAAACCTCCAAAATGGGTTAGGATTAAATTTCGCTTCCTTTTCAGCTAACAGGCTCTGAGAAGGAAGCAACAGCAGCACCGTGTCAGCAGAGGGATCACCAACATCTCCCCACTCCAAGACACACGAAGGAAGGGGTTGCTGTATTTGGCACTTCTCTGATTAGTAGGTGAGGGTGAATTTTTTTCATGTGTTTTTTTAGATGTGAAATTTCCCACAGGGTCTGTTTATTTCCTTTGGCCACCTATCTGTTGAGATATTGATGTGTTTATTTAAATAAATAGTATATAGCTTTTAAGCTTCTGTCATGGATGACATACCCAGAATATAACCTTCCATAATTTTATTTTACAAGTAAATATTTTAACACTTTGTATATTTAGCTTCGCAAATCTCTTCTTCTGCGATATCTTCTACTTTGAAGGAGAAAGTTATCTTTACTTAACCAGCACAAGTCTAATAAAATGTTTCAAGAAAGTACTAAGCCAGTGAATCTCAGAAATACTTTTTTTCTCCACAACATCTCTCTAACTTCTAAGATTTCTCTATAATCCACCCAGAATTTATTTGATGTATATGAGATATAATATAGAGCAAACTGAAGCGGTAGACCACATGGCCAACAAAGCAACGGCGGCCCTACCCGGCCAGAAACCTCCTGAGGGATCCGTGAGATCCCAGCCACAACGATCCCGTTCAGGGCCAAGGGAAGGCCCTCAAAAGGCTTCACCACTGGCACCCTGAAAAATGACAGGCGGGGCATCCAATCAGAACAGCACATAGAGTTTAAAAAGTCCTGACTTGGGGCCCCACAAGCGCGCAGCTCTCCCTGCAGCACAGCCGTGGTTCACGCCTCAGACCGTGCACTTCTCTTGTTTTGTTTCCTAATAAACTCTTTACTCCCTTGCCTACCCTATGGCGTGTCCTTAAATTCTTTTATATGACATAAGCCAAGAACCTAGACGCCCAGAAACCTGTGCCATCTGGTAACAAAACCATTCTTCTCAAATAGTTTTCCAATGATCTCAATACCAATTATCTTTTCTCTCCTCAGACAAGCCAGTCTTATTTCTTATTTTCTTATCTTGGTCCAATGATTCATGTGTCTATTTTTGTGCCAGCAGCACCCAATTAACTGTTCCATAATGTACAGTTGTCTCTCCTTGAAAAAGTTTATCAGTTTGTATTTGTTTCCTATTTGTAATAAAATGCACCAAGTCATATACTCCAGGTTGTTGGGAAATTAGAAATATCTAGCACAATATCTGGCACATAGTGGCTGACCTACAAATAGTAAACATTTGAATAGTTATAGTGTCTGATGGGAACATAAAAGTGACATGCTAAAAAATTCATCTCAAAAACTTCAATAACATTAAGTTTAATCAAAAGTTAAAATACATCATTTAAAATTATTCTATTATAAACTTGTATGTCACCTTTTTAATTTTAAATAAAATGTGTTCAATCTATACCTATCAACACACTTAGCACTAATCATTTTGTGAGCAATTCTCTTTAATTCAATCCCTACATTAATAGTCTAGAAAAGTTTACTGAAAACAGACATGGGTGTGGTTTTGAACACAACTCCAGGAGAGGCAACTAAAGAAACATAAGCCGACCCAACTGGTTAATGGAAAAATTTAAGAGAACTTTAACATATCCTATCCTGTTTTTATTTCCAAAATCTGTGTGATAACATCGGTACAAAAAAGAATTTGGCTTTGGTCTTCATCAAAATTAAATGTGCCTCTCAATGCCAGATGATGAATAAATGTGCTCCATGCATATCTAGTGGTGGCTCTGAGGCCACACTACTGGATTCTGAGCTCAGTTTTACCACTACCAGCTGTTTAACTTTGGGAACATTTCTTCATCTCTCTATGCCTCAATTTCGTCATCTGTAAAACAGGGACAATACTGTCATCTACTTGCTGGTTTTAAGATTAAATGAGTTCATGAGTATAGTCCTGGTACAGAGTAAGCATTCAATTAGTGGTAGTTATTATCACTGGCAGCAGCAGAGTCATCTCTAAGGACAATCTCAAAAATAAATAAAGAACACTGGAAGATTCTATGACAGGCACTGATGAAATATCTTCCTGGGTATGTGCAAAGGTATACACACAGCCACCACATATTAAGCGTTCCCTCTTTCAGGCCGTACCACTGTTCTGTCCCGTCCATCTATGACAATGACTAGACTGCCAGTTTACTAAAGGGTGGAGCTACAGTGCTTTGCCTTCTGACAACCCA
Source organism: Dasypus novemcinctus (assembly GCF_030445035.2). Lineage (NCBI taxonomy): Eukaryota > Metazoa > Chordata > Mammalia > Cingulata > Dasypodidae > Dasypus > Dasypus novemcinctus. Next base: position 206,576,442 of record NC_080673.1, read on the forward strand.
ACACAATGTGCTGACCATAGCAGTTCTTTAATAAATGTTTATTAAATTAACGTAAGAGAAAAAAAGCAGTGAGAGAGAAACTGAGATTCACACATTTTTACCAACACAAGGAAAATTGGTAATTAGAAGTCACTGGTGATTTAAAGATGATTACCTTGAGTCCCGGAGAGAAGTAATGACTTCACCAGGTTTCCCATGCTGATCGTCACTGGCCACACTGAAGCCAGCTCCTCCCTGTACCAAGCAGAACACCAAGGACTGCAAACTGAACCTTTTACACTCAACCTCAAACTGAATAAATTTTCTGATTTTAAACCAGTACAGCACTACTACTTCCACTACCAATAAAAAACACTTGGAGGTCTCAAATAAGTCAGATACTCTGAGAGGCTCTAACACCCAAGTAGAGTCGCAATAAATAAATAAATAAAAAGCTTGCATTATAAGAAATACATGAGTTGTGAGAAGATGGTGGAGCACGAAGGTCCAGGAATCAGTCCCTCTAACAGAACTACTACTAAACAGGCAGGAACTGGCTGGATCACCTATTTTTAAACTCTTGAGTCCAACAGAACACGGTACAGCATCCAGGGAACAGCAAGAGGAAGAGGCTGATAAATTACGGTTAAAGCATCACTACATTGCTCTCCAGACAGCTGTTACTGGTGCCCATCCCCCATTCTGGCAGCAGGCCACCATGAGGTCCACTTCAGGGTTAGCTTGCTGGTGCCAGAGAGGGACATAAAATTTCACTTCCCCAAAGTGGGTAGGGGATGAAGCCAATGCTGATCACTGCTTCTGATTAGCTATTTCCGATCACTGGAGGCCAGAGTCTGAATGCAGCAACTGTCCCAACCTGCCCCAGACAAAGGCAGCAGAGGAGGCTTAAAGACATATGCTTGCTCAGAGCTGCAGAGGACAGGTGAAGGGCTACACTGACTGGGCAAGTCAGGAAAGGGCAGCTTTGGGGGAGTTGTGGAAGAAGTGCCCAGTATCCTTCCTGACCCTTTCCACATCCCCTTCCTAAGGCAGTATGTAGCAGGCTGGGGCTCCCTTATTCTGGCTGGGAAAGACTGACTTGGGAACTCCTCTCCTTTGAGGGCCTCCTCCCTGCCCCCAGAATCTGCTCTCCAGTCAAAAGCAGCTTGAGACAAGGAAAACAGTGAAAGAAACAATTGAGGTAGATGGCCTGGGATAAAGGCTTACCTGCTTTGAATCCTGCAGCAGAACACCCAGGAAAGGGAAAAGGTCTGTTTCCTGGGCAGTAGAGGGGGGCATTCAAATTCCTAAAAACAGGCAAACTCCTAAGGCCACTAGTAAGCACAAGCCGAGGACAAGACACAGGTCAGAAATGACATGCATGACCCTGTACTCTGCGTTCACCTTGGGCTGACCTGCGTGACAGGGAGGTTGAACTGACAGAGAGCACTAGACAATGCAAAGTCAATAAGCAAACACAGTGAAAATTGGCTTTTGCTTAGATTTGCTTGGTTTTGTTAGCTCCTGACCCTCAAAAAAATGTGTCATATTACAGCCGGTTAAAAATCAAAGAAACAAAAAAATAACAAGTGTGGGAGAGGATGCAGAGAAATAGGAACACTCATTCATTGCTGGTTTCAATGAAAATGGTGCAGCTGATGTGGAAAACAGTTCGGCAGTTCCTCAGAAAGTTAAGCATAGAAGCATCATACGACACAGCAATCCCATTCTTGATATAAACCCAAAACAAATGAAAGCAGGGACTGTAACACGTATGTGCACACCAATGTTCACAGCAACATAAATCACAACTGCCAAATGATGGAAGCAACCCAAGTGTCCATCAACTGATGAATGGATACATAAAATGTAGTATACACACACAATGGAAAATTATTCAGCTATAAAAAGGAATGAAGTCCTGATACATGCAACAACATGAGCAAACCTTGAAAGATGTCATATTGAGTGAAATAAGTGAGCTACAAAAGGACAAATATTGTATAATCTCACTGATTTGAAACACTAGAATAAGCCAGAATCTAGAATACAGGTTACCAGGGATTAATATGGGCTATAGAAAATAGTATAATTACAAAAATGTATACCTTAGTCAAGTGAAACAAATGTACCACACCAATGCAAGGTGTTAATAATAGGTTGCCATATGAGAACCCTGAATTTTTTTTTTTTTTTTTAATTTTGGGAAGGAAAAATTTATTAACAACTGGCCAAGCTCAGGAACTTTTGTTGAAAACCCCAAGCTGAGAACCCTGAATTTTATGTATGATTTTTTCTGTATACCCACAACTTCTCTAATAAAAAACAACAAAAAATAAAGAAATACATGAAACCTCAAGGACCAAAGACCCAAAATAATGCAAGTGAAACTAGAACTGGAAATGGAAAGTACTTATAAAGGTCATGTTACCAGAGGACAAATTCCAAAAAACAACATGGGGGGTTGGGGTAGGGAAAGGGGAGCTAATGAGCCAGAACCCTGTAAGGAGGCTGTAGAAGTTGTCTCAGGTAAGCAGTGATCCTCGCTCTTAATACAAGTAAATAAAAATCTTCTCAGAAAGAAACATCCTCAATTTCGGTACGAGGTTTTCTACAGAGTAATACTAACCAAATATGAACTTCAAGTTAAAAATTCAACAAACTCAGAAACAACCTCAGCGTGAGATTCATCAAAAACAACCACCTTAGATTTACATCCTGTAACGGTTTGAAGCTCTTTTGTGAATCCCAGAAAATCATATTCTTAAAACTAATCCATTCCTGGATTCAATGAGAGACTCACTGATTACATTAGATTCAGTGAAGGGACCCTAGTTTGGGTCACTTTAGGGACTTTGATTGGACTACATCAGTGAGGCCAGACCCAGGTTGTTCTCTGTGGAAACAAGGGGTTGGGATGCGCCCCCTCTTACATGAAACACAGTCTAAAGCACAAAGCTACCCCACCTAACCTAGACACTCACTGGTTAAAAAGTAACAGGTCTATTTCAAACTTTGATCTCCTTAAGGCTATATACTCACTTCCTATGATAATATCACCAAACACCTCATTTGTGCACCTCATGTAACTTTTGCAGAACCTGTTCTCATACCCTATAAGGCCTCTGTCCTGAGACTCCTTATATTTCCCCTTTTGTTGCTTCTTTGAGGAAAGCTAACTTCATTCTTCAACCTGCTGCCACTGAAGGAAGTCCCAACAAAGTTCACCTCTAACCATTTGTCGGGTGCGTTTTTTGGTTTTACAGCTGCCCCCAATCCGTGCCCTTCAAAGTTGGGTTGAAATAGTCTCCACCCTCCTCTGCAGGCTTATATAAACTGAGCACTGAAAGCAGCAACACAAAAGTGAAAGGAAGCTACCATTTTGACCCTGCCATGTGAAAGAGAGGATCAAGTGCAATCACAGAAAGACAAAGGCGGCCTGAGAGGCTGAGAGAGGTCCCAGAGGCCAGAAGTTGAAATCAGCTGAGCAGAGAGGTACAGAAAGAGGACCCCAAGAGGCTAGGCCCAGGGACAGCTCAAAGGTGCCATGTGCTTGATGGCCCATAGCTGAGCACAAGAAGAAAATATGCCTGGAGGCAAAGACTGAGACCTGGCAGATATCCAGTCATTTTGCCTTGCCACTTGGCAGGAATCCCCGAGACAGCATCTCTGATGAGGCCCTGATTTGGACATTTTCACAGTCTTGGAACTTGTAAGATTTTACACCAAATAAATTCCCTTTATATTAATAAGAGCCAAAACATTTCTGGTAAATTACATTGGGACCCTTAAAAAGATTTTAGATACTAGAATTACACAGACCACAGATTAACTACATATGAAATGCTTAAAAAATAAATTAACCATAAATATGACAAGCCATGGAGACTACCAAAAATGAGAAAGCAGAGTTGACAAAGAAACCAAATAGAACCTTTAGAAATGAGACATGTAGAAATTTTAAAAACCAACAGATGAATTAATCATAGCTTTAGACACAAAGAGAGAATTAGTGAATTAAAAGATACACACTGGGTAGCAGATGTGGCTCAACCACCTGGGCGTCTGCCTACCACAAGGGAGGTCCCAGGATCAGGTTTCGGTGCCTCCTAAAAAAGGAAAGATGACGAGCAAATGCCGCCTCCCACCACAGAGCTACACGCTGCCCCTGCCGCAACAAGTGGAGGTCACAAGCCTGCAAACATGGCAGCCCACGGGCGGAGGAGGCTCAGCCTGCTGGGCACGAGCCTCTCATGGGAGGTCCCAGGTTCAGTTCCCCAGGTCTCCTGGAGAAGGAGAGCAAACAATGAGCAGACGGACGAAAGAAATATCTGGCGGGAGGTAGGATAAATAAAAATAAATTTAAAAAATAATAAATAAATCTTTAAGAAAAAAAGATTTGAAATAATTGCCCAGAAAACAAAAGAAAGACAAGGAATTGGAAAATATGAAAGGAAATATAGAGGAAAGAATAAAAAGTTCTACTACCCATTTACTTGGAGTTATAGTTAGAAATAATATAGGGAAGAGTCAACAGTCAAAAGAGTGGTTGATGATTTTCCAGAACTGAAGGACAGGAATCCATACATATGAAACAAAATAAATAAGGAGAAATCCATACCTTATACACATTGTAACCAATCTACAAAACAGCAAAGACAAAACAAAACAAAACAAAAAAAGCTAAAATCAACCAGAGGAAAAGAGACATACCTAACAAACGGATAACAATTATCGACTACTGGAAACTTGTTAACAGAAACAACAAAAGCTAGAGGGCAGTAGAATATCTCACCATGCTAAGAGGAAATAACTGTCAATCTAGATTTCTACACCAAGCAAAACTGTTTTTCAGAAGTTTGTGTGAAATAAAGTACTTTCAAATGAACAAAACAGAGGTAGCACCTGAAAACCTACAGTTCAAAGGACATCTAAAGAAGTACCTTCAGAAAATTTTTTAAAAAAAATGAACCAAGGAGAAAAATCAGAAATACAATAAAGATGATGAATATAGGAATTGCTAAATGGGAAAGTACAGTTAAAAGGGTTTTTTACTGCTGTTGTTTTGGTTTTTTTGTAGGAAAACAGTGATGATGTCTAATTTAGAGTTTTAAAAAAAAGGCCAGGGCTAAATCTGAGAGTTGAACAAGCTGGAGTTAAAATATTTTAATGTCCTTGTTTTGCCTGGGGTGGGGGAGGTAATAAGACATAGACTTTGGATTTCATTAAACATATATGGTAAAATTTCAAGGAGAACACTAAAAGAATATAAGTAGAGCATATAATTTCCAAACCAAAAGAGAGTTGAGAATAAAGAAAAACCAACAAAAAAAAACTCAGTTTTTTAAAAACACAAACATAGGGAGGAAGAAAGAACAAAGGAAAAGAGGTAAAACTACATACAAAATACAAATTTATCAGGATCACAATAAATGTAAATGAGCAAAATTATGCCAGTTAAAAGAGATAAATTACATGTAGTTATAAGAGACATCCATTGTATTAAGCTGAATAATGACCCCCAAAGATATTAGGTCTTAATCTCTGGAGTCTGTGAAAGTTACCTTGTATGGTGAAGACTTTGCAGGTGTGACTAAGTTAAGGCTCTTGAGATGGTTAGAGTAGCCTGAACCATCCAGGTGAGCTCTAAATGCAATCACCAGGATCCTTATAAAAGGGAGGCAGAGAGAGATTTGACTACTGAGATGAGAAGGCAGTAAGACCAAGGAGGCACAGACTGAAGTGATGCTACCACAAATGAAGAGGCCAGCAGCCACCATAAGCAGGCAAGGAACAGTTTATCCCCTGCAACCTCTACAGGGAACAACGGTGCTGCCAACACCTTGACTTTGGCCCAGTGATAATGATTTCAAACCTCTCCTCTGCCGAAGTGAGAGAATAAATTTGTTGCTTTAAGCCAAGTTTCTGGTAACTTGTTACAGCAGCAACAGGAAACACCCATAAACACACGCACACAAAAAATGTGAAAGTAAATGGAAGAAAGTACATAAACCAACCCAACAAAAGTTATAACTATACTAATGAAGACAAAAAAGGAGCAAGAGAGAAGCGGACTTTGCCCAGAGGATAGGGAGTCCGTCTACCACATGGGAGGTCCGCAGTTCAAACCTCAGGCCTCCTTGACCCACGTGGAGCTGGCCCACACGCAGTGCTGATGTACGCAAGAAGTGCCATGCCACGCAGGGGAGTCCCCCACGTAGGGGAGCCCCACGCACAAGGAGTGCACCCTGTAAGGAGAGCCGCCCAGCGTAAAAAAAGTGCAGCCTGCCCAGGAGCGGTGCCACACACACGGAGAGCTGATGCAGCAAGATGACGCAACAAAAAAACAAACAGATTCCCATGCCAATGACAACAACAGAAGTGGACAAAAAGAAGAACACACAGCAAATAGATACAGAGAATAGACAACTGGGGCGGGGGACGGGGGGGGGAAGGGGAGAGAAATAAATAAAATAAATCTTTAAAAAAAAAAGGAGCAAGAAAAATTAAGTATTTGTTCAGGACAGAAAACAATCATTAATGATAAAAAGTTAAATTCAAAGGAAGATGAAAATTCTAAACTGATATATGACTAATAAAAGATATATATATAAAGCAAAAATTGCTTGAACTCCAAAAAAATAGACAAATCTACCATCACAATGGTAGATTAACACATACTCAATTATTGATAGGCCAGGCAGTCAAAATATTAAGACAGCAGACTTGGCCCAGTAGTTAGGGCGTCCGTCTACCACATGGGAGGTCCGCGGTTCAAACCCCGGGCCTCCCGACCCGTGTGCCGCTCGCCCATGCACAGTGCTGATGCACGCAAGGAATGCCATGCCACACAGGGGTGTCCCCGGCGTAGGGGAGCCCCACGCGCAAGGAGTGCGCCCCGTAAGGAGAGCTGCCCAGTGCGAAAGAAAGTGCAGCCTGCCTAGGAATGGTGCTGCACACACAGAGAATTGACACAACAAGATGACACAACAAAAAAAAAAGGAAACACAGATTCCCATGCTGCTGACAACAACAGAAGTGGACAAAGAAGATGCAGCAAATAGACACAGAGAACAGACAATGGGGGGACGGAGAGAAATAAATATATAAATCTTAAAAAAAAAGTTTCATAAGCAGTAACATTCTTAAAAAATTAAGTAAATAGTATATAGAAAATAAGAACAATGCAAACAAGTTAGACTGTTAGATATATGTAGAGCCTTGCACCTCAAAATTAGAGAATACACAGTTTTCTCTGATATACAGGCAACATTTACAAACATCTCATACTGCCATTAAAGTCAATCTCAAATTTCAGAGAATCAGCAGCATACAAACTATTTTTCTGGTCACAATGCAAATAAAACCTCAGTCAATAACAGGAAGATTTATAAAGAATATGATCAGAAAATCAAATGCAAACTTTTAAATAATTATGGGTAAAAAAAACCATAAGGAATATTTAAATATACTTATATAATGAAAAGACTACCTATGAAAACTATTGGCTTCACTAAAGAGATACTTCTAGAGAATGGATAGCCTCAAACACATCAAAAAAGAATAAGTGCCGAAAACAGGGACAACCAGCAAGATGGTGGCAGACTAAGAAGCTCCTAGCGTCAGCTCCTGCTCCAGGGCAGTTAGTAAACACCCAGAGCTCTCTGGAGCTGCTGAAGCACCTGTCTGGGGGGCTCCAGGAGACCAGAAGAGCATCCTGCCGCATCCTTGAAGGAATGGGAGGAGGAGACTGCCCATCTGCTGAGAACATTCATAAGTAGAGGGCTCCATGCCCCAGAGGCCAGTGCCATCCTCCGCTGGAAGCACAAGTCGCCTCAGGAGCTCTACTGTGGCTGGAATTGAAAGCTTGACTCCCCAAAATATGGGGGAGGAAGAGATGGCTGGGCACCAGCCTCAGCTACTGATGAGTAAATTCACTGCCTGAAGTATAACCCTGAGAACAGCTGAAGTATGAGCCTGTCCAAGTCAGGAGGAGGCTGGTAGCCGCCATCTTAACTCCATGCCTGGCATGAGGGGAAGCAGGGTGGACTGAAAATCCCAGTGCAGGTGGGGACCGGCTTCTTTCCATCCAGATCAGATGGCAGCTCTAGCCTACGTCCCAGCCCCAACTCTGGGAGGAAGGAAGCCAGGAGACCTGCACCAGCCTCTCCAGGTAATTACCCGCCAAGCCACGGAGGCCAGTGATTGTCCTACTTTGGCAGGGCAAGCCACCCCAGGAGCTATTCTGTGGCTGGAATTGGAAGCTCCATTTCCCAAAAACAGGGAGGAGGAGACAGTTGGCCACCAATTTCAGCTACTGATTGGTGGATTTGGCTGGCTAAGGTCCAGGAACAGCTAGAGTGTGAATCTGCCCAAATCAAAGAGAGGTTGGTGGTGGCCATTTTGGCTCCACCCCCAGCCTGAGGGGAAGCCAGGCCCACCAAAAAGCACAGTGACAGCAGGTACCAGTCTCTTACATCCAAATCCGCCGGCAGCCCTAGACTAGGCTTCAGTCCCAACTAAGGCAGGGAGGAGCTGGTGGGCCCTGCACCAGTCTATCCAGGTAACTGTACGTACCTTTGGCTAGGAAAGACTGAAAATCGGAAGTCTACAAGGGCAACTGTGGTTATCCTGGACCCACACTGCAGACTGCTGTCCACACCTGCAGCTCCATCCTGCCCCAGGCAGAGGAGACTGAAGCCTCATCAGTATCTATGGGCAACTACGGTCTACACCTGCATGACTTGGATTATTCCACACAGCTGTGACTCTGTCCTACCCTTAGCAAAGGAAAAAGTTGGGAGACGCTTCATCGGTTCCTGAGGCAATGAGAGCAGCTTGAGCCTCCAACTTATAGCACCAACTACATCCTTAGCTCCTATTGCACAACCAGCAAGGGGGAAAGGGCAGGAAGCCCTAAAGAGAAAAATTGCACCCAGAATAAATACTCTAGTAATCCAGGTGCCAAGACACCAAAAAAAATTACAATCCACACCAAAAACAGGAAGATACGGCCCAGTTAAAGAGACAAGATAAGCCTCCAGATAACATAAAGGAGTTGAGACAACTAATCATAGATGTTCAAACAAATCTCCTTAATAAATTCAATGAGTTGGCTAAAGAGATTAAGGATATTAAGACAACACTGGATGAGCACAAAGAAAAATTTGAAAGCATACACAGAAAACCAGATGATCTTATGGGAATGAAAGGCACAATAAATGAAATTTAAAAACATCCAATCATATAATAGTAGATTTGAGGAGGCAGAAGAAAGGATTGGTGAGCTTAAAGAAACAGCCTCTGAAAGTAAACATACAAAAGAGCAGATGAAGAATGGAAAAAGCTGAACAAGATCTCAGGGAACTTAAAGAAAGGAAAGACATGCAAACATACGTGTCATGAGTGTCCCAGAAGGAGAAGAGAAGGGAAAAGGGGCAGAAGGAATGTTTGAAGAAATAATGGTAGAAAAGTTCCTAACCCTATTGAAAGACATAGATATCCATGTTCAGGAAGCACAATCCGAAAAAATCCAAACAGACCAACTCCAAGACAAATACTCATCAGAATGTCAAATGCCAAAGACAAAGAGAAAATTCTGAGAACAGCAAGAGAAAAGCAATGCATAACATATAGGGGATACCCAAAAAGATTAAGGGCTGACTTCTCATCAGAAACCATGGAGGCAAGACGACAGTGGTCTGATATATTTAAGATACTACAAGAGAAAAACTTTCAACCAAGAATCTTATATCCAGCAAGACTGTCTTTCAAAACTGAGGGCGAGATTAGACTATTCACAGATAAACAGAAACTGAGAGAATTTCTAACCAAGAGACAAGAATTTCAGGAAATGCAAAAAGGTGTGCTAGAGCCTGAAAAGAAAAGAACGAGAGAAAGGCCTGGAGGTGAGTCTAGAAATGAAGATGGTATCAATAAAAGTAACCAAAAGTGTCAAAAAGAGTAGGGAAAATAAAATATGACAGATAAAACTCAAATAGGAATAAACTTAACCAACGATGTAAAGCACTTGTACTCAGAAAACTGCACCTCAATGTTAAAAAAAATCAAAAAAGGGCCTAAATAATTGGAATAACATTCCATACTCATGGATTGGAAGACTAAATATCATTAAGACGTCAATTCTACTCAAACTGATATACAGATTCAATGCAATCCCGATAAAATTTCCACCATTAAAAAAAAAATTGAAAACACGATCATCACATTTATTTGGAAGGGTAAGGGGTCCTGAATAGCCAGCAACATCTTAAAAAGGAAAAGGGAACTCTCATCGCCAGACTGTAATTAGCTATAGTGGTAAAACAGCATGGTACTGGCATAAAGACAGACACGTAGACCAGTGGAACCAAACTGGTGGTTCAGAAACAGACCCTCACATGTATGGTCAAGTGATTTTTGACTAGCCTGTCAGACCCACACAGTCAGGTACAACAGTCCATCCAACAAATGGTGCTGAGAGAACTGGATATCCATAGCCAAAAGAAGGAACGAGGACCCCTATCTCACATCTTATCCAAAATATAACTCAAAATGGATTGAAAACGTAAATATAAAAGCAAGAACCATTAAACTTCTGGAAGAAACTGTAGGAAAATACCTCAAGCCCTGGTGGTAGGTGATAAATTCTTAAAGGAGATAAGAGGAGGATTGAGAAGGACTACTGATGTTTAATGTATATAGAAGTTTTAATTAGCTTTAATGTAAAAGCGTGGAAATGTATAGAGTGGATGATAACAATTAGTGGCTAACAGCTATTTTATAAATGGGGATATGGCTGAAAATGGTAGTCAAGTAATATAAATGCCAGTTGACAGAATGCTAAATAATAATCTAGGGACTGAATAGCAAGTAAACCCAGAGGTGGATGAGAATTGTGGTTCATGGTACATACGCAAGAGTGTCCTTTGTGAGCTAGAGCAAATGTACATCACTACTACAGGGTGGGGGAATATGAAGAAGCATGGGAAAAATACAACTGGAGTGACCAATAGACTGTGGTTAGCAGTAATAATGTAATATGCTTGCATCTATGCCAAAGATGCACTGTGTTGATAATGGGGCAGCACGGAGAATGTGTGCCAAATGTACACTATCGATGTGGTAACCATCAGATGATACTATCTTATCTGTAACAAATGTTCTACCAATGTGTGGTGTGTTGATAAATGGATGTTGTTTGGGAATTCTGCACATGTGCGTGATTTTTTACAAGTTTACAATTTCTGTCATAAAAAATATATTTAAATAATAATAATAGGGTGGGTTGGGGGGGAAATACACCAAATGTAAGATAAGGACTATAATTAGTAGTAAGATTTTGACAATACTGTTTCATAATCACTAACAAATGTCTCACGACAATACAAGGTATTGGAGGAGGGTTGATGTACGGGACCCCTGTATAATATAATGCATGTTTGCTTTGTCAGTCCACAACTTTTACTGTACACTTATTGTTTATTTATATTCATATATAAATGATATAAAGATAATAATAAGGTGGGTTGGGGGAAAATACTTTGGTTAGTAGTAATATTTTGACAATGCTCATTAATCATTAGTTTAAAATGTTAAACAACAATGCAAGGTACTGGTGGTAGGGTAACTTATGAGAGTCCTGTACGATGTTATGTATGTTTGTTTTGTAAGTTCACAACTATTACTATACACTTGTTGTTCATGTATGTTTATGTGAGTGATATACTTCAATAAATTAAAAAAAGAAAAAAAAGAATAAGTGCAGTAAACAAAGTCCTAACAAGCATGCTCCTGAGGGCTCTAGAGACATCCAGACCTTATAGGCTAGGCACACAACCCCATGAAAGCAGCATCCTGTCGGTGGGCCTTTCCTTGGTATATACGATAACCAATTTACCCAATGTAATAGAATTAGATTAGATGCATTTATAATTTCTCTACCCATGAGTCTTCTACCCCTTTTCTAACCTACAATTAGCACTATACCTGTTCAATATATGTCCCAGACTTAAATCTTCTTGTCTGTTCACATGTAGGTCGAGTCCTGAATCTCAGCAGAGTTGAAGCCAACGCCTACTCTCCAGTTCATCAGACTCACCCAGGACAACAAACAAAATGATGGTGATGGTCAACTCCCACCCAAAAAAAAAAAATAAAGTATCAAAAACTGCAAACAAAACAATTCCTTTCACCTGCCGGTAAGATCTAAGCCCCCTCTTAATCAGAAGCAGAGTGGGCATCACCATCCCCAAATCCTCAAGATTGAGGAATGAGCAAACATAAGGAAGGAATGCAACCAAGGACTTATCATTATTGCAGTAACAGAAGAACTTGTAACACTGGTATAAAGACAGTGGTCACCAGAGGTTCTGAGGGGAAAAAGAAAGAAGAAAAGGTGTAACATGGGCCATTTTTAGGGCACTGGAATTGCTCAGCATGATACTACAATGACAGATACCAGCCATCATAAATTTTGTCAAATCCTATAAAACTGTACAATGCAAAGTGTAAAAACAATGTAAACTATAGCCTTTGGTTAGAAGCAACACTTCAATATTTGTTCATCGACTAACAAATGCACGATTTAAGATGTTATTATTGCTAGGAGAAAATGTGGGAGAGAGGGAGTGAGATATATACTTTCTATGTAACTTCTGTGCAATCTAAAGCCTCTCTAAAAAAAGTTTATTATATGAAAAAAAAAAAAAGTGACCAACATCTAAAAAGTCAGAAAAAGAAATAAAACCCAAATCATTTAGCAATCATATACTCATTATGGTAGGTGCTTTATATATATAATTTCCAATTCTTAAAACAATTCTGGAGGTTGGACTACAGCTGTTTACCACAATTAGAAATGTCCTGATTTCCTGAGTTTAAATGCACATACCCCTTCAGGGGGAAAAAAAAATTTCACATAAATTGTAACTCATGTATCTATTCTTGCAAGTATCACACAGCTTGAGAATAAAGGTGATATCACAGCTTTTTTTCATAACACAGTAAAATCCGGGGTCGATGACCTCAAAAGTTGAAATGAAGTACAAAATACTCATTTTATGAAACAAGTCCTGGCAAAATTTCATAGTTGTACACTATTCCATGAAGTTTCTATTTTACCCTACTGCATTATGAAGCAATCAAAATGGGGAATTGTTTACCAAGGAAAATTTAAGTGTACTTTAAAAAAGAACTGATAGCTAGATTTTTATATAATAATAGGATAAAAATAGCTATGTGTGAACGGCAGAAAAGTTTCAATGACCTAAACAGCTCCGACTGAAACATCCTCTTCTTAATACCCCTACAGAGAAACGCTCACAAGAACTCCTCTGCCTTCTGCACAGACCACAAGACCTTGAAGTGTAGGATCTCTTTTCCTGTCCTCTTTGATGCCCTAATGCCCAGGACAGTGCCCGGTAAAATGAAGGCCTTCTAAAAAGTTCTATGAATTTAGTAAGTCTTTTAAATACTACTTTTCCACTTAGAAGCTGGAAACAAAATTCATACCCTCATCACCTGATTAGAAGCTGGAAAAGAGATGTTTCCTGAAGAAATTTCCTGCTTTCCCCAAATCAAACAAATAATTCAACTCCCTCGGCAGAAAATAAGAGCACATTCAATATGAAAGATCCCTAGTCAGTAACACTGCAGTTGGAGTATGCTGTCCAAGGACGCTGTGCTTCAGCCATGGAGACCACACTTACAACAAACTGCAATAATGCCTATCTGGAAGACAGGGTCCAGATAATGGATTAAAATCACCTCCCTTCAGTCCTAAAGGGAGTGCATTCCATGAGACTCAAGTTCCATTCTGCGCCCTCCCTCCCTTCCTGAAGTATTATATAACAATAACATATTAATGGTCTCTTCTGGGAATCAGATTGGCCTGTTAACTAAAATCTTCTTAAATTATGTAAAGCATGGCTTAACTAGAAAAGTTCCTGTGAAGCTGCAAAGATGTACAGCTGTACCAGACAAAAACACCTCTGCACATAGCTTCGATTAAAAAAAAAAAAAAAAAGGAAACGAGGGAAAAGGCAGCTAGTAAACAGGGTGACACTGTGAGGAAATCAGAGGGCTTCGTCTTGCTAACACCTTTTCTGGGCCTTCCTCCATTTGCATCAGCTTCTTCCTCCTCTAAACACTGGAAAAGGAGGCAAGGAGACAAATGAACACTGACAGCACACCTTCATACTTGCACTTGCACCACTGTTCTCACTTTGGCCCCCTAAAACTGCTCTTCCAGTAGACATGATTATTACTACTTCTATTTCTACAGATGAGAAAAATTCAGACAATTTCACCAACTTGATCCTAGGTCACAGGTTTTAAAAGCAAAATTAGGATTTGTACTTTTTACAGCTTTTTAAAATAAATTCACATACCATAAAATCCACTCATTTAAAATGTTTTTTCATATATTCACGCAGATATTCACCCATTATTACAATCTAATTTTACAGCACCTCAACACCCAAAAAGTCATTTTCCATTCCTGTTCCCCCACCCCCACACCCCAGCTCCAGTTCCAGGCAACTACTTTCTGTCTTTATGGATTTGCTTATCTGAACATTTCACACAAATGAAATCATACAATATGTGATCTTTTGTGACTGGCTTCTTTCATTAAGCATAACTTTTTTTTTTAAGATTTATTTTTTATTTATTTCTCTCCCCTTCCGTGCCCTCCCCCCACCCCGCCCCCCCCACTGTCTGCTCTCTGTGTCCATTCGCTGTGTGTTCTTCTGGGTCCACTTGTATTCTTGTCAGTGGCACTGGGAATCTGTGTCTTTTTGTTGCATCACCTTGCTGCATCAGCTCTCCATGTGTGCGGCACCACTCCTGGGCAGGCTGCGCTTTTTTGCGTGGGGTGGCTCTCCTGACAGGGCACACTCCTTGCGTGTAGGGCTCCCCTATGCAGGGGACACCTCTGCATGGCAGGGACACCCCTGCATGGCAGGGTATTCCTTGCATGCATCTGCACTGCGCATGGGCCAGCTCACCACACAGGTCAAGAGGCCCTGGGTTTGAACCCTGGACCTCTCATGTGGTAGGCAGACGCTCTATCCTTTGAGCCAAATCCACTTCCCTAAACACAACTTTCTTGAGGTTCACCCATTGCAATGGTTAGGCTAATGTGTCAACATGGCCAGGTAATTGTGCCCAGTTGTTTGGTCAAGCAAGCACTGGGCTAAATGTAATACAAGGACATTTATGGGCTTTAGTCATCAGTGAGTTTACTGAATATATGGCTGATTACATCTACATCAACCAGTGAGATTGTCACCAGCAATGAGTGATATTTTATTGAATGCCTTAAATGGGGAAGTGATTTCAGCACTCAGAATTTCCCAGCTGTCTTTTGACAGCCAACATCTCCGGGAAATTAATCAAGGACCTTCACTGGGCTTCCATCGGAGCTTCTGGTTTGCAGCCTGCCTGCAGAACCTGGACTCGTGGATCCACACAGTCAGGTGGAAGAATCTGATAAAATCTCATACTACTTACATATATTTCCTGTGGATTCTGTTTCCTAGAGAACCCTAACACATCCACGTTGTAGCATGTATCAGTTCTTCATTCTTTTTTTTTTTAAAGATTTATCGCCCCCGCCTTGCCGCTTGCTTGCTGTCTGCTCTGTGTCCAGTCACTGTGCATTCTTCTGTGTCTGCTTGTCTCCCTTTGTTGCATCATCTTGCTGCGCCAGCTCTCCACGGGCGCAGGCCAGCTTGCCTTCACAAAGAAGCCCTGGAAATTGAACCCAGGGCCTCCCATATAGCAGACGGGAGCCCAATCACTTGATCCACATCCACTTCCTTTTTCATTCTTTTTATTTCCAAATAATATTGTACTATATGACTGAACAGCTATAACACATATTGTTTGTCCGTTCATCAGTTGGATTACACACACTGGGTTGTTTCCACTTTCTGTTTATTCACAATAATGCTTCAGGAGTGGATGTGGTTCAAACAGTTAAGCACCTGCTACCCACATTGGAGGTCCCCAGTTTAGTTTCCCATGCCCCTTAAAAAACAACAACTCAGGGGAGCTGATGTGGCTCAGTGGTTGAGTGCTGGCTTCCTGCATATGAGGTCCTGGGTTCAATCCCCAGCCCCGGTACCTCAAAAAATAATAATAATAATGCTGCAAATTTTTTCACAGGCATATGTTTTCATTTGGCACTTGCGTTTTCAAAGTGTTTTCATAAAGTTCTCTTCATTTGCATCTTATAACTGCTTCATTTATGACTGAGAAAATCAAGGCTCAGAGAAGTTACGAGATTTTATCATCCACCAGCTGGGTAACCCTTGGGGAACCAACACAAAACCACAACATCACACTGCCTACAATTAGGGCTTAGTCTCTTTCAAATGGAATTCCAACCAACAGCATGCAGAAATGAGGAAAAATTATTTTTAAGCAAAGAGCTCCCTCAATCATTTTAAGTCCATCAATAAAGAAGGCAAATTTAAACTAAGCCTTTGAGAATAAAAGAGGGGAAGTGGTTGGGAAGGGATAACCTAAAGATACCTCCCAAAAAAGTAACCCCCTTCCTCCCCATTAAAATGGCCAAAGCTGCTATTCCAGGGAGCAGAGGCAGATACCTGGTTGATATTTTCTGAACCCAGTCCCTGAGGGCAGCCCTGTCCTAGCAGAAGTCCCCTAACATCAGCATCACATACCAGGTTCTGGGCTCCCAAGTCCGAGATAGGGTGCTTATTCTGAAACACATGACAGTGGGGGAGAGAGGGGTATACTGCCATGTTTAGCTACATAAACCCCCTCTCCCAACCTCCTCTAACAATTCCTAGGCTTATATTTCTGGTAATAAAGTTCTGAAAAATTGGGTATTTATGTTACAGCTGTAATATATACATGCCATTTACTGAATTTACTAAGTATCTTTTATGTATTTAATTTCTTTAATCCTTACAGCACCTTTATTAGATAGGCACTATTCTTACCTCACTGTTATAGGTAAATACTTCTTTTTGTGAGGAAAACAGAGAGATGGTGGGAGTATAAACTGGTATAACTTCTTAGGAGGATAGAAATAACTACAAAAACTAGAAGTGCAAATATCTGTTCATTTGGTTATTTCACTTCTGAGCATGTATCTACAGATATAATTCATAAGTGCCCAGAGACAGAGAAGCAAGAATATTAACTGGAACACTTTATAACAGTAAAAACCTGTAAAAAAAATCAATACATCAATGATTAAAGAAATGATAGTATATCCATAAAATGGAATACCTTGAGCCTGTTAAAAAGAATGAAAAAGATTTATAAGTGCAGATACTGAGCATTCTGCCAGATATATTAAGGGGGAGAGCAAGATAAATATCATTATGTATAACAACGTATTTTTTTTTTAAGGATGTATAGTATATACCAACATTTACTGGCTGTGTACCCTTGGGCAAGTTACTTAACCTGTCTCAGATTCCCCATCTGTAAAATGGGAATAATAACAATACTTCCTACATAGTACTCAATAAAAATACTGTGCTATTTCAATTTAATGAGTATATAATTATGATACTAATATTATTCATATTTGCATTTGTTTTTAGATGGGCTCCATCCCCCTCCCAAAAGAATCAATTGAGCACATATACTACCCAGGATCAGGGATTAACAGGTATGGGGAAATGGATGGCCACCACCTGCTCTGATCCGCTGCTTCCTCTGCGTCCTTACTCATCTCACAACCGAGGAGGGCTTTCTCTTCCACACTCCTAACCTACAAGGCCGGCGCCCTTCAGAACCCACCACCAACAGGACACACGGTGTTCACTTTGGAAGATTCTGGCTAAGGAGAAAACAGACACCCAATGACCATGAACGATGAGAAGATTTCCACAGCCCAAACCTTCCCTAGACCACGCAAAGCTCCCTCCCTCCCTCCATTCAGAGATAATGATCAAAACTGTCACCTCCTCAGAGAGGCTCACTCCAGACCAGCCGTCTAAGAGAGCCTGGCTGCCAGCATTTATTCCCTTAAACTGCCCCCACTGTCTTAACACAGTTATTACCAACACTATATATATATAAAATACTTATAAATATTTATATATATATAAATCTAGCACTCTTTCTAGAATATAAAGTTCCCCATTGAAGGGGGAAAAAATGTGTCTTCATTCCCTGTTCTTTCCACAGCATCTGAAACAGCACCCAGCATATAAGTGCTCGATAAATATAAATGAGTAAGGGAGAAAGATATACAATTTTTAAAGCTACAGAGTTGAAAGATATGCTTGCAAATTAAAATACCTTTTTTTTTAATTGCTATTGCCATTTTATCCTGGCAGAGTATGTACTTAAGACATTGGTTCCGTTAAAGTTTATAACTGCTATAGACTCTGGACTGTCATTTTTTCCTATGTAGAATAAATTCACATAAAAACCCTGACAAAACACACTCAAATACTTTTAAGCAAACAGATATCACAAACAATGTTACTTAACTTTAGTGATAACAATTGTTGAAAAAGATCCTTCTGAAATACAGCTCAAAGAGCAAACTGAATTATCCCTTATGCTTCCCTTCATTCCTTCCCATACATGTTTCTTGCCTGGACAAGGTCAGAACAAGCATTAACTATTAAACAGTCTTGTTAAAGTTCTAATTTACGCTGTTAAGATTTCTATTTTAAAGAGGCACATGAGAGCTAGCAGACACTGACCAAATACTAAGGAGGTAGTAGAATATTTAACCCGTTAATAACCAAATCTTAGATTTGTGCCTGGCACAAAGCACTTAAAAAGATGAAAATTCAAGTTTATAACCTGGATTTTGAAAATTCCATGTTGTCAATTAAGACCATATCTCAATTTTTTGACAATCATTTAAACACAGAGAAAAAAACATCAAAGGAAAAGTCCTAAGCTCTTCACCACAATGCACAGGCCCAATGTGCATAGTAATCACACCCTCACAGAACAGTGGCCCTGGGTCCACTGCAACATGGGCCAAATGGGAGACTACTGTTCTTTCTAAGAGTAATGCCACAGAACAGTGGTTCTTAAACAAGGGATGCATTTGAATCACCTGGCCCAAGGCTGGGTCTCAGCATGTCTAGTGGTGAAATTTCTGAATTTCTGTGTATTTGTATTTTAAACTACTGGCATAAAACGTACTCCAAAAATTTAGTCTAAAAAAAACTTTAATATCTTCTTCATAGCCATCTTTTCCTTTACTCTTTCAAGGATAAATTTAAGTTCTACCTTCTTTACACAGCCTTCCCTGAAGCTTAATGACCTATGTTGTCAGCTGTTATTCCCCTTGAAGGTTTATGATCTTATACTTCTGGCTAGCATTTTTACAATAATGTGACTTTTTTTTTTAAAGATTTATTTCTCTCCCCTTCCCCCCCCACCCTGGTCGTCTGTTCTTTGTGTCTATTTGCTGCGTCGTCTTCTTTGTCCGCTTCTGTTGTCGTCAGCGGCACGGGAATCTGTTTCTTTTTGTTGCGTCATCTTATTGTGTCAGCTCTGTGTGTGTGGCGCCATCCTGGGCAGGCTGAACTTTCTTTCACGCTGGGTGGCTCTCCTTACGGGGCGCACTCCTTGCGCGTGGGGCTCCCCTACGTGGGGGGACACCCTTGCATGGCACAGTACTCCTTGCGCGTTATCAGAAGTGCGCACGGGCCAGCTGCACACGGGTCAAGGAGACCCAGGGTTTGAACCGTGGACCTCCCATGTGGTAGACGGACGCCCTAACCACTGGGCCAAGTCTGCCGCCACAAGAATGTGACTTAATGTCCCAAAGACTGAAGAGACTAAACCGTAAATCATTCATTCACTGCCTAAGTATTTACTGGGCTCCTACTATGCGCCAGATTACTGTGCTCAGAATACAGGGGGAAGAAAAACCACACTCTTGGAAGAGGCCAAACCTGGTCCAGTAGCTCAGGAGTTAGTGGCTATTAGGAAAGTGACATGGTCTACTCTATGACTCAGAGGGAAAATTCAGAAACAAGGACCTACTTGGTAGCAATGAGCACCTCAAGGGCCTAGACTGTAGTTTCTAAATACCATTTTCCACTTTAAAAAAAAAACAAGGTTCTCTGGAGAAATGAACGGATGATTCCTGCAGGGCTGAGAAGGAAACTACAAGATAAGCCCAGTACAGCTTGTGATACAAAAAGAAAAATTATCACAACTATTAAGAGTTGAAAGCACCCCCCCCCCATATCCCCATGGCTCCCTCATCTGTTTGCTTGTCTGTTTTGGTTTTTTTTCTTTAGGAGGCACCAGGAATCTAACCCCGAACCTCCCATGTGGGAGGCAGGCACTGAAGTGCTTGAGTCACATCCCCTCCCTCTCAAAAGGTTTTAAGAGCCAATGTGAACAGCCTCATTTTGCATAAAGATGGGATAATATCTACAATGGCTAAAAACACATCAAATATGCTTAAGTCCGTGAGTTCATAATGTTACAAACAGATATATACATGAACTACAATGTAAACTATGGTCCCTGCGGCAGTGCTCCAGGGTATATTCACCAAATGTAATGAATGTGGCTTACCAATGAAAGGGAATGTTGATGTGGGAGGAGTGGGGGTGGGATGGGAGTAGGGTATATGGGAACCTCTTATGTTTTTTAATGTAACATTTTATGCGATCTATTTATCTTTTTTAAAAAAGATAAAAAATAAAAAATTTATACATACAACTCATTTGTCACTTTTGAAGGATACTAGGGAGCCAACTTTTTATTTCAAAAACTTACAAGTAAAAGGAATTAAGCATTTATCCTGCCTTTCCTATGTGAACTATCTTCCAGGTGAGCCGAACTGTCTTTATACAAGTACTACAGCTAATAAATCATGAGATTATAAAATAAAACCAATACTTTAAAATGCTAATTATGACTCCAGGCATTCAGCATCAAGGGCTACAAATAAGAAGAAAAACTATCAGTTACTATCTGCCTACTTATCTATAAAGATTTCTTACCAACAATAAATCAGCCTGATCACACCTTTATTTTTTTTTATTTCTCTCCCCCCCACACACACACCCCCATTGTCTGCTCTCTGTGTCCATTTGCTGCGTGCATGCTCTACTTTGTCTGCTTCAGTTGTTGTCGGCGGCACAGGAATCTGTTTCTTTTTGTTGCATCATCTTGCTGTGTCAGCTCTCCGTGTGTGCATGTCCATTCCTGGGCAGGCTGCACTTTCTTTCGCACCGGGAGGCTCTCCTCTGCGCGTGGGGCTCCCCTACGCGGGGACACCCTGCGTGGCACGACACTCCTTGCGCACATCAGTGCTGCGCGTGGGCCAACTCCACACAGGTCAAGGAGGCCCAGGGTTTCAACCGCGGACCTCCCATGTGGTAGATGGATGCCCTAACCACTGGGCCAAGTCCACTTCCCTGATCACACCTTTAGATCTAACAACTAGTTTACAAGAAATTTGGTTTTTTTTTTTAAGAAGGTACCAGAGATTGAACCTGGGACCTTGTACGTGAGAGGCAGGTGCTCAACCACTGAGGTACGCCAGCTCCCCTGAAACTCTGTATTGTTAAGCTACAACACAGAATAAAATCCAGACTGTGGTCAACTCCACAGAACACACCATGGGTTTCATCAACAAATTAATTACAAGAGAAAACAAAAGATGCAAAGGAAACCTATAGATTAAAACCAATCACAATGCATGGATCGCATTTAGATTCTGATTCAAACTGTTAAAATACATTTATGTACATATATAGTAATATATATACACACATAAACATATGGCAATCAAGGAAATTTGAATCTGGTTGGATATTTGAAGATATTAAAAGATTATTCAGTCTTTATCACAGTGATATTTGTGTTCATCTTATAAAGAGTCTTCACCTTTTCCATATACACACTAAAATATTTATCAGTTAAAATGATGACATCTGAAATTAGGGGTACAAATGAAGCAAGATGGGCTCTGAGGTGGTAACTTGAAGTTTGGTGAGTAGAAATGGGGGCTTACTATATTATTCTCTCTACTTATACATATGTGTGTGAAGGCTCAGAAGCATAAAAATTATAAATAAAGCAGTCAATTTAAACTATAAATTTCAAATCATAATAACTTTCCACTTTAAATGGGTGAGCTATATATGTATTTTTATCTCCACAAAAGCTCTGTATATTTTAAATCATTTCGGTATTTATTTTTCTGATTCAACATGACTATTTAGAAGAACTTAGTAAAAACTAACAATCGTTTAAATAAAAAGCTTTCAGGAGTGGATGTAGCTCAGTGCTACATATACAAAGAGGTCCCAAATTCAATCCCCAGTATCTCTCTTTTATACACTAAAAAAATAAAAATTAAAAAATAATTTTAAAAAAACTTTTATGGTAAAATAACACTATAAATTATCCTATAACAGCAAAAGACTTAAAGGAGAAAATGGTCAGGTTGTATAACTTATTTTTTAGAAAGGAAAATATCCCACCCATTTGGAGACTAGATAGAATTTAGATTCATGCCATTCACTGAGCCTCTGCAACTCTGAAATTTAAAAGCAGACACATAGTAAAGTAACAAACCATATTAGCTGTGCTGATGTAAATCACTTCAAACGTTGAAAAGCAGTTTGACTGCCAAAACCACCTACTTCTTTAAAAAACAGCTGTGCTACTCTAGCTTTCCCCAAGGTTACATATTTTTTAAAGCGTTAAATTAAGAACTTATACACTGCACGTGCAAAAAAAAAATCGTTCTATAATACCTTACCAGCAATGCATACGGCTATTAACTAGGTTTTTAGTCCTTGAGTATACGACCATTGCTTTGTTATTTTAGGCATAAGATCATCTATAACGACACCAACGGCAGTGCCAAGAGAGACAAAACGTTGACTGCGAGGTAGGTATGCATGTAATGAACAAAAATCACCTACAAATATCTTGAACCACTAATTACACGAGCAAAAATAAAACTGATTCTGAAAGGCAGAGGACCTGTGACACCCTTCCAACAAACCCACCCGTCCCCCAAAAAAGCGACAACGATAAAAGAGAAAGGGAGAGAAAAAAAAGGAAGAGGAGGGGCAAAGATCACCAACCGCCCCATCTCTATTAAAGTTCCGGGACAACCCTCCTTCCATCCGTAGGCAGAATTGGCTTTTCTCTTTGGGCAGAGGCTGTCACTGAAGCTCGAGGCCCGCCGTGCATTGGAGTCCGAGGGGTGTCTGCGTCTGCACTCGCTCCAGACCCCGCACGGCCGCCACCGACCCAGGCCCGACCGGAGCCTCCTTTCGCGCGCGGACGCCCGCAGCCCGCAGCCCGCAGCCCACCGCCCAGTTCGGAAACGGCGGGCCCCGCCGCGACCGCGGAGAAGCCCCGGGACCCCGAGGCCCTGCGCAGGCGCCTGCCAAGCCCCCCGAGCGCCTCCGGACCCCGCGCCAAGCCCAGCCACGGAGAGCGCCCACCCTCTCGACGCGGACAGCGCGCCCCGCGGCCCCCGCGCCACCACCGGAGCCCCGCGCCGCTCCCGCTCGGGCCGCCCGCGCCCCTCAGCCGCCCCAGCGCGCGCCCCGCCCCGGCGGGCCTCACCTCAGGGGCGAAAGACGGGCAGCGCGGGGCTCCCGGTCCGAGCGCGTCCTCCGCCGCCGGTCGACTCCCTCGGCTCGGGCCCGACACCGAACCCCGGCTCCGCTTCCCGCCGCGGCGCTCCCTCCCGCCTGATTCCGGCCTCTCGCCCCCTCCGCCTCCGGCCGCGGCCCCTCCGCGCCGACTGGGTGCGGCCTGCGGCGCTGCAGCCCAATAACGCGCCGCCCCATGGGCCCAGCGCGCGCCGCGCACCTCTGAGCAACGGGCCCCGCGATTGGCTGCGGCGGGAGCCGGGGCGGGGCCTGGAAGCGGGACGGGCCACGTGGGGGTGAGGGGACAAGGGGCGGGGCCCGGGCGGAATGGGCGGGGCGGGGGCGGTGTCCTCCCGGCGGGGCGCGCCCGGGGGCCTCCGTTTGCCCAGGCCCGCGTGGGCCCGCTCGCGGGGGTGCCGGAGCCCCGAGCCTCTCGCCGCCCGCTCTGTCTCCCTGGCATCCAGCACTGGGCGGGCCGAAGGCGGAGCTGGGGCAGCGTTTTGCGCAGCAGGGTGGGGTCAGGGCGGCCGGGCCTGTGAGCCCGGATAAGGCCCCGGGGTCGGGCGGCTGCCCGCTGGCGCAGGGTGAACGGGCGCCAGCTCCCTGCACCGACCCGAGGGGCCGGCCTGGAGGGCGGGCAGGACAGGGCCGGGCCCGCGCTGCCCGGGAAGCTGGCTTAACGAGAGCAGGCAGCGCCTTCCCCGCGCCGCCCTCCCCTGCCCTCAGGAGGGCCGGGGCACGCCCCGTGCCGGGCCCCTTCGTACTGCAGGGAGCTGGTGCCCAGGGGCGGTGGCGGGACTCGGTGGGTCGCGGCCCACCCGGCCCTCTTGGGCTTTGCCTGCAGAAGGGCCAGGGGTCTCGACCTAAGGGTGCGGTCAGTGTTCTGGAGGCACTTCGCCTGGACACTGCCCTTTCTCAGGAGACGTTCCTGACAAGACTGCACGGTTCTGCCTCACTTCTGTCGCCCTAGCGCAGGGCCTGGCTGGGGAGAGAGGTGCTAGGGACTTGCTGTAAAAATGGAGGGAGCTGTAGAGAAAAGAGTGAGCCTGTTAAATAGAGACATAGAAGACACAAAAAGACCCAAATCAGACTTCCAGAGGCGGCAGTTACCAGGTGGGAGATGACAAATCCACTGGATGGGAGTATAGCATACTGAACACAGCAGAAGTCCTTGAAGAGGTAGCAAATGAAACCAAAGGAAACAAAAGAATAATCAGAGCAGCCATGAGCTGTGGGACAGCTCCCAGAGGCCTAACGTGTAATCGGAGTCCCTGAAAGTGGAGGTGAGGCATGGGGAGAGAGGAAAGAAATAATATGTGAAGATGTGATGGGGGAAGTGGATGTGGCTCAAGCAAATGGGCTCCCGTCTACCATATGGGAGGTCCTGGGTTTGATTCCTGGGGCCTCCCGGTGAAGGCAAGCAGGTCCACGCAGTGGGCTGGCCCAAGCAGAATGCTGGCCCATGCAGGACTGCTGGCCCATGCGGCAAGCTGGCCTGAGCAGAGAGCTGACCAGCAAGATGACACAACAAAAAGAGACACAGAGTAGAGACAATAAGAGATGCAGCAGACCAGGGAAATGAGGTGGCGCAAGAGACTGAGCACCTCTCTTCCACTCCAGAAGGAAGGCCCCAAGATCAGTTTCCAGTGCGCCTTAAGAGAAGACAAGCAGACATAGAAGAATGCACAGCAAATGAACACAAAGAGCTGACAAGGGGGTGGGATTAAATAAATAAATCTATAATAAAAAAAAAAGACTGAAAATTTCCCAAACTTGAAAACTCTAAACCCACATGCAGAAGCTCAGAAAGTAGCTTCTGGCAGACTACTGGGCCCTGGTTGAAATGGAACATTTCTGTAGTACATGAAGCTGTCATGAGGTCAAGTAGGAGCAGCAATTCATCATAATCTGGGAGGGGTAGATCCAAGGTCAGGCTCAAGCAAGCCCAGAGGTAGCCCATGTAACCTGCTACTGTAGCACCTGTGGCGTCAGGTGGATTCCCTATGACTGGTGACAGGAGGAAAAAGCCTGAGCTCGGCTCGTGGCAAGATGGGTCCATTATGTTGGTATGCGCTGTAGATGGCTCACTATGTAATACTGCTGCACTGTGTCCCCTCGGCTATTGCCGTGAAAGACAGTGGAGAGGAGAAATGTTCCCGGTCGGGAAAGCTTCAGATGGTGAACTTGGCCATCCTCTTTGTGTGGAGAGAGACATGTCCTGGACTTAGAATGGTGGGAAATGGTTTAGCAGGATGGTCAGGAGCCTGGAAGGAACAATCTGGAAGTCCAGGGACCGAGCGGCCTGAGGAGGCATGTGGATGGACCTGTGGGAATTGGCACAAAGGGTGAAGATCTCTGTAGCATGTTAATGCCCACCAGATCGCGTCAACCACAGAGGAGGCTTAACCAACAGACAGAAGCGCCCTGCCAAGTGGCATCAGCCAGCCCCTTTGTAAACAAAGTCGCCAGGGTGGCAGGTTGGAGGCTCTGCAATAGCACAGGCTCGGCTCCTATACCCCAGGCTGGTCTAGCACCTCCCACTCCCGGTTGTCCAGCCTGCCCAGATCGGAGACCAAGGCTGAGCCCCTTGAGAGCACGTTGATTCCGCTGAACCCCTTCTATCCTGGAAAGCCAATAACCCTTACCAGGATTGCCCCCTATTTCAGCTGTGGGTTTGCCTTTCCTGCCGGCGATACCATAGCCTGCACCAGTATCCCAGCGGGCAACGTCAGGGTTGCTGACCTGGGATCCCATGTGGCATTGCCTAGTACCAACAAGCCCGCTTTCTGGCAAAGGAGGAACGGCAGTGAGCATGTGATCATGGGACCCAACATTTCCCACCAGAAGTTGCTGGTGCGATGGAGTCATGAGACTCCACATCCAGGGAATGTGGTGCCGTTACATCCATCATCATCTTCTGGTGGTGTGACCCCAGTCGGGAGAACAGCCGGTGGCCCACTTGAGGAGTTTGTGCGTCCTGTCCTGCAAAGCTCTATGAGTCTAGATGTCCTGGTTCCCCAAGAGGACACTTCCACCAGGGGATGTAGTAAATTCAAAGCTATGGCCGTCGCCTGGTCACTTTCAGCAACTCATGCCAGTAGACCAGAAGGCACAGAAAGGAGTGAACACAGTAGCAGGGGGGTGACAGACCCTCCCCCTCTCGAGGACACAGGGCTGCTGCTATGTGATTGGGACAGGCAGGAATAAGTTTGGCACTCAGGCCATCAAGGGGAAGGGTCATCGATGACAACATGGCCTGCAAAAGGCAGGATGACCGGGGACTCAGACCCTCGGGGATGAAGGCTTAGGTAGCCCTCCCAGATGTACTACCTGGCCCAGCCAAAGTGCTAATCAGGGAGAGAAATCTGGAAGGGGTGGTGGAGAGAGCTGCTGAGTATCAGCTGTGGTCGTGGAACCGGCAGTAGCAATGTGGGGTGCCGCTCCTCTCGCCACCCTCCTCTTGAACATTTCCCCAGGTTCTGGGACCAAGTGGGACCCAGAAGAAGCTGTGCCCAGATGGAGCAAACCCAACGTGAAAAGCAGACCTGGCAGCTGCCTGCAGCGGCCCCTGCCTGGGCTGCTCACGTCCCTTTCCAGCTACTGTGACAGGGGAGGCCCCTTTCTCCAGACTTGCCTTCAGGTAACAGGTGCTACCTGGCCAGAAGGTGATCCCACCACCAGGACAGGCTGTCACCAATTCAGGGGTACAAAAAGCTGGGGCCTAGCCTCTACGAAGGGTAGCTTGGTGGCACCCTTCATGCCCCAGGGTCCTCTCCACGGGGTCAGGCTGAGGCAAGTCTCCAGCTGAGCCCACTTCCATTCTCGCTTTTTTTCCTCTCCCCTATCCCAAATCCATAATCCAGATTATCCTGAGAACATTCCCTCAGTAAATCAAAAATGCATGATAATCCCTGATACAGGTTTTGCTTCTGGGGAACTGGATCTAAAAAAAACTATGGATAATAAATGCTGTCTTCATAGGAGATTAAAAAAACAAATACATTCAAAAGTAAGTATCATTTAAATACATTCAGTGGCCACGGTAGCTGCTGAGGGCAGGGAGAGGGAAGAAGAGATGTGATGTGGGGGCATTTTCGGGACTTGGAGTTGTCCTAAATGATATTGCAGGGACAGATGGAGGACATTACATATCCTGCCATAACCCACTGAATGGACTGGGGGAGAGTGTAAACTAAAATGTAAACTATAATCCACACGGTGCAGCAGTGCTCCAAAATGTACTCAATGCAATGACTGTGCATGATGATGAAAGAGGTTGTTGATATGGGAGGAGTGGGATGGGATGGGTGGGGGTATATGGGAATCTCATTCATATATATATATATATATATATTTTAAGATTTATTTTATTATTTATTTCTCTTCCTTCCCCACCTTGGTCTGCTCTCTGTGTCCACTAGCTGTGTGTTCTTCTGTGTCCACTTGCACCCTCGTTGGCACTGGGAAACCGCATCTCTTTTTTTGGTCGCATCATCTTGCTGTGTCTTCTCTCCATGTGTGCGGTACCACTCCTGGGTGGGCTGCGCTTTTTTATTTTTCACGCGGGGTGGCTCTCCTTGCAGGGCACACACCTTGAGCGTGGGACGCCCCTACACGCGGATGCCCCTGCATGGCACGGCACTCCTTGCACACGGCAGCACTGCGCATGGGTCAGCTCACCACACGGGTCAGGAGGCCCTGGGTCTCCAACCCTGGACCCTCCCATATGGTAGACAGATGCTCTATCAATTGAGCCACGTCCTCTTTTTTAAGATTTTTATTTTTTATTTATTTCTCTCCCCTTCCCTGCCCCCCCCCTCAGTTGTCTGCTCTGTGTCCATTCACTGTGTGTTCTTCTGTGTCTGCTTATATTCTTGTCAGCAGCACCAGGAATCTGTGTCTCTTTTTGCTGTGTCAGTTCTCTGTATGTGCGGTGCCACTCCTGGGCAGGCTGTGCATTTTTCACGTGAGGTGGCTCTCTCTGAGGGGCGCACTCCTTGCGTGTGGGGCTCTCCTAAGCAGGGGACACCCCTGTGTGGCACAGCACTCCGTGCACACATCAGCACTGCGCGTGGGCCAGCTCCACACAGGCCAGGAGGCCCTGGGTTTGAACCCTGGATCTCCCATGTGGTAGGTGGATGCTCTATCAGTTGAGCCAAGTCCGCTTCTCCTTACATATATTTTTTTAAAGATTTATTTTTTTAATTTATTTCCTCCCCTTTCCCACCCCACCCCAGTTGTCTGCTCTCTGTGCCCATTCGCTGTGTGTTCTTCTGTATCTGCTTGTATTCTTGTCTGCGGCACCCAAAATCTGTGTCTTGTTTTGTTGCATCAGCTCTCCGAGTGTGTGGTGCCACTCCTGGGCAGGCTGTGCTTTTTTTGCGCAGGGCAGCTTTCCTTATGGGGTGCACTCCTTACACATGGGGCTCCCCTACGCGGGGGACGCCCCTGTGTGGCAGGGCACTCCTTGCATGCATCAGCACTGCGCGTGGGCCAGCTCCACACGGGTCAAGGAGGCCCTGGGTTTGAACTCTGAACCTCCCATATGGTAGGCAGACGTTCTCTCAGTTGAGCCAAATCCGCTTCCCCTTATATTTTTTAACGTAACGTTTTTTGTGATCTATGTATCATCAAAAAAATACAATTTTTAAAAAAAGGAACATCAAGAAACAAGAGAGCTCAAGGGAGTTCAAGTCCCCTGAGATCCTTCTGTTGTCCAGGAGGCGGGGAAAGGCATTGATAAGTTAACTCTAGGCTTAGGGAAGAATGGAAACAGAGTGTATAATTTTCAAACTAGGAGAGGGGGTAAAATGGATTTAAAAAAAAAAAAAGTTGCTCAATCCAGAAAAAGGAAAATCAAAAGGAGAGGACAATACAGACTGGGTGGGACCACAGAAATCCCAGAAAAAAATGGTAGACTTAATTACGTTAAATACAGACAGAAAAAACGACCCAGTTAAAAGAAAGCTATGTAAAGGCTAGCGACAAATATGAAAATGAACTTTAAAAAGATGCCATTTACAATAAAGTTAAAAGAAATATGAAGTAGAAGCTGGGACCCGACCCCACTCAAGATGACAGAGGGAGGCACTTCAGCCCTGTTCCCACAGAGAAGCCTTAACAACCAGCAAGAACTGGCAGAAACATCTTTCTCAAAGCTGCAGAAAACAGTTAAAGGATTGCAGTAACAGGATGAGCCCTGAATCAAGAAAAATCCTCCTTAAAAGTGTGTCTCGTGGCTCCCTGGCTGTCCCCTTCCCCACCCCCACCAGCTCAGCGCCGGGCTGGCCCCCATTCCCAGGGCGGGTCCCCGGTCCCAGCTCTGGCGGGGACAGAGTGGCCCTTGTGCACACCCTGGGAGCACGTCTGGCCCAGTGTCCAGCATGGCCTGAGGGACTCGCTGTCCCAGAACTGGCCTGTGTACAGGGGGCGGCTCCCGGAGTTCTCCTACAGGAGCCGGGAGAGAGCTGGCAGGGGCTGCCCGGGATAAGGGACTGCTGGCTCAGAACGTGCAGTGCAGCGCCAGCGCCGCGAGGAAACTGCTTTCCTAGCTCCTGGCAGTCAGGGAAAGCTCTGTCATAACACTGGCTGGATCCAAGCTTAAGGAACAGGCGCCCCAGAGTCTAAATCCCAGTGATGACACCTTAAAATATCAAAGTGTCCAGCTTTCAGCAAAAGATTACAAAACAAAACTTACAAAGAAACAGGAAGTGGTGGCCCAGGCCAAGGAGAGAAGTAAAGCATTAGAAACTATCAACGAGGAGCAGCCCTGGGACATTCCAGACTAAGATATATATTTTTTAATGGTCCTACATATGCTCAAAGGGCTAAAGGAAAATATGGACAAAGGAAATCAGGAAAATGACAGATGAACACAAAGAATATCAGTAGAGAGATCGATATTATGAAAAGGAACCAAACAGAGCTGAAGACCACAATAACAGAAATTAAAAATCCCCTAGGGAAACCGACTTTGGCCCAGTGGTTAGGGCGTCCGTCTACCACATGGGAGGTCCGCGGTTCAAGCCCCGGGCCTCCTTGACCCGTGTGGAGCTGGCCCATGTGCAGTGCTGATGCGTGCAAGGAGTGCCATGCCACACAGGGGTGTCCCCCGCGTAGGGGAGCCCCACGTGCAAGGAGTGCACCCATAGGGAGAGCCGCCCAGAGCGAAGGAGGGAGCAGCCTGCCGAGGAATGGCGCCGCCCACACTTCCCATGCCGCTGAGGACAACAGAAGCGGACAAAGAAACAAGACGCAGCAAAAAGACACAGAAAACAGACAACCGGGGGAGGGGAGGGGAGTTAAATAAATAAAAATAAATAAATCTTTAAAAAAATAAATAAATCCCCTAGAGGATTTCAACTGCAGATTGGAGGTGGCAGAAGAATCAGAGAATTTGAACATAAGACAATTGAAATCATTCGGTCTGAGAAGAAAGAATGAAGAGAAGTGAACAGAGCCTTAAAATACTGTGGGTCACCATCAGGCATTCACAATATGCATTGGGAGAGTTCCCAAAGAAGAAAGAGACAAAGAGGCAGAGGAATATTCAAGGAAATAATGGGGGGAAACTCCCCAAATTTAACAAAAGAAGTGAACTTGATAACTGCACTGAAAGTGGTTACCTAAATAAATATCTTTGTTCTTAGGAAATGTATGTGGCAGAATTAAATGTTCAAT
Organism: Dasypus novemcinctus; assembly: GCF_030445035.2. Lineage (NCBI taxonomy): Eukaryota > Metazoa > Chordata > Mammalia > Cingulata > Dasypodidae > Dasypus > Dasypus novemcinctus. The sequence continues at coordinate 206,607,698 of NC_080673.1, forward strand.
CAGCGAGATGCATACAAACTACAGTCAAGTGTTCAGTAAATGGGTTGATAAGTAGCTAGAGAGATGGATAGTTGAATAGACCCATAGATGGAATGATAGAATGATATGGCAAATGTGGCAAAATGTTAAAATTTGGGAATCTGGGGAGATAGGGGTATGTTGGAGTTCTTTGTATGGGGTTTATATTATTTTTGTAGTTGTCCTGTAAGTTTGAAAGTATTTTGAAATAAAAAGTAAGGAAAAAAAAAAAAGAACTCCTAAGACAAGCCATTGATTTGGAAGAGAGCTTTGTAATATGCATTAATGACCACAGATGCATAAGAACCACAGATAAATAAGAAAAAGCACTATGTGGAAAAATGGGCAAAAGGCTACAGCAGACATTTTGCAGATGACAAAATCAAAAAGGCTAATAAACACAAGAAAACGGGCTCAGTCTTATTAATAATTCACTAAATGCAAATCAGAACCATAGTTATATATTCACCAGACAGGCAAAAATGAAAAATCTAAGAATGCCAAGTGTTGGCGAGAATGGGGAGCCAAGGGACTCTCCCTCACAGCTGGTGGGAGTGCAAACTGGAAGGATATTCTCGTAAAATAGTGAAAGACCCTCATGCCCAGTACCCAAGGATCAGACTCCTGGGTAGACACCCTGCAGGAACTCGTGCCCGTGTGCCAGAGAAACAGACGAGATGGTTCTAGCAGTGTGCTCTATAGTTGTTGTCCCCAAACTGGAAGCCACCCGAACGGATACACAAACTAGATTTCGTCTGCAGTGGAATCGCGCTCAGCAATGGGATGGGGTCAGCCTCAGCGCTCTGCGCCAACGGGGCCGCATCGCACAGGGTTCAGGACCCGCAAGCTGCCGGCCCCGAACCTGCCTCTGTGCGGCCTCCAATCACACAGACGAGCCCCACAACGCACTGCTCTCTAGGGTGCACGGCTGGGGGTAAAGGGATAAAGGAGAGCAGGCCCCTGAGCCCACCAGAGCCCGACCGCAGCCAGCCCCGAGAAGCGGTGGTGCCGCGGTGGGAAGGACCCGAGGGCGTTTCTGGGGTGCCGGCGAGGCTATTGCACAGACATCTACTTTGATGGGCTGTGCATTTGCACTTTGTTCACTTTTCTGTGTTTCATTCCACAGTAAATGATAGATACAGATTAGAGGCAAGGCGGCGTCTGAGTTAGTGCACCTCATAACCTCTCCTGCAAAGAGGCGGCTGGGTGGAGTCGGAGTCCTGCCAGAACGGGCTGTTTCGGGGGCTTGCAGGGCAGGAGGCGTCTGGAGGTCGATTTGGAGAGACAGTGACAGAAGTGGTGTTTGCTAGAGGTAGCATTTTGGGTTTCTGACACAGAGGTCAGAAGTTGTGGGCGGGACCCTTCCCCTAGGGCTGGCGGCCGCGGCGGTCCCTGAAAACTGTTGGTTGTGCGGCAGCGTTCCCAAGCCCATGTTTCCCGGATGCGTGGCTCTGGGGTCCGTGTCCCCTAAGCCCCCTTAGCCCAAGCTCCACAGACTCACATACCTTGAGTCCGCAATATCCCAGACTTCCCATTCCCGAATCCAGCGCTCCCTGAGGTCCGTGGTTACCCAAGCCCTCGATTTTGGACTGACTGTGAGTGTGAGAGATTTGGTGGGAGAAGCAGAGGGGCTAGGTGAGCGGGTTCAACTTTCCAGTCCCCCACTTATTCTTTTTTTTTGAGCTTGGAGGAGCATATCAGCTGGCTTGGGGAGAACCTGGGAAGAAAGGAGCGGTGAATCTGCTGAGAAAGCCCAATTTACCTAAATGCCCTGGAATAGGAAACTTGGTCTGGGAGAAGGAGGAGTCAGAAAATCAACAAGCCCTCTCATAGCATACCTGAGGGGGAGGAACTGTAGGAGGTGCTATCCAAGCTTCCAGTAGGGTATTTAGGGTTTCTAGTGAGGTGTAGGTGCTCTCTTGCTGAAAATAAAGAGGCATTGTCTTCTGTGTTGAGTTGATTCACCAAGGACCCACTTGAATCTCCTACCAGACCCCTCACACACCTTTCCTGCTGCCTTGGGAGAGAGGGAAGTGAGGAAGGGAGAAAGTGGGAATGTCAGATTCCTAAGTGTTTTATTTAACTGCAAAGAGGATTCCTAGCTTGAAACTTTGGTGTTTTGTTGTTGTTGTTGTTGTTGGTTTGTCTTCTGGTTTTTCCTTCCTCTTTACCCCCCAAAGGTCCTTTTTCTTGCTTGCTTCCCCCCCCTTTCTTGTCCCCCCTTTTTTCTTTTTCTTCCTTTCTCTTCTTTTTTAATTTTTTTTATATTAGGTGCTGCAGGGAGCACTTCACATTTGCTGTGTTTCCTCATCCTCCATTTCCTCTTTCCTCTGTGTATTAATTTTGGCTACTAACACTATCCCCTTTCCTCTACATCTTTCTATCCTCCATCATCTATTCTATTGTTTCTCTTACATTCCACCTCCCTTTGTTTGGTCCCCAAATTGTCTGACTTTTTATTTCTAATACCTTTGCTCTGTTTTCTGTCTTTTATTCATTCTTCATATTATGTCTTTCTTTTCTGTTTCCCTCTCTCATGAAAACACTGGCCTTTTAATTTATACTATATTCCTCCCCATATTCAGTTGACTGTCTCATTATAGGTACTCTACTTTACTTACTGTTATAACTTTACACAGCTTACATGAGTCTAATATCCATTCTCCTAGATCTCACATGGTTCCTCTCTTAACATTTATTATCAATACTACTTTATACATTTTCTTTTCTTACTCATTTTGCTTTCCCTGGTCCTAATATTTTCCTTCAAGTGAACTTAGCCAGCAACAAGAAAATAGAATAAGAAAAAAGTGACAAAGAGACGACATAACACATACACAAAGACAACAACCAATTAAACCCCAAGACTAGACAAAGAAGCTAAGGAACTGATTAAACCCATCAAGATAAAATGATAACCAAACAGCAACAAAAAACTACAAACCAAACCAATAATCAGGAAAACATGGCCCAATCCAATGAACAAACAGAAAACAAGGAAGAGGAGCAGAATATCGAACAAGTAATTAAAGCCCTCAAAACATATATTAGCAACCAATTTGATGAAGTGAAGGAAGAGATTAAGAATATGAAGAAAACACTTGGAGGGAATACAGAAGAAATTGCAATCATACACAAAAAGATAACGGATATCACGGTGATGAAGAGCACAATTCAAGAAATCAAAAATACACTCTCAGCAAATAACAGCAGATTAGAAGAGGCAGAAGAGAGAATTAATGATGTGAAAGACAGTACATCTGAAATCAAACAGATAGTAGAACTGATCGATAAAAAGATAGAAAAAATCCAGCTAGGATGTAGGGACCTGAATGACAATGCAAAATGCACAAACTATGCCTTATAGGGATCCCAGAAGGAGAAGAGAAGGGAAAGGGGAGAGAAGGAGTATTGGAGGAAATAATGGCTGAGAACTTCCCAAATCTACTGAGGGAGATGGATGTACATGTCCAGGAAGCACAATGCACCCCAAATAGCATAAATCCCAACAGACCTACACCAGGACATATACTTGTCAAATTATCCAATGCTCAAGACAAAGAGAAAATTCTAAAAGTAGCCAGAGAAATGAAAACCATCACATACAAAGGAGGTTCCATAAGATTAAGTTCTGGTTTCTCATCTGAAACCATGGAGGCAAGAAGGTAGTGGTATGACATTGTCAAGGTACTAAAAGAAAAAAAATTCCAATCAAGAATACTCTATCCAGCTAAGCTAGCATTCAAAAATGATGGCGAGTTCAAAATATTCACAGATAAACAGAAACTAAGAGAGTATGTGAACAAGAATCCTGCCCTACAGGAAATACTAAACGGAGTTCTTCAGGAAGAAAGAAAAAAAACAAGAGAGGCAGAGTTGGAGGAGAGTGTAAGAGCAACTAAAAAGACAAAAAGAGAAAAAAAATCAAAATATGACAAACACAAATCCAAAGAAAATATGGCTAATATAAATAATTCCTTGAAAATAATAACACTGAATGTCAATGGATTAAATTCACCTGTCAAGAGACTCAGACTGGAAGATTTATGACCCATCTATATGTGGTCTACAAGAAACACATCTTAGACCCATGGATTCAAGGAGGTTGAAAGTAAATGGCTGGAAAACAATCTTACAAGCAAACAATAACCAAAAAAGGTCAGGAGTAGCTATATTAATATCAGACAAAATAGACTTTAAATGCAAAACAATTGTGAGAGACAAAGATGGACACTACATATTAATGAAAGGGATAATCTTTCAAGAAGAATGAACGATCATAAACATTTATGCTCCTAACAGGGTGCCTCCAAATACATGAGGCAAACACTGGAAAAACTAAGTGAGAGAATAGATGCCTCTACAATTATAGTGGGGGACTCTAATATACCACTATCAACTTTGGACAAAACATCTCAAAAGAGAATCAATAAAGAAATAAGGGAAACGGACTTTGGCCCAGTGGTTAGGGCGTCCGTCTACCATATGGGAGGTCCGCGGTTCAAACCCCGGACCTCCTTGACCCGTGTGGAGCTGGCCATGCGCAGTGCTGATGCGCGCAAGGAGTGCTGTGCCACGCAAGGGTGTCCCCCGCGTGGGGGAGCCCCACGCGCAAGGAGTGCGCCCGTGAGGAAAGCCGCCCAGCGTGAAAAGAAAGAGCAGCCTGCCCAGGAATGGCGCCGCCCACACTTCCCGTGCCGCTGACGACAACAGAAGCGGACAAAGAAACAAGACGCAGCAAATAGACACCAAGAACAGACAACCAGGGGAGGGGGGGAATTAAATAAATAAATAAATCTTTAAAAAAATAAAAAAATAAAAAATAAAAATAAAAACTTTGAACAGTATATTGGAGGAGCCGGACCCAATAGACATATACAGAACATCACACCTAAATACAGCAGGATATACATTTTTCTCAAGAACACATGCATCATTCTCCAAGATAGACCATATGCTAGGCCACAAAGAAAGTCTCAATGAATTCAGAAAGATTGAAATCATACAAAGTAATTTCTCTGACCACAGTGGAGTGAAGCTGGAAATCTGCAAGGGCCAGAGGCCCAAATTTCTCACCAAGATATGGAAATTAAACAACACACTCTTAAAAAAAACAATGGATCAAGGAGGAAATCTCAAAAGAAATCAATAACTACCTTGAAACTAATGAAAATGATAACACAACATACCAAAACATATGGGCTGCAGCAAAAGCAGTACTGAGAGGGAAATTTATAGCCATAAATTCATACATCAAAAAAGAAGAAAGAGGCGGCGGACTTGGCCCAGTGGTTAGGGCGTCTGTCTACCACATGGGAGGTCTGCAGTTCAAACCCCAGGCCTCCTTGACCCGTGTGCAGCTGGCCCATGCGCAGTGCTGATGCGTGCAAGGAGTGCCGTGCCACGCAGGGGTGTCCCTGCATAGGGGAGCCCCATGCACAAGGAGTGTGGCCTGTAAGGAGAGACGCCCAGCACGAAAGAAAGTGCAGCCTGCCTAAGAATGGTGCCGCCCACATGGAGAGCTGCCACAACAAGATGACACAACAAAAAGAAACACAGATTCCCGTGCTGCTGACAATAACAGAAGCGGACAAAAAACACGCAGCAAATAGACACAGAGAACAGACAACTGGGGGGGAAGGGGACAGAAATAAATAAATAAATAAAATCTTAAAAAAAAAAGAAGAAAGCTAAAATTGAAGAACTAACTGCACACTTGGAGCAATTAGTAAAAAAATAACAAAGTAACCCCACAGGAAGAAGAAAGAAATAAATAACAAAGATAAGAGCAGAACTAAATGAAATAGAAAATAAGAAAGCACTTGAAAAGATAAAGAAAACCAAGAACTGGTTCTTTGAGAAGATCAATAAAAGTGACAAACCCTTAGCTAGACTAACAAAGAAAAAAGAGAGAAGATGCAAATACACAAAATAAGAAATGAGAAAGAAGATATCACCACTGACCCCACAGAAATAAAGACTATCATAAGAGGATACTTTGAAAACCTATATTCCAACAAGAAGGACAATTTAGAGGAAATGGACAAATTCCTAGAAACACATATGCAGCCTACGTTGATGAAAGAAGAAATTGGCAATCTCACCAAACCAATCACAAGTAAAGAGATAGAATCAGTCATTAAAAACCTCCCAACTAAGAAGAGCCCTGGGCCAGACGGCTTCACAGGTGAATTCCACAAAACATTCCAGAAAGAACGAACACGAATCTTGCTGAAACTCTTTGAAAAAATCAAAACAAAAGGAAGATTGTCTAACTCATTTTGTGACGCCAACATTACCCTAGTACAAAAGCTAAACAAAGACACCACAAGAAAGGAATATTACAGACCAATCTCTCTAATGAAACTAGACGTGAAAATCCTCATCAAAATACTTGCTAATCGTATCCAACAGCACATTAAATGAATTATACACCATGACCAAGTGGGATTCATTCCTGGTACGCAAGGATGGTTCAACATAAGAAAATCAATTAATGTAATACACCCTATAAATAGATTGAAGGGAAAAAATCACATGATCATATCTATAGATGCAGAAAAAGCATTTGACAAAATACAGCACACTTTCTTGATAAAAACACTGCAGAAGATCAGAATAGAAGGAAATTTTTTGAACATGATAAAGGGTATATATAAAAAACCCACAGGGAAACGGACTTTGGCCCAGTGGTTAGGGCGTCTGTCTACCACATGGGAGGTCAGCGGTTCAAACCCCGGGCCTCCTTGACCTGTGTGGAGCTGGCCCATGCGCAGTGCTGATGCGCGCAGGGAGTGCCATGCTACACAGGGGTGTCCCTCGCGTAGGGGAGCCCCCACGCGCAAGGAGTGCACCCATGAGGAGAGCCGCCCAGCGTGAAGGAGGGAGCAGCCTGCCGAGGAATGGCGCCGCCCACACTTCCCATGCCGCTGACGACAACAGAAGCGGACAGAGAAACAAGACGCAGCAAAAAGACACAGAAAACAGACAACCCGGGGAGGGGAGGGGAATTAAATAAATAAAAATAAATCTTTAAAAAAAAAAAAAAAAAAACCCACAGCCAACATCATTTACAATGGTGAAATCCTAAAATCTTTCCCTCTAAGATCAGGAACAAGACAAGGATGCCCACTCTCTCCCCTTCTATTTAACATTGTCTTAGAAGTACTTGCTCGAGCACCGAGGCAAGAACCAGTCATAAAAGGCATTCAAATTAAAAAGGAAGAAGTCAAAATTTCATTATTTGCAGAAGACATGATCCTGTACATAGAAAACCCTGAGACGTCTACAAGAAAGCTTCTAGAACTCATAAATGAGTTCAGTATAGTTGCAGGTTATAAGATCAATGCGCAAAAATCCGTAGCATTTCTGTACACCAGTAATGAGCAATCTCAGGAGGAAATCAAGAAACAAATACCATTTACAATAGTAAATAAAAAAATCAAATACCTAGGAATAAATTTAACTAAAGATGTAAAAAACTTATACACAGAAAACTACACAACACTATTCAAGGAAATCAATGAAAACTTAAATAAATGGAAGAATATTCCCTATTCATGGATAGGAAGACTAAATATTATTAAGATGTCTATCCAACCAAAACTGATCTACACATTCAATGCAATCCCAATAAAAATCAACACAGCATTCTTTAAGGAACTAGAAAAACTAGCTATGAAATTTATTTGGAAAGGAAAAAGGCCCTGAATAGCCAAAGACATATTGAAAAAGAAAAGTGAAATTGGAGGAATGACACTACCTGACTTCAAAACATACTACAAAGCTACAGTAGTGAAAACAGCATGGTATTGGCACAACGAGAGACACACTGACCAATGGAACCAAATTGAGAGTTCTGATATAGATTCTTATATATACAGCCATATAATATTCGACAAGGCCACCAAACCCACTCAACTGGGAGAGAATGGCATCTTCAACAAATGGTGCCTGGAGAACTGGATATCCATATGTAAAAGAATGAAAGAAGATTGCCATCTCATACCTTATACAAAAGCAACTCAAGATGGATCAAAGGCCTAAATATAAGAGCCAAGACCATAAAGACTTTGGAAAGCAGTGTAGGGAAGCATCTACAGGACCTTGTAAAAGGAAATGGCTTCATGAACTTCACACCCAAAGCACGAGCAGCAAAAGAACAAAGAGATAAATGGGACTTCCTCAAAATTAAAGCCTTCTGCACCTCAAAGGAGTTTGTCAAGAAAGTGAAAAGAGAGCCTACACAATGGGAGAAAGTATTTGGTAACTATATATCTGATAGGAGACTTATATCCTGCATATATAAAGAACTCCTGTATCTTGAAAATAAAAAGACAAACAACACACTTAAAAAGGGGGAAAAGATTTGAATAGACACTTCTCCAAAGAAGAAATACAAATGGCTAAAAAGCACATGAAAAAAATGCTCAAAAGCACTAGCTATTAGGAAAATGCAAATCAAAACTACAATGAGATACCATCTTACTCTCATAAGATTGGCAGCTATGAAAAAAGCAGAAGAATACAAATGCTGGAGAGGATGTGGAGGAATGGGAACACTCATCCACTGCTGGTGGGAATGCAGAAGGATCCAGCCATTCTGGAGGACAGTTTGGGAGTTTCTCAAAAAACTAGCTATAGATGTGCCATATGACCCAGCAATTCCACTGCTGGGCATATACCCAGTAGAACTGAAAACAAGGACACAAACCGATATATGCACACCAATGTTCATAGCAGCACTGTTCACTATTGCCAAAATTTGGAGTCAACCCAAATGCCCAACAACAGATGAACGGATAAATAAAATGTGGTATATACATACAATGGAATACTACTCAGCCATAAGAACGAACACAGTACAAACACATGTGATAGCATGGATGAATCTTGAGAACCTTATGTTGAGTAAAGCAACACAAGCATTGAAGTTAAAATACTACATGACCTCACTGATGTGAAATAAGTAAACCAAGCTGCCTCAAAGAGCTAGAGACCATCTGATAGGCTTAAAGGAATTTGGGAGGTAGAGGAAGGTTGCAAGCTGACACCTACCTGGGTGAAATCTATGATAAGCTGGAGGTAAGTATTTGCACAGGGAAGGGATAAAATGGGGGCATAGGGATTCCTTTGGGTGGGGCTTTGCAGGCTTGAGGGGGGATAGGGATGGAAGGATGGGTAAGATGGCTCAAGAAATAGGGGGAGTGTGGGAACATTTGAACATAGGAGATTGTCAGGTATGTGGTTGAAAGTATAATTTTGAGAAAAGTTTTTCAAAAATATAATAAGGAAAGTTACCTGTTAAGATACTTAAAGGGGATAATCTGACACAGGACAGGCTTCTAGGGAGTGTGTGAGTGCTCATTTTGTCATAGTGGGTTATATCACTGGATGGAGACCCATACAATGAGAGTGAAGGTATACCCACATTCTGGAGAGGACTGATGTTCTCAAATAGAGGGAATTATATCTCTCTAGAGAATTGGTGGCTCCCAGTGCATTAGGGCAGTTGAGCAAGTAAAGCCCTCAACATTGTTGCAAGTATCTCTGAATATGGTCCTTCAAGTAATGAAGATTGATTGTCACTGTGGGCCCAGATGGGAGGGGGAAAGATGTATTGAATAGATGGAATCAATGTAACTGTGGGGCAATGGAAGTGTTCCACAAGATTATGCAATGATGGATATAGGACACGTTAAAGTACGCCAAAAAGGTATCAAAGCCTATAGGCTAAAATGTAAACCATAATATAAACCCAAGTGTAACCATGTTTGAAAGCTATTGTCTCAATATCTGTACATCAGTTGCAGCAAATATAATATGAACATGTAAAAGGATCATTGCTGGGGAAGGGACAAAGTATTTGATGCTGGATATGTGGGAGTACTGTATATGGTATATATGAATTACTGTGACCTAAAACTTTTGTGAAGACAAACTTAATAATTAGAAAAAAAAAGAAAAGAAAGGATGTAGTCACTGAGGAAGAAATGGAAGAAATTGCCTTGCCACTGTACATACAGGGCAACACTTAGAGCAGTGATAAAAGGCAAAACATCAAAAACAAAGCTTTTTAATTTTTAAATTTTTGATACCCAATCTATTTTTACTTTAATTTTTCTAAATTAATATGTATTCTATATCTAACCTTTAAACCCATCACTATATTTCATTTTACTATTAATGGAAACTGGCAATATGTTAGGTTTCATTTTTGAAGAAGTTTTGGATCATAGAGAGGTGCAACTATGGCAGGGGAGGAATACTGGTGTGGGATGTTATTCATTGGGGGCACATGATTGGAAGGGAGTTCTCCAGGGCGTGTATACAGGGTACATAAAAATGTTTGGATATTTTTCATACTGGTTACAGTTAAAAATGACAACTGAGGGAGTGCTGAGTTCCTAGCCGGTGTGTGTGTGTGTGGATTCCTATCACATTCCCCAATGGAACAGCATCACTCCCCCAAGTGCAGTGGCAAAAACCAATAAAGACAGATGGTCCAACAATGATCCTTTGATACTAATGACTATGCTTGTGAGCTTGTGTGCCTGAATTAAGAACTAGGCCTAGAGTTGCCCAGTGCCTAAGAATTACCTCCTGAGAGCCTCCATGTTGCTCAAATGTGGCCACTCTCGAAGCCAAACTCAGCATGTAAATGCATTACGTTCCCCCCAGTGTATGACATGACTCCCGGGGATGAGCCTCCCTGGCGCTGCGGGATTACTACCAAGTACCAGCTGATGATGTAACTAGAAAATTACCTTGAATAAAAGCGTCAAGTCAGACCAGCAGAATATCTCAGCCTACATGAAATATCAGGTGTCAAAAGTGTTTTTTGACCTTGAATAAAAGGAAATGGAAAGGACAAAAAAGTTGATATGGCTATGAGTCTCCAAAAAAGTCGGGAGGTCATCAGAGGGGTTGCTCTTACACACACCTCAGCAGGGTCCCAGAGACAGTCAAAATAGATACAAGCCCAGGTATTGTTTCTTCAGAGGGCTAGAGACCCGCAGGTTCTATGGTCATGACAGATGGAGTTCAGTGCCATGTCAGTTGGCCCTACTTTGGAGTTTGTGTTCCTGAGTGTGATGGAGGTGAACTCAGATGTGATCTTTGTTCATAAGCCTCTTCTGTTACTTTTACCGGACCTGTGGTTGGCACTGGGGTTTGGTGTATGCTCAGAGGACCTGAATCTCTGGACTGTCCACGTGATAGCCAGGCCGTGAGCCTCAACAGACCTGCAACTCCTACCCTCTGGTTTAATGAACTTACTCCAGCCAGCTAACAGGGAGGTGAAGAAGGTCAACCACCACACCAGGGAGCCAAAAGTGCCTACAACTTCAAGCAGGAGAACTGCATCCATCATCCATGTGGAATCTAAGCCCCCTCTCAATATAGAGGTGGAGTGGACATCACCATCCCAGAGTCCACAGGATGGAGGAATTGAGTATGGATTAGAGTGGACTTACTGATCTTCTATTCTGGAACTATTGTGATTAGTAATGGAAGAAAATGTAGCATTAATGTGGAGAAAATGTCCATTGGTAGCTGCTAAGGTTAGGGAGAGGGAAGAAGAGATATGATGTGGGGGCATTTTCAGGACTTAGAGTTGTCCTGGGTAGTACTACAGGTATAGTTGTTGGACACTGTAGGTCCTGCCATGGCCCACTGGGTGGACTGGGGGGTGGAGTGTAAACTACAATGTAAAACACTATCCATGTGGTGCAGCAGTGCTCCAAAATGTATTCACCAAATGCAATGACTGTGCCACGATGATGAAAGAGGTTGTTGATGTGGGACGAGTGGGGTAAGGGAGGTGGGGGCTATATGGCGACCTCATATTTTTTTAATGTAAATTAATAAATAAATAAATGAATTTAAAAAAGAGAAAGATACAGAAGCATGCTCTGAATAGCTCTGGCAGGGCCAAGGGTGAAGCTGGAGGGCGATGCAGGGGCAGGTGTCAGGCAGCCTCAAACATACCCCAAGGCCCCCGAGGAGCCAGCGCAGGGTCTGCTGCACGCCCTGTGAGTCTCCCTCTGGGAGGAGAGAGCCTGGAAGCTAGCCTGTAGGGGGGTCACTGGCTACATATGTTTTCTGATGGTGGTGGAGAGGGGGCTTGTCTCTCAGCCACCTTCAGGGGGCCACTACGCGCCACCAGGCAGGGAGCCCGCGTCAGGCTCTTTTCCAGGACACAGAGCCAGGGAGCGGCAGGATGTGGGAGAGTGTGGCCAGGGCTCTGGGCTGCTAGGCCAAGGGTGCTCAGGCCCCTCTTCTGTAGACACACAGATTTGGGTCAAGTCCCAGCTCTGCCCAGAACCTGGGGTGGGACCCTGATGTCCTCCAGGCACCCCCCTCGAGGGCCTGGGACCCCCTCAGAAGCCTGTTTCCTCCGGGGCCTCAGTCTATGAAATGGAGAAGACCAGAGGCCCAGCAAAGCCTGGCCTAGCAAGGGGGCTCTCGGCGAGGAGCCCCGGGGGCCCAGGTCCACTGCCTTTTCTTCAATGGCCCGTGCTGGAAGCTTCTCCTTGGAGCTGCAGCCCAAGCCCCAACCAGAAACCACTCCGTGGTCCCCGCACCCAGAGCCACCCAGCGCCGGGGGTGGGGGCGGGAAGTGGGAGATCTCTCCTGGCCCTAAAACCACCCCTTTTAACCATGAAATCCCTGCTAACAGGACGTGGGGAGTCACAGCACTCGTTTGGGTCCACTGCAGGAAAAGCACAGCCATGTTTAACCCTTGGCTCGGGGAGGCGTCCCAGGGCCCCGGACTGCACCTGCCGAGAGGTCAGGACGTCAGCGAGCTCCCTGGGCCTCAGTTTCCCCATCCGTAAAAGGAGGGAGCAGATAACCCCCGGGGCAGGCCTAGGCTCCCGCACAGACTGGGTTGTTGATGTGGGACGAGTGGGGTAAGGGAGGTGGGGGCTATATGGCAACCTCATATTTTTTTAATGTAAATTAAAGCAAAGAGCAGGTGAGCCAGCCTGTTTCCCTCACCCCAAGAAGCTGCACCCCCTTGGCCAGGCAAGGGCACCCGCAGAGCCCTGGAGGCTGGCTGGACTCCCTGCTGGGGGACTTCGGTAGCCACGGGGGGGGGGAGAGGTGGCGGGAAGACGGGTGGGGGCCGGGGCCAGGGCTCAGAGCAGCAGCCAGCGGCAGGCTGGGTCACACTGCAGGGAGTGGCGAGGGGACGTGAGCCCAGGCCCGTCTGAGCTGGTTGGTTTTATCATCTGTAAAATGGAACTAAGCGCAGCTGCCTTCCCCAGCCGGTGGCAAGCACCCAGCCCAGCAGGCGAACCTGGCAAGGACTCAATACATTGACAGCTCCCCCCACCCCAGTCAGTCCCACGCGTGGACTAGAACATTCACTGCAGGCCTCCGCAGACAGTGGGAACCCTGCCAGCCCCACGCCCCAGCAGGGGACTACATTTCACACACGCGACCTTACAACCGAGGCCTCAGACCAGGGCTGGTTCACGGGGAGGTGGCCGCTGTACCCAGCGGGCCCCCTGCCTGTGGGCGAGCAGGGAGGGCCAGGCACGGGCGGCACCGGGCAGCCTCAGGCCTCGGTCCGGCCGCAGGGGCCTGTCGCCTGGCTCTGGGCCTTCAGCTTCCAAACCGTCGGCTCAGGGCTCTTCAGGTACGGGTCAGCGGCTGAGCCGGCCCCAGAGTCACCACGTGAACTAGATGGGGGGACAGCGTCCTGTGTCCTGCTGGCAACTGCCAGTTCTGCAGCCCCGGGCACTGGCCAGAAGCTGCTCCTCTGACCCAAGCCCCAGTGGGGGAGTGGCCTGCCCGCGGGGGGTCCCCAAGCAAGTTCGGGGCAGAGGGCAAAGAATTCCCACCGCAGAGGTGTCACCGGATTTCCCAGAGCGGGTGTGGATGGCTGGAAGCCCCCGTACCCCAAACCGAGCCCTGCCCCCCGCCCCAGAGTGGGCTGAAGAGAAGGCACCTGCAGGGCCGGGCGGGACGTCCGCTTCCTGGGCCACAGGCAGTGCCGGCCGTAGGGCCCACGGCCCCGCCGCACCCCACGGCGCCCCGTCCTCCAGCCTGGGCAGAGCCGTCCAGCCCCCAGAACAGGCCGGCGGAGGGGGTTCCCATGAAGCTCCCCCTGGGGGGCTGGTTCCTGTCCAGGGGCACAGCAGCTGGCCTGGGTCAACCTCGTCCCTTATCTGAAGGGGGCTTCGGGTCCCATGACTGGGGGGTCCCTGCCAGCCCTGATCCCCAGCTGAGTCTGTTTCACAAAAAACCCAGCCCGGGGAAGCGGCTGTGGCTCAATCGGTTGGGCTCCCGCCTACCACACGATGGCCCTGGGTTCGCATTCCCGGGCCGCCTTGTGAAGGCAGGCTCGCCCGCACGCCACGGAGAGCCGACTCAGCAAGGTGACACCCCCCAAAAAAAGGAAGACAAGCAAAAACGCAGAAGAGCGCACAGCGAATGGACACAGAGAGCAGACAACAAGCGAGCCGCAAAGGGAGGAGAATAAATAAAAAATAGATACAGAAGAATGCACAGCAAATGGACACAGAGAATAGACAGCACATAAAAAAAAGCCACAAGGGAGGGGGGTAAAAAAATAAAGTAAAAAAACAAAAACAAAACCCAGCCTGGCCGGCGGGCTGGCGAGTGAGGCCCGCTGGAATTCTACGGCCGCAGCATGGGGTGCTCGGGACTGCGCCGGAGCTGGGCCTGCCTCGGAGGACTCGGGCACCTGGCTCTCGCCACCCCCCTCCCACTGCTGGCCTCTGGCCCCAGCAGAGCTGTCACCTTCTCGGGACAGCCTGCCTGGAACCCCCGGCTGGGCCCTGAGCCCCCGCCCCGGCCTCTGCCCTGGACACCATGTACCGTGAGCACTTTGTCCTCGGCAGTCCCTGTGGGGCCGTGAGCTCTGCCAGGCCTTACGGGGTCTCTAGGCCCCCCCAAGGCACCCAATAACCGCCAATTCAGTGGGCGCACCACCTCCCCGTGGGGGAGGCCTGTGGCTCTGCAGCCCCCCCGCCCGGAGCTGGGGCGGGCTCTGAGCCCCACGGCCAGTTTGGGTCCTGCCATCGGCTGCCCGCCACATGCCCTGAGCCAGTCCGCAGCGCCCGCACGCCGCCGGGGGGCAGGGAACGGCGCGGCGCGGGCCTCCCAGGCGCCCATCCCGCTTCCTCAAGCAAGACCCTGCCGCGGACGCCACGGTCATTTGTGCTTTATTGTGCAGCCTTGGCCCCTCTCGGAGCCTGCGTCTTAGCGTTTCCGTGGGGGGCCGGGCCAGCCTGCCCCCACCCCGCTGGCCCCAGCCCTGGCCCACCGCAGGGCCAGCACCAGACTTCCTGTCCACAGAGCCCGGGCGGGCTCGGGTCCTGGGGCCCTGGGCACCCGGCGGGTGGGACAGGCCTGGGCAAGGCGAGAGCCCCCCAGGCCTCCGGACCCCATGCCCAGGGCCCAGCCCCAGGGGCCTGGCCTGGGCAGATGCCCCCAGGTGTGCCCGGAGGCCTCGGTGGCAGCGCGGCGCCTGCGCCAGCTCCCCTCCGCGGCGCTCCGGCCTCCACGGCGTGGCCCGCGGCGTGGCCCCGGGGCCGCCTCTGTGCCGTGCAGGGACGTCACCTCGGGCCGGCGTAGCCGTAGGGGTGCCGCAGCCGCAGGCTGTCGTGGCTGGGCAGCACGTGCGTGTGGTAGTGCTCCACCAGGCTGCCCACGCTCGCGAACAGCGCCTCGCCCTCCAGGTAGAACTTGGAGTCCTGGGGGGCCAGGGCGGGGCGTCAGGGGCCAGGACCCCAGGGCGGGTGGCAGGACAGAGGGCGCCGCCCGGGGCCCTGGGCTTCCAAGCCCCCGCCTCCCCGCCCCGGGCGGCCACCCAGGACGGTCCCCGGCCTGCACCCAGGGGTCCGCCGGGCAGGCCTGGGAGTAACCGCCAGGTCAGGGGCTGAGCCAGAGAGGAGGGAGGTTGAGGCACGAGGGACGGGGGAGAAGGGAGGGAGCTCAGCCTGCCTCCTGTCTCTGCTGGGCAGGGGGTCCGCGCCTACCTTCTCGAAGATGCGGTAGTTCCTCACTTTGCCGGAGCTTTCGTCCCACACGACCAGAACCTGCAGGGAGGAGGGGGGCAGGTGCGCTGAGAGGCGCGGGACCGCGGGGCGAGGCCGCAGGGGGGCGGGGAAGGAGCCCGGGGCCGGGCACCCGACAGCGGGACCAGCGGGCGGCCCCCCGCCTCCACGCTGCGCTGGCCTTGAGCGGGGAGTGGGGGGACCCGACCCGGCCCCCGACCATCTGCGCTACTCGTGGGGAAACCGAGGCTCGGCGAGGCCACACGGTGCTGGGGCTTGAATCGGAGGCCGTGGGGCCGCAGCCCATCAGCAACCCTTCCCTCCCTCTCGCGCCACTGCTGGGGGAGGCGGGTTGCAGCCCTTAATTTGTAGGGGACATCTAGTTCCTGAGGTTCCCAGCGCAGGTGGTGGGGGAGGGTACTGCCCGGCCAGGACCCCGAGCACGTAGCTGTAAAGGTCCTGCGCCGCCCGCAGACGGTGTGTGGGCGCCCGAGGGCCCCCGCCCCCGGCACCGCTGTCCCGGGAACCTACCTTCCCGGACTTGGTGGAGGAATTGCGGATGCAGTAGAGCCCATCCTGCGGCTCTCCCCGGGGACTCGTGGCCTTGAAGAGCCTAAAACGCAGCGCCCGGGTAGTAGTTAGGGACCCCGGTCCATGCTCCATGCAGCTTTTCCCCTCTCACCCTTTATGTCTCAGGTTCCAAGAGGGACAGGCTGCCTTGAGGACGGGGTGGGCTGGACGGGGCAGAATGGGTGGCATGGAATGGTTGGGGTGGGCCGACTGGGTGGGCTCGCCCAGCACAGCTGCGGGGTGGTGGGGGGGAGCAGGGCGGGGTTTCTTCTCCACTCGGGCCCAGCCTGTGCCCAGCCGGCCCAGGGACAGCAGGGGGGCCGACACCTCACGCGTGCCCCGAACGAGGCATCCAGGGAACAGGGAGCCGAGCTGACCTCTCCACCTCGCAGGACTCCGTTGTGTTGATGAAGATCGAGTTTGGCAGCGGCACCTGCTGAGGAGCCACGCGGTCGGCGCGGGGGTCCCATGGGCGCGAGGGCCGGCCCGCCAGGCCCACCCCGGGACCCCCGCCCAGGACGAGGCCCTGCAGCCATGCGGTCGGAGCGGGGTCCACAGGCAGGGGGGCTGGCATGCCAGGCCCGCCCCAGACCCCCGCCCAGGACGAGGCCCTGCAGCCACGCAGTCGGAGCGGGGTCCACGGGCAGGGGGGCCGGCATGCCAGGCCCGCCCCAGGACCCCCGCCCAGGACGGCCTGCACCGGCCCTCGGCCTGCAGCCCTCCCGCCCGCCCCCTTGCCTTCTCGTAGTCCTCGTCCGAGTCCTCCCCGCCCGCGTCGGCCTGCGAAGGGCGCCTGGGTTTTTCAAAGGAGAAGCTCCGAAAGCTCTGCCCGTCGGGGGGCGACCGCCTGGGAGGGGCGGGCAGAGGAGGGAAGAGCGTCCCGTCGGACACGGACCGGCCACCCTGCTGCCACCGCCCCACAGAGACCGGGGAGGACACGCGTGGCCTGAGGTTGGGCGAACACATGTGGCCTAAGAACTGGAGACACGCGTGGCCTGAGCACTGGGAGAACATGCATGGCCTGAGAATGGGACAATACGTGTGAGGCCGGGAGACAGAGAACACACGTGACCTCGAGGATGGGGGAACACGCGTGCGTGGCCTGAGGACCGGGAGAACACCCTGAGGCTGGCCCGGGGCAGCGCTCCCAGCACGTGCACTGCCAGGTCTCAGCAGAACGATGGGCCCCTCCAGCGGCTGGACCCGGTGGCCCATCGTGAACCAGAACACGTGGCACGGGGCCCCCCAGCCGCGCCCCCACAGGCAGCGGGACTCGGAGGTGCCGACGAGGGGCAGGCGAGGAAGGCTGGAGTCTGGGGCAGCATGGGGGGTGCATGCCTACGGGGGGCAGCCCTGCAGCTCCCAGAGCCTCCCCGGGCCACGCGGGGCCCGGCCAGCACGGGAGCAGCCACCTTTGGCCGCGGGCCCGGGTGGGGTGACCTGGAGTGGGGCACACGCCGGCCTACGGGACCAGCTCCTGGCACTGCCCAGCAAGGGAAACAGAATCGCTGATGCATTCCACATTCTGGCGATTTCCCAGGCGGGAAGGGCATGGAGGTAGCCTCATGGCTCCAAGCCAGGGGACACACCCACGGCGTGGGACAGGCCCTGCGGAGGCACCTGCTGGGCGGCTCATGCCAGGCCCCCTCCCCGCCCTGCCTGCACCCTCCCAGGGCTGGCCTGCAGGACCGTGGGCCCGAGAGCCAGGGAGGGCCGGGGGGGAGCCCAGGGGACAGGCCACACTGGAGCGGGGCCCGAGTGGCCAGGGACCCCGGCCGGGGCTCGCTTACTGGAGGTGGGGCAGCGGCGGCTTCTCGGGCCTGGGCAGGCCTCCGGCCGCGTGGCCTCGGACGCGGGCAGCTTCAGCGCAGGCTTGGGGGCCACCGGGGGGCAGGAAGGGTCCGGGCCTGGGGGCGTCCCTCGTCGAGGGCGGCTTCAGCCGCCTTCAGGCACTTGGGCTTGTTGGCAGGCTCGGGCGGGGGGCGGCCCCCGGGGGGTCAGGTGGAAGGACTTGAGCTTGTCGCAGTTCCTGGCGGCGGCGCGGCGGCGGCGGCGCAGGGCCCGTGGCCGGCGAGCTCGCGGGCGCAGGGGGCCTTCCAGGGGCCGGGCGCGGCGGGCGGGGGGTCGCTCATCCTGCGGGAGGCGGCCGGCGCCCTGGGGGCCCGGAGGCCCAGCGGGTCCCTCTTGGCGTCGTCGGGGGCCAGGCCCGCCTCGGGCAGGCCGCGCTTCGGGGGCGGGGGGCGGCAGCAGGGGGCCCGGGGCCCTTGGAGGTGAAGGAGTGGGCACGGGGCACCTCGGAGAAGACCGGCTTCCTGGGCACGGGGGGCGGCGGGTAGGCGGGCGGGTGGATGAGCGCATCTGCGGGCGAGAGGCCCAGGCCGTGAGCGGGGCCGACACCCTGGAGGGGCGCGCGCCTCCTGCGCCGGTGACAGGCGGCCGGCCTGCGCGTGCCCCCGCCGTGCCCGTTCCACCCCCGCGCGGCGCCGGCACACGCGTGTGAGCTCCAGGGGGCGACCCCGGGGGGTAATGGGAGCGGGGCGGGCACGGCTTCCCGCGCGGGGAAGGATGGACCCCCAAACCCGAGGAGCCGAGGGGCCAGTGGGGCGGCTGGAGGGACGGGGTTGAAGGCGCGGGGGACCCCCGGGAGCGCGTCGCACAAGCTGTCGGGGGGTCCTGGCCACAGGGCCCAGGCGGGAGAGACCGGGGGCCCCCGAGGTGTGGCGGCGCGCGGCTCGGGGTGAGCGCTGGAGGTGGCTGCGGGGAGGTGAGCGGGCTGGACAAGGGCGGGTGGGGGGGCCAGCCGCGGCGGGTCTAGGAGGCAGCGGCCGCGCCCCCCCGGGGCTCCTGGCCAGGGGCCAAGGGTGTCAGTCCCCAGCCCACTGGGGCTGGGGGCGGGCCGGGGGCGTAGATGTCCCTAGGGCTGCGTGGAGCTGAGGTCGGGGGCCGAGGGCAGGTCCCAGGACCCCGGTGTGACGGGTGGGGGTCTGCGATGGGGAGGGGGCCAAGGCGGGGGAGGCGGAAGGCAGGCACGGCTAGAGGTGACGCCCTTTAGGGGGGCCTGGGATGGGGCGGCCAAGGCGGGCAGGGGGGGAGAGGAGGGTCGCAAGGGACAGGGGACACCTGGGCCCAAGGGGCAAGCAAGGGGCAGAGGCGGCAGAGCGGGCCCAGGGCTCCGGGGGGTGGGGCGCCGCCTCCCCCCCCCCCCCCCCCCCCCGCCACCCCTCGGCGCCCCGC
This sequence comes from Dasypus novemcinctus, assembly GCF_030445035.2. Lineage (NCBI taxonomy): Eukaryota > Metazoa > Chordata > Mammalia > Cingulata > Dasypodidae > Dasypus > Dasypus novemcinctus. The sequence continues at coordinate 206,627,548 of NC_080673.1, forward strand.
CCCGCCTGGCACGTGCCTGGCCTGACCCTTCGTGAAGGCAGGGAGCCCGGCCCGGCCCTCCCAGCCAGGGAGGGGGCTCTCCCCGGGGGCGCCCGCCCCCAGGCCCCCGCCGCACCTACCTCGGGCCTGCCAGGCTCGGGGGAGTCAGGCTCCATGTACGAGTCGTCCTCGTCGTCGTGCTCGTAGTCTGGGGGGGCAGGGGGAGCGTCGGCCCAGGCCGGGAGGGCAGGCCAGCCGAGCCCCAGCGACGTCGGGGGGTGGGGGGGGGGGAGGAAGGCGGCTAGGCTTTGAACCCGGGACCCGGGCTGCCAGGGCCCGAAGCCCGTGGAAGCCGCCGCTCCTCTGCTCAAGGGATCCTCTGCTCAAGGGACAGCGCCGGGAGCTCAGTCACGGGGACCTCCCCCGCAGTGGCCTGGGCAGGACCGGGCTGTCGCGGGGGCCGCTCGGGAGAGGCGAAGGAGGCGGGGGAGGGCTGGGGCGCACCTTCGTTGTCGGTGGGGGTACGGGGACAGGCTGATGTCCACCGGCCGCTCCACTGCGCCGTAGAAGCTGTCCGCATCCGAGCTGGAGTCGCTGCGCAGGGGGAGGGCGTGAGGGGTCGGGGCAGTGAGCGGGGGCGATGGGGACACACACACGGGCACACGTGCACACGCGTGGCCTTCAGGGGAGATGCAGAGACATGGCAGGATCACACGCAACACGGCGACACACAGGCCAATGGCCACGGACACACGCGTGCAAGGACGGACATGAGGCCTGAGGCCGCACATCCTCCAGCTGGCGTTGGGAGCCCCCACCCCACTGGCACCTGCCCACGGGGGCTCAGGCACCGCCCTGGCTGAGGGCCAGGAGCTCTGGGGGTCGGGCAGGGTCCTGCTGGCGGCCGGGTGGGCCCAGCACTCTCTCAGCCTTATTTCTCCACCTGTCGTCCCAGCCCCGAGCGGCCGAGCGACTGGTCAGCTGGGGGCCACCATGCCGGGCGGTCTCCCTGGGAGGCTGGCACTGGTCACAGCCCAGGCAGCCCAGGCGGGCGGCCAGGGGCTGGGGCTCGGCGCCCTGAGCTGTGGCCAACACCTCACCTGGGAACGTGCAGCTCAATCACCTGCGGCCCAGAGAGCTGGGGCCAAGATGCCGCCGGAAGGACAGAGGCTGACCCAGGAGACGCCCCCCACGGACACACACGTGTGCACACTTATACACTCACAAATGGGCACATACTCACACATGCTCACACACACAACCACATGTGCTTCCACACATCAACACACGTGCTCACACATGCTTACATACACGTGCAAAGCTCCTACACACATACTGATACATGCAAGTTCAAGCACGCGCACGCTCATGCACACACGTGCTTCCACACATTGGCACACATGCTCACACATGCTTAAATACACACACGTGCAACACTCATACGCACTCACACATGCTAATACATGTAAGTTCAAGTACACACATGCTCACGCACATACACGTGCTTCCACACATTGGCACACACGCTCAAACATGCTTAAATACACACATGCGCAAAAAAGCTCACATATTCACTTATGCACACACATGCGCTTGCACATGTTTACACACAGGCTTACCCAGAGCACGTGTGCCTGCTGTGTACAGGTTTGCACATGCACACACTCACACAACCATACACACAAGTGTGTGCTCCCGTCCACGCGCAGCCTGACTGACACTTCGTCAAAGCCCTGCAGGAAGGGGACCACGGCCAGGCCCCCGGGGGCTGAGGGATGGGCACGCGAGTCCAAGCCCGGGACCCCCGGACGGCAGGGAGGCCCACGCCTGCTGCCCGCCACGCACCCGGGCCCACCTGGCATCTGGGGGCGGCTCCTTCTTCTCGTGGAAGTGGCCAATCTCTCGGCGCAGCAGGACCATCCAGCTCTGCGGGGCAGCCAGGGCGGGCATGGGCACAGCCCTCTGAAGCCTCCCGCCCCCTGCTCCACAGAAGGGTCCGCGGGACTGCTCAGGGCCCCCCGTGACGGCACGCCCTGACCGCGTGGGTCCCTCGCCCCCCCCCCCCCCCCGTTGCCCACGTCCCTGTCACCTTGCCGCTCGTCCTCAGAGGAGGCGGAGAAGAACCACGTGCGGTGCTTCTTGCTGATGTGGATGATCTTGAACGGGAAGACGTTGTTGGACGTCGTTTCCTCGGCCGCCCGCATCACCCTGTGGGCACGGCACCCGCGGTCACGCCTGCGCCCCGCCTCCCCGCTGCGCATGCCCGCAAGGACGGCCTCATCCCCCAGGGCCTGGGCAGGCCTGGACACCCAGCACTGGGCCCCGAGGAAAGACAGAGGGGCGCCAGGCAGGGGGCACCGGGCAGGGGGTGCTGGGCAGGGGCAGGGGGCGCCGGGCAGGGGGTGCCGGGCAGGGGGCGCCGGGCAGGGGCAGGGGGTGCCGGCCAGGGGGCGCCGGGCAGGGGCAGGGGGTGCCGGGCAGGGGGCGCCGGGCAGGGGCAGGGGGTGCCGGGCAGGGGGGCGCCGGGCAGGGGGCAGGGGGTGCCGGGCAGGGGGCGCTGGGCAGGGGCAGGGGGCACCAGGCAGGGGGCACCGGGCAGGGGGCAGGGGGTGCTGGGCAGGGGCAGGGGGCACCAGGCAGGGGGCACCGGGCAGGGGCAGGGGGTGCCGGGCAGGGGCAGGGGGTGCCGGGCAGGGGACACCAGGCAGGGGCGGGGCAAGGAGTGCTGGGCAGGGGGCACCAGGCAGGGGGTGCCAGGCAGGAGCAGGGGGTGCCAGGCAGGGGCAGGGGGCGCCGGGCAGGGGCCACCAGGCAGGGGCGGGGCAAGGAGTGCCGGGCAGGGGGCACCAGGCAGGGGGCACCAGGCAGGGGGTGCCAGGCAGGGGGCAACGGGCAGAGGGTGCCAGGGCCCTTGGGGGAAAGGACTCCTCCACAGAGCATCTCTTGGCTCCTGACCCCCTGCCGGGCCCCCTGGGGTCCCAGTGCCCCCAGTGCCACCACCTGTAGGCAGAGGGGCTGGGCCCTCCCAGGACAGGGGAGGCAGACTACCATCCCAGCGGCAGGCCCCGCCCTGTGGCCCCGGGGCAGGGGTGGGGGCCGCACCCACCGGTTGTAGCCGCTCAGGGAGAAGGCGCCCTGCGGGAGGCGGAGGTGCTGCTCTTGAAGTAGTAGACGCAGCGCTTGTGGATGATGACGAAGCGCAGCGGCCCTGTGGGCGGGCCGGGTGAGGGCGGCGCGGGGGGCAGAGCCCGCTCCCAGACCCCCGAGCGTGGCAGGGCGGTGTGGGCACGCCCCCTTCCGAGGGGGCCGGCTCTCCAGCACAGCTGGCCTGGCCGCCCCCCGGGGGCCTCGAGGACGGGCAGAGCACAGCAGGGGGGCGCCACGGGCCTGGGGGGCCGAGGGTGCTGCGAGCTGAGCCAGGGTGGCCGAGGGGCAAGCGCCAGGGGCCCCGGGAGCCCGCGGAGTGGAGCCGACGCACCGCGCGCCGGGGGGAAGTGGGGGCTGCAGGAGGGCGGCCACCTGCCACGAGAAGACGTGGCCGGACGCACCCCCCCCCCCGTCCCTCCCTCCGCCCCCACGGACCCCCCCCTTCCGGGCCGTGCCTCCCACCCCCGGAACTCACACCGGAGCAGCTGCAGCTGGGTGCCGCCCTTCTTGTGCAGGTAGCCCGCCTTGGCCACGCCCCCGGGCATGGTGAGCAGGTTCTGGGCGCCGATGGCCCTCATGGGGCGCCGGCCAGTGCGTCTCCTCGCTGCCATGAGGCTGCGGGACAAGGGGCGGGGCACGGCTTGGCGCGGGCACGGCAGCGAGGGGCAGCGCCGCCCGCCCGGGGGGTCCCGAGAGCTGGGTGTGTCCCTTCATCGTCACGCCGCCCATCATCACACGCTCGCTGGGCTCCCGCTGCATGCAAGCCCCCCGGGGGCTGGGGGACATTGGCATGAGCCCTCTGGACCCCTGGACCAGGGAGCCCACGAGGGGCCCTGCTAGGAAGTCTGGGAGGGCTCCAGGAGGAGGTGATGCTGGGCCTCAGCACCATGGAGAGAGTTAAAGAGGAGCAGAAGCTGGGGCAGGTCCGGGGCACCTCCCTGCAGCCCTGAGGCTCCAGGGCAGGCCCACAGGACCAATGCTGCGGGTGCTGGGCAGGCCCTGCCCCCTCTGCATCCCACCCACCCACCCTGCCCGGGTTTCACACATCCAGCCTCAGAAGCCCTTCCCTCTGCCTGTCACAGCCTTGACTTTCCCCATCTGAGAACTCCTACTCATCCTTCAAAACCCAGGCTGAAGCAGCTCTTCTGCGAGGCATCCCAAATGCCCCGTTGCCGTGGGTGCCTCCGCCACCCCTGACCCTGCACTCTGGCTGCCTGTGCCTGTTCTGCGCCCACCCCCACCCTGGGGCCATATCCCACCTGCGGCCAGGGAGGTTGGGTGGGAGCAGGCACGTGACCTGTGTGCCCTTGAGCCGGGCGGACGAGACCCAGAAGTCCACTGCGGCCGGGGCTCCTGCCACTCCCGTACCCCGAAAATCACACACAAAGAAAACCAGCCCCTGGGGCTTGGCAAGCTGGCGCTCTCCATCACACGTGGGTGAGGGAAAGTCCCGGGGCACCCCCGGGGCCGGCTCAGGCCAGCTGGGGTCCGGTGGCCTCCTCCCTGCCCCTGCCCTCACTCCTGCGCCCCCAAGCCCCCCAGGATTCCCTCTGCACAAAACCCTCAGGGCTGGGGGACGCCAGCTGCGGCCTGGGAACAAAGGCAAGGCCGCTGGGGTGCAGCCAGCCGGGCTGGCACAGTCCCGCGTGGCCGCGTGGGACGGTAGGGGAGGGCCCCGGGTGCCGTGCCAGGGGAGGGGGCGGAGGACGCGACGAAGGTCCAGAGCCCGCCAGGCCCCGGCGCCCACGCCCGCCTTTGTTCCCGCAGGAGGCGTCCGGCCCGTCCAGGGCAGCGCGGCCGCCGGGGCCCGGGCTGGGCCGGGGCTGGGCCAGGGCTGGGCCGGGGCGGGGGGCGGCTGGGGGACCGGGTCAGGGGTCTGCGCGGCCTAGCCGGGGAGCCGGGGTCCCGGGGTCCCTGGCGGGGAGGCGGCTGTCCTGGGCGGAGTCCAGGGCGGGTCCGGGACGGGATCCCCCGGGTCCGGGTCGGGGTGCGGGTCGGGGTGGGGGCGCCGGGTGGGTCCGGGCTCCGAGGTGGAGCGGGGGGCCCGGGGTGGGGCGGGGGGCCGGGCCGGCGGGGTACTCACGTTGTCCACGCGGCAGGCTGGCGGGGCGTGGCCCGCGCCCCGGGCCCCTGCGCGCACCGACAGACCCCCGGGCGGGCCTCCCGCGCCGCGCCCGCCTCGCCCCCCGCCGTCCCGCCCGCCCCCTGCCCCGCGGCCGGGGCCCCGCGCCCGCCATCCCGCGCCGTGCCCCGCGCCCCGCTCCCGCCCGGCGGCCGCGGCTCCTCCCCTCGCGGGCGGCGGGGGCGGGCCGCTCACAGGTGAGAAAAGGAGGCCCGGCCCTCCCCGCGCGTCTCCCGGCGCAGGCCGCCCCGCGGGCCTCAGTTTCCCCCGTCTGCTGAACCGAGGGTGGTGGGGTGGGATGGGGGGGGCGAGAAGGGGGACGTCCAAAGGGCAACCCAGAGTCAAGAAGCCACAGACGCCAACGACGCCAGGGTTCCCACGCCCCACGCCCCTAACACCCCAGGACCCCCTGTACCCCGAAGGCTGCCCTTGGGGGGCCCTGGGAGCCCAGGGGCCTCTGTCCCTCTGCCCCCCACCCAGGCGGGCAGGCAGGCTCAGGGCAGGGCTGCCCCCGCTCAGACCCGCCCGGGGGCCGGCCGTGCCTACCTGACTCCGCGCAGGCCCCACGGAGCTCCCCCCTGCTGGGGCATACTGCGCCCCTTTCCCGGCAGACGAGCCCCACATGGCCAGCGCCGGGTGCAGGCCCCTGCCTCCTCCACACCCCCTGCATCTGAGCGGCCACCAAGGCCAGTGGCAGAGCAGGCCCCACACTGGCCCTTCCAGGGCGCTGCCCCCTCCTGGCTGTCCCCACGGGGTGACGGTTCTGGAGGCTTCCAGCTGGGCCAGCCCCCTGGGACCCGCTGCAGCCGGCTGGCCCCAGGCCCCTGCTCTGTCCACCTGCCTTCCTTCCCGGCCCGCCCCGGGTCTCTGCCTGCCCCACCCCACCCAGCACATCCTCCACCCGCACACCAACCCCAACCCCAGTCCAGACTCGGGGGCCTCCCCGTGCCCACCTGGCCCCCCATCCAGCCCCCATGGGCGTTTCCCCGAGCCCCGCTCCCTGTGCACCCGCAGACCCCAGGGCTCCTCACTATGCGAATCCCCTGGGCTCCCCTCCGGGCCTCTGTCCGCACTGCGGCCACTGCCTCGAGGGGCCATTGACCCAGCTCGTGGGAGCTAACCAAATGAACACCAATCCTTCCCAGGCTCCTGCAGAAAGCAGAAGAGGAGGAGCTCTTCCTAACTCAGTCTACGAGGCCAGCACGACCCTGATGCCCAAACTAGACACAGGCATCACAAGCAAACTACAGACCAGCACGCTTTACGAATTTAGATGCAAAAATTCCCGACCAAAAAAAAAAGGGGGGTGGGTAGCAGGTATAGCTCAGTGGTTGAGCGCCTGCTTCCCATGTCCAAGGTCCGGAGTTCAATCCCTGGTACCGCCTAAAGAAAAAAAAAACTTCAACAAAATAATAGCAAACTGAGTGCAACAATGTCTAAAAAGAATTATACACAATGACCAGGATTTATCCTGGGAAAGCAAACTCGGTTTGACATCTGAAAATCAATTAATGTAATGCACCATTTTCATAGAATAAAGGACAAAACTTACCTGACTATTTTAATATGCGCACACACACAATTTGGCAAAACCCAATGTCCCTTCATGATAAAAACACTCAACAAAACTAGGAATAGAAAGGAACTTCCTCAACCCAATAAAGACCATCTACAAAAAAAGTCAGCCAACATAATATTAATTGTAATACTTTGTATAATATTCTGTAAAAGACTAAAAGTTTTCCCCCTAAAATGAGGAACAAGACAAGGATATTGATTCTCGCCACTTGTATTCAACATTGCACTGGAAGTTCTAGCCAGGGCAATTAGGCGAGAAAAAGAAAAAAAAAGGCATCCAGATTAGAAAGAACAAAAGAAAGCTACCTCTATCTGATGAGTTGCTTCTGTATCTAGAAAATCCTAAGGACACCATCAGAAAACTATCACAACTGATAAATGAGTTAGCAAAGTTGCAGGCTAAGATCAACATACAAAAATTGTATGTCTATATATTTGCAGTAAACAATCCAAAAATGAAATTAAGGAAACAATTCCATTTACAGTAGAACCAGAAAGAACAAAATACTTAGGACTAATTTAACGAAAGCAGCACAAAGCGTATACTCTGAAAACTACAAAACATTGCTATAAAAAAGTTAAGCTCTAAATAAACGGAAAGACACCCCGTGTTCATGGGTCAGAAGCCTTTATTTGGCTAAGATGGCAACCCCAAGCTGATCAACAGCTCAGTGCAATCTCCAGCAAAATCCCAGCTGCCTTCTTTGTAGAAGCTGACAAGGCGAGCTAAAATCCATCTGGGATGGCAAGGGACCCAGAACAGGCAAAGGAAATCTTGAAAAAGAAGGAAGTAGGAGACTCCGACTTTGCTATTTCAAAACTCACTATGATGATAGTTTGATCCATAAGATAGAATCGAGAGTCCAGAAATAAACCTGTGTGTCTACATCAACTGATTTTTGATAAGGGTGCCAAAACCATTCAGTGAGGAAAGAACTGTCTTTTCAACAAATGCTGCCAGGACAACTGTATTTCCACATGCAAAAGAATAAAGTTGGGCCTTGACCTCACATCATGAACAAAAATTAACTCAAGATGGATCAAAGATTGAAATGAAAAAGGTAAAAATAAAAAACTTTTAGAAGAAAAGCTAGGGATAAATCTCTGTGATCTTGGGTTAAGCAATGGTTTCTTAGAGTATCTAAAAAAAACAAGCAAAAAAAGAAAAAAATAGGTAAATTGAACTTCGTCAAAATTAAAAACTTTTGTGTTTCAAAGGGACATATCAAGAAAGAAAAAAAGACAATTTACAGAATGGGAGAAGATCTTTGTAAATCATATATTTGCTAAAGGGCTTGTTTAGATTATACAAAAAACTCTTACAACCTGTAGCTGTTTGATATAATTGATGAATTCTAAAAAGAAATATTGGATTATGCTTGTAATCTGGTCTGTACCTGGACATGACTGAGTTATGATTAGAGCTTTAATTGGGCCAGGTCATTAGGGCATTGAGTCCCCACCCACCAAGGGGTGGGGACTCTCAGATAAAACACATGGCAGGGAAATGGACTTGGCCCAGTGGTTAGGGCGTCTGTCTACCACATGGGAGGTCCGCGGTTCAAACCCCAGGCCTCCTTGACCCGTGTGGAGCTGGCCCATGCACAGTGCTGATGTGCGCAAGGAGTGCCATGCCACACAGGGGTGTCCCCCGCGTAGGGGAGCCCCACGCGCAAGGAGTGCGCCCGTGAGGAGAGCCGCCCAGCGTGCAGCCTGCCCAGGAATGGTGCCGCCCACACTTCCCGTGCCGCTGACGACAACAGAAGCGGACAAAGAAACAAGACGCAGCAAATAGACACAGAGAACAGACAACCCGGGGAGGGGGGGAAATTAAATAAATAAATAAATAAATCTTTAAAAAAAAAAAACGCATGGCAAAGGACAGAGTTGAAGTTTTGATGTTGGAGTTTGATGCTGAAGACTTAAGCTGGAGCCCCGGGAAGTCAGCACACAGAGGAAAGAGAAGCCAGCCCCAGGAAGGAAGGAACCCTGAGCCCAGGAAGAAGCAAGCCCCAGGAACGTAGGAACCCAGGAAGCCTGAGCCCTCCAGACGTCGGCAGCCACTTGCTCCAAGTAGACTTTGGTGAGGGAAGTAACTTATGCTTTATGGCCTGGCATCTGTCAGCTCCTACCCCAAATAAATACCCTTTATAGAAACCAACCCATTTCTGGTATTTTGCATCAGCACCCCTTTGGCTGATTAATACAGAATTTGGTACTGAGGAGTGGGGAAGTGCTTTTGCAATTACCGAAATGCTGGAATGGTTTTATAAATGGGTAAGGGGTGTTGTTTGGAGAATTGTGAAATGCTTGATGGAAAAGGCCTAGATTGCTTTTAAGAGACTGTTGATAACAATATGGACGCTAGAGAGACTTTTTATGATGCCTTAGAAGTAAATGATGAAACTATTATTGGAAACTGGAGGAAAGGCGATCCACGTTTTAAAGTTGCAGAGAATTTAACAAGATTAACTCCTGGTGTTTTATGGAAGGCAGAACTTGAAAATAGCAAGCCTGGGCATTAAGCTGAGGAAATTTCCAAACTAAACTCAGAGAATGTGGCTTGGCTTCTGCTTGCAGTTATAGCAAAATGCTGGATGAGAGAGATATGCTGAGGATGGAACTGTCGGGCACAAAGAAAACAGAAACTGATTCTGGAAATTCCAAGCCTCTGGAAATCAAGCTCCCAGATGAAAGTGCCCCACTGGAGGTCTTAGCTAAACTTGGAACTTGTAAATCAGGATTGAAGATGCAGTTATGTCGGGAGACTTGTGGAAAGTCTTACTGTCTGATGGCTTGGACCCCTGCTTCCTGCATGCCAAACCAACAAGCTTTTTGAGAGCTGTATGAACAAAATTACTGTCAGCCTGGAATAAAAGGACATGGAAAGGCGGGATCAAAGGGGAAACGACTTCAAGAGGAAAACCACGGAAGCTGAGATCTGGAATTAAGACATCACCTTGGGCCAAGAGAGGAACCCCACCCCTGTGTGCAAAGGGAGAGTTTGCCCAGCAGTTGAAGAGGGTGGATGTTCCCACCCGATGTTCTGGGAGAGTTTTGCCACCCCAGGGTGCAGAGAGGGGGGAGCACATTCCCCAAGGACTAGGGCGGTTAAGGTCAGCGCCCACAGGTCTGAGTGGCATAGACCTGTCCCCCGTGGAGTAGGGAAGGCCAGGGGGTCAGCCCGTTGCTCTGAGGGGACTGAGCCTGTATGCCAAAGTTTAGGGGCATGTTGCCTTCACGTCACTGTGCTAAGGGAGTTAAGACTAACCCAAAGACTGGGGGCGCTGTGGCAATCACCCCAACACTCTTGGAGGGAGAGTTCTGGAGCTTGGTCCACACCAGATGCTCAAGAGGGTGGAACCAAGAAAACGGCCGTTGGGCAAGACTGTGGAAAGGGCGGGTCCCCAAATCGCCCCAAGGAAAGAAACCATCATCCTAAGAATGACTCCCAGACTTTGAAATCGAATGAGGATGCCCTGCAGGTTAGCTGAACTGCAGAGGACCCGTGACTCAGGTTTCCCTCCCAAATTTTCCTTATCCTAAGGAAAATGTTTATCCTGTGTCTGTCCATTTATGTATCGGAAACAGATAAATGGTTTTGTAAGTCTCAGAGGTCTATAGCAGATAGGACTTTGCCCCAAGACAAACTGCATTTCTTTAAATTGATTATGATATGATTTAGTACTTGCATTGTAACTGATTTTAGGCTTTTTTGAATATTGTAAAGGCTTTTTTAATTCAGAGGGTGGAGTGTAGCCATTTGATATAATTGATGAATTCCAAAAAGAAATATTGGCTTATGCTTGTAATCTGATCTGTCCCTGGGCATGACTGAGTTATGATTAGGGCATTGAGTCCCAGGGTGGGTGGGGACTCCCAGATAAATGGCATGGCGAAGAACGGAGTTGAGGGTTCCTGATGTTGGAGTTTTGATGTTGGAGTTTGATGCTGAAGACTTAAGGTGGAGCCCTGGGAAGGCAGCACCCAGAGGAAAGAAAAGCCAGCCCCAGGAAGAGAGGAACCTTGAAGCCAGAGAAAAGCAAGCCCCAGGAACGTAGGAACCCAGGAAGCCTGAGCCCTGCAGACGTCGGCAGCCATCTTGCTCCAAGGAGACTTTGGTGAGGGAAGTCACTTGTGCTTTATGGCCTGGTGTCTGTAAGCTCCTACCCCAAATAAATACCCTTTATAAAAGCCTACGAATTTTTGGTATTTTCATCAGCACCCCTTCGGCTGACTAATACACAACCCAATATTAAAAAGACAAATAATCCAATTTAAAAACGGGCAAAGGACCAGAATAGATATTTTTTCCATGGAAGATACATGAACGGCCAAATAAGTCCCCAAGAAGGTGCCACTGGTCACCAGGGAGGTGTCAACCAAAACCACAGAGGGGCCCCACTTCTCGCCCGCCAGGACGGCTGGAGCCCAAGAGCCAGGCGACGGGTGCTGGCGAGGACGCGCCCAGTGGGAACCCGCGTGCGCCGGGGGCAGGAGGCAGGCGGCCGCCCCGGGCAGTTCCTCCGACACTCAAACTCAGAACCACACGCGACCCGGCAGCGCCTGGGAGCGGGGACCCACGCCCCCAGGAAAACCTGGGCGCCGAGGTTTACAGCGGCATGGCTCACAGGCCGAGAGGGGCCGCGCCCACCGCCCCCCACAGAGAGCGACCAGCACCCGGGTCCCCGCCAACCCGGCGCTCTTCAACCAGAACAGGAACAAAGTTCCACGGAGGAACCAGCTCATGTACAGGAAGCCGGGCACAAAGGAGCACGCGATTGTGCAACGCCACGCACAGGAAGTGTCCAGGGCGGGGCTCCGTCAGCAAGTGACCTTTGCTGGCCAGGGCTGGGGCGGCGGTCGGGGGCACAGCTAAAAGGTATTGCACTGCTCATCAAGGTGACAGAAATGTTCTCAGGGAAGCGGGCTTGGCCCAGTGGCTAGGGTGTCCGTCTACCACATGGGAGGTCCACGGTTCAAACCCCGGGCCTCCTTGACCCGTGTGGAGCTGGCCCACGCGCAGTGCTGATGCGCGCAAGGAGTGCCCTGCCACGCAGGGGTGTCCCCACATAGGGGAGCCCCATGAGCAAGGAGCGCGCCCCATAAGAAGAGCCGCCCAGTGCGAAAGAAAGTGCAGCCTGCCCAGGAATGGCGTCGCACACACGGAGAGCTGACACAACAAGATGACGCAACAAAAAGAGACACAGATTCCCGTGCCGCTGACAAGAATGCAAACAGACACAGTAGAACACACAGCGAATGGACACAGAGAGCAGACAACGGGGGAGGGGGTGAAAGGGAGAGAAATAAATAAAAATAAAAAACAAAAAGAAATGTTCTCAAACGGACTGGTTACGGCTGCCCGTGTCCGCGAACCCGCGAGAAAGCGCCGACTCGTGCCCTCTGCACGGGCGAAGCGAATTTGTGTGAATTTTATCGCGATGGATGTTTGTACACACTAGCGACGAGCACCCCGGAATTGAAAGCGAGTTAGCGGAGGTGGCCCCCGTCCCAGCCTGACCTCGGTGGGGGGATGTGGCCCTTCTGGGGCCAGCATAGCTTTCCCTTCACCCAGATGACCCCCTGGGCGGTGCCCCCCCTCAGGCCCGGTGCTGACTCCAACGTGGGGTGGGGGCATGGGCCTCTGAGACAGCGCCCCCGAATCCCGAACCCGCAGACCGAGGGGAGCGGGTGGGCCTGTGTGTGTGAGGGGGTTGGGGGTGCTGTCACCAGCACCCACGGAGCCCCCCGTCCCCAGCCACGCCAAGGGTAGGCTGGGGGCAGGGACTGGGAAGGCCGCGGCCAGCTGGGGCCCTGCAGGCCCTCCCCCCAGCCCTGCAGCTGGGGCCCTTGCGGCAGCTGTGGAGCCGGCGCCCCGAGACCACAGCCTCCGGGGGTGACTCAGCGGCCACCAGCTGGGCGTTTGTGGGCGCCAGGAGGGGGCCGGCCCGGCCCGAGAGGCGCTGTCCTTCACACCCTCACTTGCGTGTGAACTCACTCGTTCACACTCACTTGTACACACTCGCACAGTCCCCAGGGGCTGCCGAGGCCCCCCTAAGCCCCCCGGGTGCTCTACCCCACCCCGCCGCACAGAGAGGGTGCAGGGGCCAGGAGAGCCTCAGGACTCGCGCCCAGCGCACCGGGCACTCTCCTGGGCCAGGCCAGGTGCCCCTTGGGGATCACCCACGCCATGGCCCCGACACCACCGAAAGGATGGACCAGCGTCATTCCTGCGTCACTGAGGAAGACACCGAGGGTCAGAGAGGCTTAAATAACATGCTCAGAGTCACACAGTCAGTAAATGGTGGGGCACCCCCACGCCGGCACGGCCACACCCCAGCCTGGCACACGGGGGTGGTGCCCGGCGACTGGGGGGGGCTGCAGTCCATCGCGGCGGCCCCCTCCCCCGCCTCACACCCAGCTCTCTCTCTTTTCAGTTTCCCCTTCTGCTTCCTCTTCCCAGAATCCTTCTCCATAAGAGAATCAAAAGAAAGACCAACACCCAAGCTCTCCCACGGAGGCCCAGCAGAGACCCCGCTGCTCCGCGCAGGGCACCCGGGCTTCAGGAGAGGAGCCCCACCCGCGGGCCCCCAGACCAGGCGGGTCGGCGCGCTGCCCAGGTCCTGTGCAGGGCCCTCCCGCAACTCGCTCTGGGCCCCCGGAATGCTACACGCGCACACACACGGCGCACACTCACGCAGTGGACACACACGGCGCACACTCACGCAGTGGACACACTCAGTGGACATACACGGCGCACACACATACAGTGGACACATTCAGTGGACACACACAGTACACACAGTGGATACAGTGCACACACACAGTACACACATGGTGCACACACATGCAGTGGACACACAACACCCACACAGTGCACACACACTCAGTGGACACACACAGTGGACACACTCAGTGGACACACACAGTGGACACACAACACCCACACAGTGCACACACACTCAGAGGACACACACACAGTGCATACACAGGGTGTACACACACACTGGACACATGCGGTGCACACAGGGCACGCACACGCAGTGGACGCACACACAGAGTACACACACGTGCAGACACAACCCAGACACCACGGCCACCCACGCAGGGTGGAGGGAGGGTGGGAAGGGTCCACCCCCCTGGGCCCCACCGGGCTCTGGCCCCTGGGACGGGCCTGTGGGGGACAGGCCGGCCGGGTGGGGCGGGCGGTGTCCCCGCAGCAGGCCCTCCGAGGGGAGCCCTCCGGGTGCCGCCGAGCCCACCCAGCCCCGCGGCGCACGGCCGGCCCCGCCGCGCCCCGGGGACCCCGCGCGCAGGCCGCCTCCACGCCGCGCCCACTGACCTGGCGCCGCTCACCCAGCACATGGCTCTCCTGCCGGCGGGCGAGCGCGCGGGGGGCGTCCCGGGGCGCAGGGAGGCCATGGGCAGGCCCGCCCCGCGGGGAGCCCGGCGCGCCCGGCCTCGGCGCCTTCCGGCACTTCCTGCCTCCCAGCCCCGCGGCCGCGCCGCCCGCCGAGCCCCCGCCCCGCGCCCGCCTCCCTGCGGGCAGCGCCGGCTCCCCGGCGGGGCGGGCGGGAGGAAGGCGCTCGGCCCGGCCTCCTCTGGGCGGGCCTTCCCCGCAGGGTGCGCCGGCCACAGCCCCCGGCCCCCGCCAGGCCCCCGCGGGGAGCGCACGACCTCGCGGCCGCGGCCGCCCAGCCCTGGCCGCCCGGGGATTGCTCGCGCCGTGGCCGGTCCTTCCAGGGGGACTGAGGCCCGCTGGGCTGCCCTGGTGCGCGCAGCCCCGGCTCTGCTCCCCAAGCCCGCCGCACGCCCCGATGGCAGCCTCCCTGCTCACCCAGGGGGCCCCCACTCTCCGGGGGCTCAGCGAGCACCTGGGGGCACCTTTGGGACCCCAAGCAGCAGCTCTCCAGGGCCTCCCGCACCGGCCCTGGTCCCTCTGGGAAGGTGGCCGCCCGGCCGCCTCAGCCACTGCCCTGCGCCCCTGCCCTCCCCTGGGGCCCCCAGCCAAGAAGCTGTGGAGCTGGGATTCGAACCCAGCACCTGCCTCTCCTCCCCTGAGCAAGAATCTCAAGGCCATAACTCTCTTGGGTAGGGCTGGGCCAAGCGGCCAGAGGGAGGCGGGACTGGGGGGGGCGACAGGTCCCAGAAGACGGGAGCCGGCCCCCGAGATGCGGCAGCCATGCCACGGCCACCAGCCACGCCCCTCCCGCCCTGCCCAGAGCTCGGGCACCAACAAGCCCCCGACAGAACATGGTTTCTCTGGCTCTGAGGTTTAGACAGGAGGCGGGGGTGGTCTCGGCAGGTGTCACAAGCAGCCACGGCCTGCGAAGCCTCGAGGACTGCGGGACCCCGGAACCGAAGCACGGGCTGAAGAGCTCGGTTTACCAGCTCCCCTGGCTGCCGGAGCACCCCATGAGCCACCAACCGTCTAATTTTCCTTTTCTTTAAAAACCACCCGCCTGGAAATGCCAAGATGGACCTCTGGTGGTCCGTGATCTGGATCGGTGCTCCCCGAATCGCAGCTGGACACCCCAAAGAAATGCCCCGGTGGCTGTGCGGCTGAGTGTACCCATTGGTCACACACCAAGCCGACGCACGTCCCGCCCGCTGGGCGCAGGGTGCTGGAGGGGGCAGAGGCAGCGCTGCCCTCCGCGCGGGCGCCCCGTCTGCTGCCGCATGCTCAGCCAAGGTGTGGGAGCGGGGGTCTCGCGTCTGGGGCCACCGCCCATTGACACGGCTGCCTGGGGACACCACACAGAGAGCTGGCGTGGCCAGCAGACGGCACGGGGCAGGGATCCCTTCCCCGGCCCTTGGCACCCCAGCCAGGGTGGGCAGAGGGCCCCAGAGCCAGACCCAGCGGGCGCCCGTCCCAGTGGCCCCTCACCAGCTGGGCGGTCCCTGAGCCTTCGTCCGTGAACTGGGTGCTGAGAACTGACATAAAATAGCAGGCGAGGGACCCCTGGGCCGGGGTCTGGCCGGGGCACTGCCAGGGCGGCTGTGGGATGGGGCGAGGGTCCAAGGCGGTTCTGGGCCCGGCGGGTGCCAGGTCAGGGGGGGCTTCCTGGGGGAGGGGGCACCGGGCCTTGGGATCTGCTGCGATGGGGTGGGGTGAGGGGTGGCGGGCAGGCCAGGGGCCCAGGGTGAGTGACGACCCAGGGTGGGAGCAACCCCAGGCCAAGGGGCAGGGGAGGCTCAGGAAGAGGCGCAGCGCCGAGGGGGGGCCTGGGAGCCTGCCAGCCCCTCCCTGGACAGACAGGCCAACAGATGAGAGGACAGAAGTGTGTGGGGGGGTCACGGACGGCACCCAAGGGCACAGGGACAGCTGAGGGATGCTGTGGGCAGAAGGCCGGCCCCCCGCGCCCCTGCCCTGGTCAGACCAGGTCCAGAGCAGGGGAGCAGGCCGCAAGTGGGTGGCCCCTCCGCAGCCCCAGCCCCCCGGCCGCCCACCAGCCCCTGGGAGCCCTGGCCACTACGGCTGCTCTTGGCCTCAGTTTCCCCATAGGCCCTCCATCTCCTGACGTTGCATGTCCTCGCTGGGGTGTATCCCCCAAACGGGGAGGCCCCCTGCCTGCTCAGGCAGCGAGACGTGCGGCTGGGGGGCTGCCAGCACGGGGCAGCCCTGGGCTCCCCCCACCCCAGCCCGGGCTATGCCTCAGCCGTGCGCAGAGGCAGGCACTTACCAGGGAGGGCGGGAGCCGGCCAGCGGGCCAAGGGGCCAAGGGACAGCCTGAGGAAAAAGAGCAGCTTTCGCTCTGGGGACTGGCAGCTGGCTCAGGAGCGAGGCCAACGCCCGACCCACCCCTGTAGCCACCGGCCCTGCCCCTCACGCCTCACCGCGCCTGCCTGGTCTCGGTGCTCAGCCCCAGAGGCTTATCCTGACCTCATCTCCACTCAACTGATGAGGAGACTGAGGTTCAGAGTGGAGGGCAGCTACCAGGTCAAAAGAGTGGGGCCTGGAACCCAGGTCCCTGGGAACCTGCAGGACCCCAGGACCTGGGCCCCGGCCCCGTGGCCCACCTGCCTCCCCCCAGTTGGGGCCGTCGGGTCCAGGGAGGGTGCTTGGCCCAGGGAAGGAGGGGGCAGCGCCCCAGCGGGAAATCTCCAGCTCTGAAGACAAGGTGCTGGCATCAGCCCCTCCCAGGGGCTGGGGTCCACCCTGGCCAGCCTGGCCGGCCGCAGCCCTCGGCGTGGGGGTGGGGGGTGGGGGCAGGCGCGGCCCCAGGCTCCCCCTGCCAGCTGCCTCCCTCTGAGCCTGGCCGTGCCCGCCTCCAGAGCAGGGCCCCGAGAATGCCCGAGGCCGGGAGCTCTGGGCACACGGGGCTGCCGGTGGGGCAGGGAAAGCCCCGAAACACAGGCGCAGGTGGGAAGCCGCGTCCTAACCCCAGGATTGCGCACGGGGCCTTCCGTGGAAAGGGGGTCTTTGCAGTGTGGTTAAGCGAAGGGTCTTAGGTGACAGGGGGCCCGGGGGCCAGCGTCCTTGTGAGGGGCAGAGGAGGAGCCCACGCGGGGACGGAGGGGGCGGCAGGGACAGGGAAGGGGCGGCCACCAGCCAGCCGGGGCCACGAGCCGCAGTAGGGTCTAGGGGAGCCTCACTAGGCCCCTGACGTTGGGCGGCCCCCAGCCCCGAGCTGGAGACACCGATTCTGCAGTTCAGGCCGCCGGTCGGGGGGCTTGGCCTCCTCTAGGGCCCTCAGCCCCCTCCAAGGCCGGGAGACGCCGGGGTGAGGCCAGCAGCCCCTGCCTCCCGCTGCATGGGCCGTCCCCCTCCTCCGGCCCCTCCCGCCGCCCCCCCAGGCTCATCGCCCCCTGGGCCTTGCCCGCTCGCCTGGCCAGCCCCTCCCAGGCCCAGCCGTGCCCCCCTTGGGCAGAGCCCTCAGGCAGAGCCCGGGCTCCTTCGCTGGGGGGCCCTGGGGTCAGAGCCCACTCCCGCCCTCGACTGGGCACTAGCGATCACCTCCAGCTGGACGCCGAGCCCCCTCCTCCAGGGCTCCCGCCCCTGGCCAAGGACAGAACCATCCAGAAGCGCGCCCCTTCTCTGAAACCCCAGTGCCAGGGCCCCACCCACCAGAGCACCTCCGCCTGTGTCCCCGACACCCCCACGAGCCCGGGCCCCCCCGAGCTCCCAGGACCCAAGAGGGACAGAGGGACGGCCGGGCTCAGGGTGCGCCCGCACCCCTCCACGCGGCCCCTGCCAGGTGGCCTGTGACCCCAGAGCTCATCTGACTCTCAATGAGTCTTTCCAAGAACGGGGCGCCCAGGACGGCCCTGCCGAGGCCCGGGCCCCCCACTGCCTCGGGATCAGGCCTGGGAGACAGAAGCCCACCTGTGCGCAGTGAGAAGGGGGCACAGGCTGACGCGGTGCCGACTGGGGCCTCTGGGGTGCCACTGGGCCATCTGGGGGGCCAGGGCATGAGGGAGAGGATGGCAGCAGGGCCACCCCACTCGGAAATGGGGTGCTGGGGGAGGGGGCTTCTGCTCTGGGACCCTCGGCCCTCGAGCCCTTCCTGGACGAACCCCGGGCCTCCCGGCCTGGCCAGGGGTCTCTCCAGCTGGCCTGTGAGCGGAGCTAGACTGCAGCCCCTTCCGTGGGAGGGAGGGGGGCCCCCAGGGAGCCCGAGCAGACACCCCCGGACCCTGGCAAGGGGGCTTTGGCCGGGCCGGGAAGAAGTAGCCGGCGCCAGCTGGGGACGAAGGGCAGGGGCTGGGGCCCTGTGGCTGGGGGTCCCAGGCCCAGGGGGAGGGAGCCAGGGAGAAGGTGGGCGGGGGGTGGGGGTAAGGCCCGGAGCTGCCTCCCTGCCCCAAACCCTGCGAGCAGAGGCGTTTCCAGGATTCACACTTCAGCTCATCACAAACATGACGCGTTTCCACTCTGAAGAGCTTGAGGGCGCGTGGGCAGGCCCACCCTGGCTTGCTGCCACCCCGTGCGTGGGCGCGGCAGGGCGCTCCCCCCCAACCAGGCCACGGCTCCGCATGGCTGCCGGCCCAGCGCCCAGGCCTGCTCCCCGCACAGGGTGGGGGGTCCCCGCCGCGAGGCTCCTGCTGGCCCAGCACGAGGGGGCCGCTTCCCCAGCGAGCCGGGCAGGCAGGGCACGCAGGCCGAGCGCGCGGCCCCCGCCTCAGCTTCCCCATCTGCAGAGGGGGCGGCCGGCCGGTGTGGGGTGCCCTTGGGGGCCACCTGGAGGGTGGGTGGGCACGGGGCTCCAGAGGGTCCTGCTGGCCCCACGCCCGGCCCAGGCACGGTGGGAAGGAAGGAAACGCCTGACATTTTCTGTGATCTATGTATCCTCAAAAAAAAAAGGCAACGTGGGAAGCGGATGTGGCTCAACTGATAGGGCGTCCGCTGACCACATGGGAGGTCCAGGGTTCAAACCCCGGGCCTCCTGACCCGTGTGGAGCTGGCCCACGCGCAGTGCTGATGCGCGCAAGGAGTGCCGTGCCACGCAGGGGTGTCCCCACGTAGGGGAGCCCCACACGCAAGGAGTGCGCCCCATAAGGAGAGCCACCCAGTGCGAAAGAAAGTGCAGCCTGCCCAGGAATGGTGCCGCACACACGGAGAGCTGACACAGCAAGATGACGCAACAAAAAGAGACACAGATTCCCGTGCTGCTGACCACAACAGAAGCAGACAAAGAAGAAGACACAGCAAATAGACACAGAGAACAGACAACCCGGGGAGGGAAGGGAGAGAAATAAATAAAAAATAAATATTTAAAAAAAAAAAATTTTTTTTTAAGTAAATAGAACTTGGAAAAAAAAAAAAGAAATGCCTGAGGTGAGCTCTCCCAGAGCACCTGCTTGGGCCCCGCTTTCCAGAAAGCCCAGGCCCAAGCCCTCGGCCCTCCCCGGCCCTCCCCGTCCAGCTGCCGCTTCCACGCGGGACCCTGTCCCCACTCGCAGTCCCTGCCTGGCCTCAGCCCCCTGCAGGACCCTCCCCAGCCCCTTGGACAAGCCGGCCCCCCCACCCCTCACGCTGCCCCTCCCCACGTGTCCCCCGGGTCTGCCCCTCCCCGACGCCAGCTCAGGCGTCTCCATGTGGCCGTCCCCTGCCGCTGCCCTGAGCCTGCCCCCCCAACCCCGGCCAGCTGTCACCACCCAGGCCTGACCTGCTGAAGGAGGCGTTCCTCTGGCCCCAAGAGCCCCCGGGGCAGCCCCTGGAGGACCCCAGGCTGCGCGGCCCCTCAGTGGCCACTGCCAGCACTGACCTTTAGGCTAGCAGGCGTGGGGCGGGGACGGGGGTGGGGACGGCAGGTGTCCACCCCAAGGACAGCCGCTGCCCGAGCGCTGGCGGCCGCGCCCAGCAGACCAGGCTGCCCCGACTCGAGCCCCCGCGGGGTCCCGGTGCTGGTCCTGGAGGCTGACCGTCCAGGGGCCAGGCCACCTCCTGGGGGGGTCAAAGCCGAGCTGGACCCCGGGGCGGACGCGGACCCACGGAGAGTGGGACGTCCCCAAACTCCAGCCCGTGCCCTCTTCCCTCACTCACCTGGAAGCTCGGAGCTGGGGGCACCCGCCATGGAGCCCACCCAGCCCTCCCCCGGGGCCGCCCTCGGCCCTCTTTCCCCATGAAGGAAGGGGGAGATGGAGCCGCCAGAGCCAGGGCCTGGGGACCCGGGGGCTGCGGGCCTGGCCGGCCCCCACCCACGTTTCCCGCCGAGCTTGGCTGAGCCTGCGCTCGGGGAGGCAGGGCCCCCGACACGCACAGAGGGGAGGGCGGTGAGCAGGGGGCCTCGGGGCACGGGGGGGCCACGCTGCGTGGGGTGCGGGGGGAGGCCGCCGCAGAGGGCCAGGGGGGAGGGGTGCAGGTGAACGCATCTGTGGCAAGAAGCAGGAGCCTGCGCCTCGGTTTCCACATCTGGAAATGCCCAGACCTGGGGCCAGCGGAGCCTGCGGCCACGGCATGACCTCTGCCCCACCAGGGTCGGCATTTCGGGTGGGGGTGAGTGCCGAGGGGAGGAAAGCCCCCTCCCCAGGAGCTGGGGGGGCAGTGGGGTACCGCAGAGCCGCTGGCCCAGCCCCACGGGCAGCCGAGGGAAACGGGGAGCGGGAGGGACCCGAGAGCAGCGTGAGAGCCTTGGGGCCGGGATGGCGGGAGCTTTGGGGGTGCGGGGAGCCCCGGGACCTTGTCTCTCCCGCACCCACTCTTACACCCCGGAGTTCTCATGGCATCGTGGTGGGGGGTCCGGGTGGTACCACCTGTTGGCAAACACCACCCGCTCCAGCCCAGGCTCCAAGCTGCCCCCGCCCTCTGTCTGGAGCTCCCAATCTGCTGGGGGAGGCAACCACCTCTGGCTCATGTGCTCGTGACACCCATTCCACCCTGGCGGCTGACACACGGGCCCGCGTCCTGGGACCGGCCTTCCACAGGAGGGAGCCTGTGGGGTACCGCGGGGGCCCAGGACGGGGCTTGAGCAAAGGCCCTGGGACATGCCAGGACGCTTGTCAAGGTCGCGTGCCCGTGAGGACGGGCCTCGCAGCTATGCCCTCAAGCTGGGGACCTGGGACCCCCGGCCTCCTCGCCCGCAGGACGGGCCTGCTGAGGACGCGGCAAGGTGACGGGCAGAGGTTCTACCCCGGGCACCTGCCCCCAGGGGTGGACAAGGCCGTGGCCCAGGGCTGGGCGACCCGGGAGGGACCCTGCCTGCCTCCTGGGCACACAGCAGGGACACGGGGACGTGAAGCTCATGGCAGGGGGATGGGAGGCAGCTGGGGAGGGCAGCCCCAGAGGCCGGGGGCCGGCGGGGCGGAGGCTGGGGGGTGCGAGGACAGGGAGGGCGCTGCCCCCTGCCGGCCCCCTGGCCCGCAGGCCTGGCCTGGCAGGGGGCGGGAGGAGCAGCTGCAGAAGAGGAGGCGGCAGGGGCTGTGTCAGCTCCGGGGACCCCCACCCCAGTTTACCCCCGCCCCCCAGGGCAGGGCCGCCTCAGGGCCCTGAACCCCGTGTCCCTGCCGCCGACCTGGCCCGGACCCCCAGGCCGAGGTGCCGCCTCCAGGGCCACGGGGGCTGAGGAGGGCAGGACTCCAGCAGCCGCCGCCCGAGGGCCCAGGACGTGGGCGGGGAGGCCGCGCACCCCAGGCCAGCCGGCAGCTGCGCCCTCTCTCCACCCGCCCGCAGCTGCCGGGGACCCGCTGGGCTCTGGTTCCGCTCAGCCAGCCTGGCCCTGGTGCACCAGGGGGGCCTCCTCCGGCCCCCTGAAACCGTGAGGCTGCTTGTGTCTCCTCAGGCCCCGGGGAGGCGGGGCGAGATGGGCTGGGAGCGGGGTGGAGGGGTGCAGTGGGCGGGGAGCCCGGGGAGGGGTGCAGTGGGTGGGGTGGAGGGGTGCAGTGGGCAGAGGGGAGGGGTGCAGTGGGCGGGGAGCCCGGAGAGGGGGTGCAGTGGGTGGGAGGAGGCGTGCAGAGGGTGGGGAGCCCGGGGAGGGGTGCAGTGAGCAGGGTGGAGGGGTGCAGTGGGTGGGTGGAGGGGTGCAGTGGGCAGAGAGCCCGGAGAGGGGGTGCAGTGGGTGGGGGGGGGTGCAGAGGGTGGGGAACCTGGGGAGGGTTAGAGAGAACGGGGAGCCCGGGGAGAGGATGAGGTGGAGGGGGGGAATGGGGGGTACAAAGGGCAGGGAGCCTGGGGAGGGGGTGAGGTGGGCGGGGGAGGGTGGGATACAGTGGGCAGGGAGCCTGGGGAGGGGCTGCGGTGGGCGGGGGGACAGGGAGGGGGTGCAGAGGGTGGAGAGCCGAGCAGGGGTGCAATGGGCAGGAAGGGGAGGTGCACTGGGCCAGGAGCGGGGGAGGGGGTGCCCCGGGCAGGGAACTTAGTTGGGGGCGCTGCGCCCCGGGCTGGGCCTCTGCTGGACGGGGCAGGGGGAGGTGGGGAGGCGAGGACAGGCGCAGGAGGAGGGGGCTGAGGAGGGGGTTGGTGGAGGGAACTGAGCGCCGCGCGGGGGCGGGCACGGACTCAGCCTGGGCCGCGTTCCCAGGCGCCCACACACCGCCCCATTGTCCGCGACCCGGGGGGAGGGGTCCAGCGAGCACCCTGGTGGCGGGTGCAGGCTGGCCCGGCCCTCGGCAGGCGGACAGGGGGTGGGGGGGGTGGGGGCCGCTCTGGCTCTGGCTCTGGCTCCCCCCACCCCCACACACACCCGCCGGGCCCCACCTACCTCCTCTGACCTCACACTGTTCCTTCTCCGGGGCTGCCTGCGCCTTCCCCTCCTGGCCCGAGGGGTCGCCCCCAAGGCAGGGGCCCAGGGACCCAGGCTGCAGCGCCTCCCACGGGGGCAGGGCTCCAGCAGGCCCTGCGCAGGGGGCCCGCGTCCCGTCTCGAGCGCCACCCGAGGAAGGCCCGGCCTGGCACAGCCTGCCCAGGGTACCTGGCGTGCCATCTGGGCGCTGCCTCCTCCGCGCAGCCCCCTCCCGGCCCCGGCCCAGGGCCCACCCAGCTATGGGCAGATCTGCTGGATGGGGGAATGCACAGCCCCGGGACAGCTGTCCCCTCGGGCCCAGGGACCATGGCCCAGGCGCTGTCCTCCTTCCCCGCAGCCTCCTGCCTGGACAAGCTCAGCTGCCACCACAGCACTTGGACCCCAGAGCTGGGGAGACCACCCCGAGAGCCCCTCCCCACGGACCCCCAGAGAGGTGTCGCCCCACCGCCCGTTACAGCGAGAGACACCAGGGGCCCCGCGAGGCCAGGGCCAGGGGCTCTTGCCGCACCCCGGGGGGCTCCCCCGGCAGAAGGACCAGCGGGGGCCTCTTCGCCCAGCCCCTGCCCGCACCCCCAGGCAGCCGCAGCTACGCTTGGGCCCCCGGAAGCCGCGCCGGCCCGGCCTGGAGAGGCGGCGAGAGGAAGCCACTGCGGGGTGGCCTGGCGCGGCCCAGGCGGGCGTCGGGGTGGGGCAGGGGGCCCCAGAGCTGGGCGCCCTTCCTGGAGAGAAAAGTGCCATTTGGCGGGGGAACAGGGTGGGGCGGGACCCCTCTCCTGGAGCCCCCGGTGGGTCCCTGGCTGAGTCCCCACCCCCCGAGGAAGGGCTTTCCGGCCCCCTTTGGCCCACGTGGCGCCTGGCTTGGCGCAGCCGCCCGAGCCCACGCCGCTACGACAGCCACCCCTGCGCCCCTAAAGCTTCCAGGCCACAGACGGTAAGGCCACGGGCGTCCCCCCCACCTCCCCGAGGGGCAGGGACGCAGCCACCCCCTCGCCTGCCCGGCTGGGGTCAGAGGCTCCTGCTGCCCGCTGCCCAGGCCGTGCCTGCTGCCGGCAGGGGAGCCCGGGCCACGTCAGCCGCCCTCCCGGGAAAGGGGCTTCCCTTTCTGGCCTCAGATGGGCAGCGGGGCCGCCGGAGGGCCGCGGGAGGGAGATGAGGTGCCAGGTTCCCAGCAGGCGGGCGCAGGCTGGGCTGAGCATCCGTGCCCACCGGGCGCTATGCCCTGCACCTATCCCGCAGGCCCCAGTCAGCTTTTCCAGTTCCTTCCGCCCCTGTTGACGGCTGCAGATCCCATCTTGCTGGGATCCAAAGCCAGGGCCCCCGGGGGTGGCTCTGGGGCACCCCAGTGGCCAGATTCTGGTCCCGGCACTCGTCTCCACAAAGTACCGGCCACGGGACTGCCTCAGGGTGGGGTGGGCGCCCTCCCGGGAGCCCTCCCTACCCCGGCCTCAGACTCCCCATCATCACGGGACCGGGACCCCCACCCACGCCATGGCCGGGTGGGGGGAGCGGGCAGGGGCTACGATGGAACCCGGGGGAGGCTCAGGCAGGGCCGCCAGCACCACGACCTGCCACCGTCCACGTGGCAACTCGGCCAAGCGGGGCCTGTCCAGGATGACCCCAGGAGCCTGGCCACGCCGCGGCCAGTGCACGTGCCCTGCCCCCTGCTCCGGGCCAGGCCCGCGGGGGCACTGCAGGGAAGGGGACAGTCATGGGCCTGCCTCTCCCAAGTCCCCAGAGGGTCCTTGAGCACCAGCAGGATGGACACTCGGGCCTTGACTAAAGATCACAGGCAGGGAAGCAGACGTGGCTCAACGGATAGAGCATCCGCCTACCACATGGGAGGTCCAGGGTTCAAACCCAGGGCCTCCTGACCCGTGTGGAGCTGGCCCATGCGCAGTGCTGATGTGCACAAGGAGTGCAGTGCCCCGCAGGGGTGTCCCCGCATAGGGGAGCCCCACGCGCAAGGAGCGCGCCCCGTGCTAAAAAAGCACAGCCCACCCAGGAGTGGCGCCGCACACACGGAGAGCTGATGCAGCAAGATGACACAACAACAAAGTGACATGGTTTCCCGGTGCCGCATGACAAAAACGCAAGTGGACACAGAAGAACACAGCGAATGGACACAGAGAGCAGACAACAGGGGGAAGGGGACAGAAATAAATTTTTTTTTAAATCTTAAAAAAAAATAAAGATCACGGGCGGCCACGCAAGCTAAGCCGCGGCCTTCCCCTCGGCCGGCAGGTCCTGCCCTCGGGCCAGCGGCCCGTGCACCCCTAGGGCCACCCATCTTCGACGTGGCCCACTGTCAGGCCCGCCTGGTGCCCACGGCTCGAGCCCCTGTCCAGGAAGACCGGGCGGCAGGTCTGTGCCCCTCTCGCTGTGTGGGAGGCGCAGAGGGCCGGGGCGGCAGGTGGCGGCAGCCCGGACCCCCCCGCGGCCCCCGGGTGGCCCCTCTCCTCCCCGCACCCGGGCTGGGGGCTCAGCCACCTCCTGCCCGCTCGGGGTGTGGACACACACGGAGCCGCACTTTCACCAAATCTAGCGAACACTGCCGTCTGTGGGTCTGTCCAGCGCAGGGCGGCCCGGCCTGGGAGGTGCCCCGACAGGGCCCCTGGCAGGACTCCCACGGCGCTCAGGTGCCTCACCCCGTCTCACGGGGGGAGGGGTGTCCCTTGGGACGTGGGGACCGAGGCTGCTTCGTGCCCGGGGAGGCCAGGCCCGGGTTCCCTCCTGGTCCCAGAGCAGTCCTGGCAGGCTTCCCCCAGCGGCGCCTCCCTCTCTGGGAAGCCTCTGGAAGCCTGCCCAGACTGGCTCGGCCTGGCCCGTGGGGGCCACGTCCCGCACGCCAGCGTGGCGGGTCCCGGGGCGGGCACGTGGCCTCGCGCTGCAGGCCCAGGCAGGTGGGTGCGCTGGGTGCCCGCCCCCAGAGGGAGGGCCGGCTCGGCACCCACTCGCCAGGCGGCGGAGGGTGCTTCTCGGAGCTGGAGCTGGCCGGGCGTGGGGAGCCGGGGGCAGGCGGCGGGGCGTGGGCGCGGAGGGGTCCCGCGCCGGGAAGGAGCGGCCGGGTGTGGCGGGACCCGCCGTGCCCAGCTCGCGGGGGCCTGGACTCAGCCACCCGCGGCCTCTCGGGCGGCCGAGAAGCAGGGACCCGGGAGTTCTTGTGCCACGGGAAGAGGACGGGACAGGGGGCCCCTTCGGCTCCTCTGGGGCCCCCGCCGCCTCGAGCGCCGTGAGCCCCCTCGCCCTGCATCCCCGGGGCCCTGCCTCCAGCCCTGGAGCCCAGGTGGGCGCAGGAGCCTCCCACAGAGCCCAGACCCCAGGCCGGGGCCCTCTGTTGCCCCTGCATGTGGACGGGGAAACTGAGGCTCAGTTCACTGGTGCAGCGCAGGGCCCACACCTGAGAGGAGTGGGCTCCATCACACCTGGCGTCACCCTGCCTGCCCCCTCCCCAGGCACAGGCCAAGGTGGGGGGCTGCCCCAGGGTGGGGCGGGGGCAGGCGCGGCTGGGCCTGTCCCGGGAGCTACAAAAGTCTGGAACGGCCCCCAGGAAGCGGGCGACCCTCACTGGGGGAGCTCCTGGAGGACCTTGACCTCCTGCAGAAGGCCACCTACACTTGGAAGGGAGGTTGAGAGGCCCAAGAGCCCCCTCCCCGCCTCTCGGGCCTCGTCGTGCCCACCATGCCCCAGGCCATTCTGGTCAAACTGGTTGGCCCCCTCCCCCCACCACCCTTTGGCTCGGCGTGGCCCCTCCCTGCAGCGACCCTCCTCCCGACTGCACCCCCGGCCCACTGGAGCCCGCTGTGAGGCCACCCGCCGGCCAGCTGCGAGGCGAGGGTGCGGCCTGCCCACGGCCACCGCCCCCACACGTCCCCAGAGGAGCACCCGGGGGGCTTCCCAGCTCGAGGGTCCAGCCTCTGAGCCCGGCTGCTCTGGATGGACTGAGGCCCTTGACCAGGGGACCCGTGTGGGCGGGGACGCGTGGCCGTGCCCTTTGCCCCAGGCCTCTCCAGGCCGGCCGCACCCACACCCTGCCCCCCGCAGAGGCGGCTCAGGTGACCTTGCCTGTCCCACCAGGACAAGCAGCGGCCCGAGGGCCAAGGGGAAAACGCCCGCAAGGGCTACGGTCCCGGGGTGCCAGCCCGGTGCCCCTCAGCCCCCCAGCACCCCCCCACTGGCCTCCCACGAGTCATGGAGCGGAGATGAAGAGACACGCATCTGCCCAAGGCCACACAGCTGGTCACGGGTGCACTCGAACCCAGGACACCCGCCCCGAGCCGGCGCTCCTTCTCGGCGGCGCCGTGGGCTGGCGGCAGGCGTGTCCTCTCGGAGCGCCGGGCTCCCCGGTGTGAGCGTGCGCGCGGGTGTGCGGCCGAGTGTGTCACGGGGAAGGCCGGAGCTGACTCAGCGCCCCGCTTCCCTGTGTCCATGAACAGGAAGTGCCCCGGCAGGCCCGCACCCCGTCCCGCCTCCCCCAGGCCAGCCTTCTGGGTGGGCTCCCCCCCACCCTGGGGGGGGCTTCCCGAAAGGGCCAGGCCCCCTGCCAGCACCCCTCGTGTCCGAGGCCCAGGAGTTGGTTCCCCGCCTGCCCCCTGGCCAGGGTGTGCCCTGACCCACTGCTGGAAAACGGGGGGGGGGGGGGGGGTGGTCCCACGCCGGGCACCCCCCCCCAGAGGAGCACTAGGCTGCGGCCCCCAACCCCGGGCTCCCGGCTGCCCGCCCGTGCGGGGGTCTTGGGTGACGGAAACCCAGACGCCTCCTCTGGGCTTGCAGAGAGTCGGCGGGGGACAGTGGCCGGCCTGGCCTGCAGCCCGGGGTCCTGCCCCCGCTCCAGGACCGCCCCTGGCGCGAAATACAACCCAAATCACTTGGTCGCCGCGGCGGGTCGCGTTCCCAGAGCCCCCTCGCGCCAGGGCCCGGCCGCATCGCTGGCAAGACCGAACACGCGTCGCCCTGGGGTGACCCAGCCACCGAGCCTCCGGTCCAGGGGCGCTTTCCAGGGAACGTCCCTTGTCCCAGGGGCGACAGCAGCCTTGTCGCAGGGGCAAACCGAGGCCCCAGGGGACGCGGAGCTCAGAGTCACGCGGGGCTGAGAAGCGGGGGTGGCTGCCGCTGCACCTGCCCCCTGATCTCCCGGCACCCAGAGGGACAGGCCATCAGTCCACCTCGCCAGGGGAAGCTACTGCCCAGGCAAAGGGGCAGGCGGCTTCGGGGAGGCGGCCCTTTCATTCCCGACCCCCTGTGCCCTCCTCTCTGAGACCTGCTCTCCCCACAAGTCACAGACACGCCCCACGGCCCGGGGCTATCAGCCACTCACACTTGAGTGTGAATCAGCCCCTGTAGGCGGCTTTCCTCCCGCCTGGGTGGAGACCGGACGGGGAAAGGAAAGTTCTGATCACGGTGCGGAGGAGAGCGCAAATCCCGCCGTCCTCGGTGGCCCGGGGGCGGGGGGGGGGGGGGCGGGAAGGGGCCCTGATGGGTGGCGAGGCGCCTCCCCCGCCCCGGCCCGCGCGCTTCCCGGGGCAGTGCCCGCCGTGCCCAGGCCGCAGCGGCCCGGCCGACGAAGGAGGACCCTGAGCGGGGGCCGGCCAGCCCGGGGGCGCGACCCTGCCCGCCTGCCCCGCGCCCGCCGCCGCGCCTTACCCGGCCCAGGCTCCGCTCGGGGCCCGCCGGCCCTGGGTCCCGCGGCGCTCCGGCTCTGCCGCCCCGCGCCGCGCTCCGCCCCGGGACCCGCCCCCGGGACCCGCCCCCAGAGCCCGCCCCGCCCCGGGACCCGCCCCGGGACCCGCCCCCAGAGCCCGCCCCGCCCCGGGACCCGCCCCCGGGACCCGCCCCCAGAGCCCGCCCCGCCCCGGGACCCGCCCCCGGGACCCGCCCCCAGAGCCCGCCCCGCCCCGGGACCCGCCCCCAGAGCCCGCCCCGCCCCGGGACCCGCCCCCGGGACCCGCCCCCAGAGCCCGCCCCGCCCCGGGACCCGCCCCCGGGACCCGCCCCCAGAGCCCGCCCCGCCCCGGGACCCGCCCCCGGGACCCGCCCCCAGAGCCCGCCCCGCCCCGGGACCCGCCCCCGGGACCCGCCCCCAGAGCCCGCCCCGCCCCGGGACCCGCCCCCGGGGCCCGCCCCACCCCCTCGCGCTCAGGCGCTGGCCGGGGGCGGGCCGTCCGGCAGGGGGGGGGGCGCCCTGGCAGATCCCCCCGCAACGAGGGGCGAAGGCGGGCATTGGCGGCGGTGGGGACGCGCGGTCGGCGCGCGGCACACAGTAGGTGCTCAGTAAATGTAAGGAAGGGGTGAACGACCAGCGCACCCGCCCCCGCGATCCCGGTGGCCCCCCTGGAAGAGGCGCGGTCCCGCCCGCCTCCCCCGTGCCTCCGGGACCGACACCCGTGGGCCTGGCGCGGGCCCCCCTCTCCGGGCGCAGGGGGCTTCGCCGAACCCGCTGGGGCCCGGCTCCTCGTGTGGCACGAGCCTGCCCCTCACTTTTCAGTCACATCGAAACAGACTTGGGGCGCCCTGGGCCAGCCGGGGTCGCTCGGGCCCGGGGGGCCGCCTCCGAGAAGGTGGAGAACAGGCGCCCGACCCCAGAAACGGGGCGCCTTCGCTTTGCCGCCATCAGCTTCCTCACCCTCCGGTTTGGGGGCTGCGGGGACACATGGGGCGCTTTGGGCGCGGGAGACGGAGTTCAGGGGGATCGGGGGTGCAGGGAGCAGCCGGAGGGCATTTCTGGGAGGAGGGGGCTCCTTTCCAAGGAGCCAGGTGGAAGGCAGGACGCGGCGGCCCCGGCGAAGGCGCCTAGGCACCGGGAGCAAGGCCTGGGGGTGCTGCAGGGATGGGGCGGCGGTGATTTTGGGGATGAGCTGGCACCGACCAGACCCCGGGCCCAGACACAGGCCTCGAGGGGAGAAGCAGCAGGCGGGGCCCGGGAGGCCTGTCCCCGCGCCCCGGGGAGGGGTTGGGGCCCACGCGGCGCCCCTGGACTCCCCAGGAATCCGGCTCCGCCAGCGAGAGGCTCCGAGCGCCCCCGAGGGCGCCCCGGGGGTCCAGCCCCGACCGAGCGCCTCCTGCCGCTGTGCCCGCCGTCCCTCTCTCCTTCCACCCCCCAACAGTTCGTGGGGCGGACCGGCTGCGGGTCTCCGAGCACCCCACCTGAGCCAGCGGCCGTGTGGCCGAGGCTGGCGCGGCCTGCGACCCTGGAGCCGGCGGGACAGGAGTGGGCACCCAGTGGGTGGGGGTACGGGAGTGAGGGGCGGGGGCTGCTTCAGCCGGTGGGAGGACGGGGCGGGGGCCGGCGCCCTCCCAGGGGCCCACCTCGCGGGGCGGCAGGGGGCAGGCGGGGGGAGCTGGGCCCCGCGCACGGAGTGAGCGGCGGAGGGGGCGCCGGGGGCTGGGCAGGGGCGGGGCGGGCTGGGTTCAGCAGAGCCCCCCACTCCCTTGCCCGGGGGCTCCAACGCCGCGTCGCGGGTGCGGGTGGGCGCTGGCCGAGGCGCCCCGGGGGCGGGGGCGGGGGCGGGGGCCTGCGGCGCCCAGCGCCCCCAGCGGGCGGGGCACCCTCGCCCTGGAGAGGTTTGTTTGGGTTAATTTCTACCTAAAAGTAGGTGTCCGCCCCGCCGCCCAGGCCTCTCCGGGCGCAGCACCCCGCGGCCCTGCCCGCGCCCCGCGCCCCGCGCCCCGCGCCCCGCAGAGCGGCCCCTTCCACTCCCGTCCAGCCGCCGCCGGGCCCGCGTGGGAGGCCCGCGTGGGAGGCCGTGTGCGCACGCGCGCGGGCTCTGCACCCCCCCAGGCCTGGCCCCTGCGCCCCAAGGCGCGTGACCTCCCGGAAGGAGCCTGAGAGGGAAGTCCCGTGGGGCCTGAGAAGGGGAAGCGGGGGCCCCACGTCACCCGGGGACCGCCACCCACTCCCCCCCCCAGGGCCTGCGGGGCGCGGGGGGCGCAGCCCTCCCCACTTCCCGGCCTGGGCGGGCCACGGGCCGAGGCTCGAGGGCGGGGATCTGGGGAGACGAGGCCAGCAGGGGCGGCGGGAGGGCGACCCCAGGCCTGAGGCCGGCTGCCCCGCGTGGGGAGAGGGGCCCCCTGCCAGCGTGGGCCGGCGGGCCCTCTCCTCCAGCCCTGAAACCCTGAGCGCCGTGGGTGTTTCCTTTTGCAAAAGCGGAGGAGAAAGTCGCGCCTGCTGATCTCAACTCATCCTTTCTTCCCCCGAATTTTAAAACTTGTAAAAGGTACATTAAAAAGTTACCATTTTGACCACTTTTAAGGGTACAATTCCTAGCATTAAGTGTATCGACTTAATATACTTGAAAGTACATTCTTTCTAGAGCTTTTCAGCATCCGCAGCAGAAGTTCTGTCCCCTGGGCAATAGCTCCCCCCACTCCTGCTTCTAGAGTGGGAGAAGGAGAGCCCACCTCACACCTCAGGCCCACGGCAGTTTGAGCGAGAACAAAGACTAAAAAGCAAAACAAAGAAACGAACAAAAGCCACGCTGAAAGGAAACGTAGCGCTCCACTGAGGGAGTGAGGCAGATTTTCTAGGCACAATATCAGAGGGAGAAACGATCAGTTTTTGAGCATAAAGGAAAAGGTCACTAGATGAGACAACGTAAAAGTAAGCCCTTCCCTGAAAAGCGTCAATGCCATAAAAAGAAAAGAAAAGAAAAGAAAGGAAGCACCATAAACAAAATTGAAAGGAAAACCACAAACCAGGAAGTTATGTGCAAAGTATGTGCTTTTACAAGGGAGTAAATATAAAAACCATTTTTACAAGCTATTGACAAGTTTGTCCCTTCAGTCAAAACGGGCAAACATAGCCATATGTGGGAAGCAGATGTGGGTCAGGCGCCGCTCACATGGGAAGTCCCTGGTTCCGTTCCTGGAGCCTCCTGAAGCAGACAAGCAAGACAGCTGATTCAATGGGCTGGCGTGGCGAGCCGATGCAACAAGAGACACAAGGAGGAGAACATAATGAGAGCACAACAAGGCAGGGAGTGGAGGTGGCTCAAGCTATCAGGCAACTCCCTCCCACGTGGGAGATCCAGGCTCAGTCCCCTGTGTCTCCTAAAAAGAAAGACAAGCACAATAAACAGACATGGCAAGTGCAGACAACGAGGGGATGGGAAGAAATAAACAAATAAATCTTAAAAAAAAAAAATAGCCATATGTGACAGGTAGAACCTGGGTGGACCCCAGAAAATCCTGTGCTTAGAGCCAATCCATTCCTGTGCATGTAAACTATTGTAGGTTGGACCTTTTGGTCAAATTACTTAAGTTAAGGGCCTTTGATTAGATTGAGTAACCCTGGGTGGCGTCCTTTATAAAGGGGAGAAATGGGCAGAGACACGGTGAACTCCTAGAAGATGAGAGAGAAAACCCCGGAAGCCAGAGGTGAAAGCAACGGAGCGTGGAGGAGAAGGCAGAGGCCAGCCGAGGCTGCGGCCACTGTGCCCTGCCCGGGGCCTAATGGCCCACAGTGGAGCTCGGGGTGGGGCAACATCTCCCAATGGTGCCTTGATTTGCCATTTTTCTCAGCCTTGGAATTGCAAGCTTATCAGATAATAAATCCCCATTGGAAAGGCCTGCCCCCTTCTGCCTTGGCATCCTTGAGCAAACGAAAACGCCATTCATCCAAGGAAAAGATACAAGTAGCCAGTAAAAGAAGTGTAAACGTGTCCTACCTCCCTAGCAATGAAATTAAACAGAAACGAGAACAACGAGGTATCATTTTTTTGCTTACGAAGGTAAAACTCCCGTGGGTACCCCAGTGTCCACGAGCCAGTGAAAGCAGCATTCCGTCGCCTGCAGGGATTTCTTCCAGGAAGGTGGGCCAGGAAGGGGCCAGCCGCAGGGACACGCTCCCTGGCTGCGCAGTGGCACGTTGGCACCCTCTCGACAGCCACCTCCCTGCACTAGGAGGTCCGCGCGGCCGGCTGTGGGGGGCGGCGCCCCTCTGCCCGGTGGACAGGCCTGACTTTGGAGAAGTGCTGGGTGCTGGGTGGCCACTGCAAGCCGGTCTTGGGGCACCAGCTACTGCCCTGCTCGCTCCAGCAAGGCCGGCTGGGGACATCACCCACTCGAGGGCGGCGGGCTCTTTATCCAGCTTCTGTTTGTTCTAGAAAATCAGAGTTACATGTGCACGTGATCTGAAGAGCTGCGCAATCTGACGAGGCCGGTCACGAAACACAGCAGACCCCAGCCCTTCTTCCTTCCAAGTTGAGCACATCCTTTTCCCCACCTCTAGATCCCTAAACACAAGGCTCACTTTGCTACCTCCTGACTCCGGTATTATAGCATCGTTTTGTTTAGATCGATGGCTTACGTTATGATGACACTATGTCAACGCT
Organism: Dasypus novemcinctus; assembly: GCF_030445035.2. NCBI lineage: Eukaryota > Metazoa > Chordata > Mammalia > Cingulata > Dasypodidae > Dasypus > Dasypus novemcinctus. The sequence continues at coordinate 206,660,880 of NC_080673.1, forward strand.
CGTCACACCTGAGTCATGCAGCCGGGCGTGAGAACTTTTCCTTTCCTGCTTTTTTTTTTTAATGGAGTTTACGTTTACAGAAAAACCATGCAGAAAATTTAAAGTTTCCATATACACCCCACTCCCTTACACACATACACTTTCCATTAGGGTGGCATCTTTGTTACAACTGTAGAAACAATCTTTTAATAATTATACTATTAACTATAGTTCCATGGTTACATTAGGGCTCACTCTGTGTTGTACAGTCCTATATTGTTTTTATTCTAGTAACATAGATACAACCTAAAATTTCCCCTTTTTAACTACATTCAAATATAAGTCAGTGACATTAGTGACATCCACAATGTTGTGCTACCATCACCACCCTCCACAGCCCAAACTCTCCCATCGTCCCAAACAGATGCTCTGGACCAACTGACCATTACCCCCCATTCTCTGCCTCTTCCTTGGCCCCTGGTAACAAAGACTCCAATTTCTGACTTTATGAATTTTCTTATTGTAAATATTTCATATCAGGGAGATCATACAATAGTTGTCCTTTTGTGTCTAGCTTATTTCATGCAACGTAATGTTTTCAAGATTCATCCATGTGCTCTCATGTATCAGAACCTCATTCCTCTTTACAGCTCAGTAATAGTCCACTGTATGTCTATACTGTATTTTGTTTATCCATTCATCTCTTTATGGACACTTGGATTGCTTCCATTTTTTTGGCAATTGTGAACAATACCTCTATGAATGTGGGTGTGGAAATATCTGTTTCGGTCTTCTGCATGTATTTCTAGGAGAGGGATTGCCAGGTCATATGGTAATCCTGTGTTCAACGTTCTGAGGAATCCCCCAGCTCTGCTCAACAGCCACTGCTCCATTTTATATTCCCACCAAAAATAAACAAGGGTTCCCACCTCTCCACAGCCTCTCCGACACTTGCTATTTTCCATTTCTTGAATAGTAGCCATTCTGGTGGGTACGAAATGGAATCTAGCTACGGTTTTGATTTGCAGTTCCTTAACGGATGATGGTGTGCAGCATCTTTTCATGAGTTTACGGGCCATGTATATATCTTCTTTCGAGAAATGTCTATTCAAGTCTTTTGCCTATTTTTAAACCGGGTTGTCTTTTTGTTGTGGAGTTGTAGGGATTCTTTATATATTTTGTATATTAAGCCCTTATCAGATATGTGGTTCCCAAATATTTTCTCCCATTCTGCAGGTCGTATTTTGATTTTCATGATGAAGTCCTTGAATGGGCAAACGTTTTTAATTTTGGATGAAGTCCCATTTATCTCTTTTTTCTTTGGTTGCTCGTGCTTTTGGTGTAAAATCTAAGAAATCGTTGCCTACCACAAGGCCCTGAAGACGCGCCCCTGCGCTTTCTTCTGGGAGTTTTACAGCTGTGATGCGCTATGAGTTATTTTTCGGTCTGTGGTCTGAGGCGGAGGCCGCCTTCATTTGCGTGCACGTGGGTAGCTGGTTCCCCAGCAGCGCTTGCCGAGGAGACTCTCTTCCCCAGCTGAGTGGCCTTGGCACTCTTGCCAAAAATCCACTGGCCAGAGACGTGAGGATTTCACTGTGGACTCTCAATTCTATTTCACCGGACTCGATGTTTATCATTATGCCACTACCACACTGATTTCATGACTGCAGTTTTGTAGTGAGTTTTGAAATCAGGACGTGTGGGTCCTCCAATTTTGTTCTCCACTTTCAATTCCACATGACTTTGAGGATCAGCTTTTCCAGTTCTGTAAAAAAAGCTGCTGGAATTCTAATAGGGAGGGCACTGAATTTGTGGATCATTTTAGATAGTTCTGACAATCTTTTTTTTATTTTAAAGATTTATTTATTTTTTTCCCCTTCCCTGCCCCCCCCAGTTGTCTGCTTTCACTGTGTGTTCTTCTGTGTCTGCCTGTAGTCTTATCAGTGGCACCTGGGAATCTGTGTTTCTTTTTATTGTGTCATCTTGCTGTGTCAGCTCTCCGTGTGTGCGGTGCCATTCCTGGGCAGGCTGCGCTTTTTTTGCGTTGGGCGGCTCTCCTTACGGGACTCACTCCTTGCACGTGGCACTCCCCTATGCGGGGGACACCCCTGCGTGGCACAGCACTCCTTGCGTGCATCAGCACCACACATAGGCCATCTCCACACGGGTCAAGGAGACCCGGGGTTTGAACCGCGGACCTCCCGTGTGGTACGCGGACGCCCTAACCACTGGGCCAAGTCCGCTTCCCAGTACTGACATCTTAGCAATATTAAATCTTCAACCCATGAACACAGGATGTCTTTCCATTTACTTGAGTCTTCTTTCATTTCTTTCAGCAATGTTGGTATAGTTTTCAGTGTACAAATGTTTTATTGGTTAAATTTGTTCCTAAGTACTTTTTCTTTTAAATTCTATTGTAAACGGAATTGTTTCCTTGATTTCTTTTTCAGAATGTTTATTTCTGGTGTATAGAAGCCCAAATGCCTTCTGAGAGTTTATCTTCTATCCTACAACTTTGCTGAATTCATTTAGTAATTCTAGTAGTTTTCTTATAGATTCTTTGGGATTTTCTATATATAGGATCATATCATCTGCAAATAGGGGATGCCTTATATTTCTCTCTTTTTTAAACAAATCAATTTTACTGTACATATTAATAAAGCAGAAATCCATCCAAAGTGTACAATCAGTGGTGTTTGGTATAATCACATAGTTGTGCATTCATTACTTCAATCATTATTAGAACATTTTTATTATTCCAATAATAATTTTTTTAAAAAACAAACAAACAAAAGAATCACATCACCTCCCAATCTTTCTTTGCTTCCCCTGTCATACATAGTAGCAATTCTGCTTTGTCCCTCTAGTTTATTTGTATTTATATTTTGTAAAAACAGTTTTATATATGAAATATTACCCATAATCGTATTTCACATGCAGCTTCACTCTGTGTTAACCAGCCCCATGTTACATTGTTCAGCTTTCCTTCTAGTAACACACGTGACCTTAGACTTCCCCTTTCAGCCACTGACATCCCCATCTAATAGCACTGCCAGTAGAAACACTGACGTGCTTTCATCTTTGGAAACAACCTTTCTACCAATTCTGAACAGAGATTCTCAGCTTTCCATTCTCTACCCTCATTTTAGTCTCTGGCCACCCATATTCTAATTATTAAGTCCATGAGTTTACACAATATATTGAGTTCATAATAGTGCAATCCTCCAGTACTTGTCCTTTTGTGTCTGGCTTGCTTTACTGAACACAATGTCCTCCAGGCTCATCCCTGCTGTCGCGCGCTTCACGACTTCATTTCTTCTTACAGCTGCACAAAAGTCGTCGTGTGTACACACCACAGATTGTTTATCCACTCATCAGTTGATGGACCCCTGGGTTGTTGCCCTCTTTTGGCAATCGTGTGTAACACAACTCTGAACACTGATGTGCAGATGTCACTGCTCTCAATTCTCCTGGGTATAGACCAGTAGCGGAGTGGCCGGGTCATGTGGCAAGTCTGTACTCACCGTCCTCGGGAGCCACCAGGCAGCCTCCGCGGCGGCTGGACCGTTCTGCGTCCCCCCAGCAGTGAACGAGCGTTCCTGTCTCTCCAACACTTGTGGTTTTCCTACTTTAACAGTAGGTGTGAAATGATATCTCCTCGTAGTTTTGATTTGCATTTCCCTAATAGCTAGTGAGGTTGAACGTGTTTTCATGTCTTTTATTTTGCCATTTGTATTTCTCTTTGGATAAAAGTCTACTCAGTTATTTTGCCCAGTTTTTCATCTGGTAGTTTATCCTATTAGATATGTGATTTCCAAATATTTTCTCCCATTCAGTTGCTGTGTTTTCATCCTTTAGGCAAAGTCCTTTGAGGTGGAAAATGCTTAATTTTGAGGAGGCCCCATTTATATTTTTTCTTTTGTTGCTCGTGCTTTCTGTTCAAGGTTTAAGAAACTACCGCCTGCAACAAGAATTTTTTTATTATTATTATTTTTAAAGATATATTTTTTATTTTTCTCTCCCTTTCCCTGCCCCCCCCCCCCCATTGCCTGCTCTCTGTATCCATTCGCTGTATGTTCTTCTGTGTCCACCTGGATTCTTGTCAGCGGCACCCGGAATCTGTCTCATTTTGTTGCATCATCTTGCTGTGTCAGCTCTCCGTGTGTGCGGTGCCACTCCTGGACTGGCTGTGCATTTTTTTGCATGGGGCGGCTCTCCTTACAGGGCGCACTCCTTCCGCGTGGGGCTCCCCTACGCGGGGGACACCCCTGCGTGGCAGGGCACTCCTTGCGCGCATCAGCACTGCGCATGGGCCAGCTCTACACAGGTCAAGGAGGCCCGGGGTTTGAACCCTGGCACTCCCATGTGGTAGGAGGACGCCCTAACCACTGGGCCAAATCCGCTTCCTACAACAAGGTCTTGAAGATGTTTTCCTACATTTTCTTTTAGGAGTTTTGTGGTTCTATTTTTTCTATTTAGGTCCTTGAGCCATTTGGAGCTAATTTTTGTACAAGGTGTGAGATAGGAGTCCTCTTTCTTTGGATATGGATATCCAGTCCTCCCTGCTGGAGAGACTGTTCTGGGCGAGTTGGGAGGTCTTGGCAGCCTTTAAAATATTACTTGACGGTGGGTGTGAGGGCCAATTCCTGAGTTCTTGATTCGGTTTGATTGGTCAGTCTGTCTGTCTTTATGCAAGCACCCTGCTGTTTTTCCACCGTAGCTAGGTAACATGCTTTAAAGTCAGGAAGTGAGAGCCCGTCTTTCTTTATTTTTTTATTTTTATTTTTTTCGGGTACCAGGGCTGGGAATTGAACCTGGGAACTCATATGTAGGAAGCTGGCACTCAACCACTGTGCTATATTGGCTCGCCTGAGTTGGGTTTTTTGTTTGTTTGCTTGTTGTTTGTTGTTTGTTTTTCGTTTTTTCAGGAGGCACCAGGGACTGAATTCAGGACCTACCATGTGGGAAGCAGGTGCTCAACCGTTTGAGCCATATCCACTCCCTTTGTTCTTCTTTTTAAAGACATTTTTAGCTATTTGGGACCCCTTACCCTTCCAAATAAATTTGGTAATTGGCTTTTCCACTTCTGCAAAAAACCAGGCTGTTGGGATTTTTATTGGGATTGCATTGAATCTGTAAGTCTGGGCAGAAGTGACATCTTAATGATATTTAGTCCTTCAATCCATGATCACAGAATGCCTTTCCATTCATTTAAGTCTCCTTCAGTTTCTTTTAGCAATGTTTTGTAGTTTTCTGAATACAGGTCCTTTATGTTCTTGGTTAAGTTTATTCATAAATATTTGATTCTTTTAGTCACTATTATAAATGGAATTTTTTTCTGATTTCCTCTTCAGATATGCTCATCAGTAGAGTATAGAAACACTACTGATTTTTGCAAATTAATCTTGTACCCCACCACTTTGCTGGACTCATTTATTATTTCTAGTAGCTTCGTTGTGGATTTTCCAGGATTTTCTAGATATAGGATGATATCATCATTGAACAGCAAAAGTTTTGCTTCTTTCTTTCCTATTTGGGTGTCTTTTGCTTCTTCCCCTAGTCCAATTGCCTTAACCAGAATTTCCAGCACAATGTTGAATAACAGCGGTAACAGTGGGCGTCCTTGCCTCGTTCCAGATCCCAGCAGGAAAGCTTCCAGGCTTCCACCATTGAGTACGATGCTAGCTGTGGGTTTTCATGTACGTACTTTCCCATGTTGAGTAATGTGCGTTCCATTCCTTCTATTCCTATGTCTTATATTTTGTCAAATGCCTTTCCTGCATTAATCAAGAAGATCATGTGATGTTTCTTAAATTTATTAATGTGGTTTATTATACTAATCGATTTTCTTGTGTTGAACCACCCTTGCATACCTGGGATAAAACCCACTTGATAGTAGTGTATAATTCTTTTAAGGTGCTTTTGGATTCAGTTTTCAAATATTTTGTTGAGGATTTTTGCATCTATATTCATTAGAGATATTGGTCTATAATTTTCTTTTTTTGTAGTATCTTTATCTGGTTTTGGTATTAGGGTGATGTTGGCTTCATGAATGAGTTTGGTAGCATTCTTTCCTGTTCAAAATTTTGGAAGAGCTTGAGCAAGATTGGTATTAGATTGTCTTTGAATGATTGCTAGAATTCACCTTTGGAGCCATCTGGTTCTGGGCATTTCACCTTTGGGAAACCTTTTTTGTTTTGTTTTGTTTTCACCTTTGGGAAAGCTTTTTGCTTGTTTTTTCATTAAAAAAAATTATTGAAATATGTCACTCACACATAAACGTACATAAACAATAAGTGTGTAGTAATAGTTGTGAACTCACAAAACAAACACACAGAGCATCGCACGGGACTCTCACAACTCGCCCCCCACCAACACCTGACATTGTCGTTGAACATTTTAAACTAATGATTAAAGAGCATTGTCAAAATATTACTACTAACCAAAGTATTTTCCCCAACCTGCCCTATCATTATTATTATCGTTGTATCACTGATGTATGAACAAACAGAAACAATAAGTGGACAGTGAAAGTTGTGAGCTTCAGGAGGTTCTTGCTGACTGTTCCCACCTCCCGCTCGTGGTTGGTTTTTTGAGGTCCTCTGATTCTTCTAGGGTCAGTGTAGGCTGTCTGTGTTTCCAGGAATTTGTCCAACTCGTCTACCTTGTCTATTTTTTGGCATACGGTTTATCATAGCATCCTCTCATGACCTCTCTTATTTCTGCGGGCTGAGTGGTTCTGCTCCCACTCTCACTCCTCTTTTTTTTTTTTAAGATTTATTTTTCATTTATTTCTCTCCCCTCCTCCCCCCCCCACCCCCCCACCCCCCATTGTCCACTCTCTGTGTCCATTTGCTGTGCGCTCCTCTGCATCCACTTGTTTTATCTGGTGGCACTGGGACACTGCGTCTCTTCTTTGTTGCGTCGTCTTGCTGCGTCAGCTCTCCGCGTGTGCGGCGCCACCCCTGGGCAGCCAGCGCTCTTTTTCACGCGGGGCGGCTCTCCTTTCGGGATGCACCCCTTGTGCGTGGCAGCACTGCGCGTGGGCCAGCTCACCACACGGGTGAGGAGGCCCTGGGTCCGAACCCTGCACCCCCCACATGGTAGGTGGACACTCCATCACTTGAGCCGTGTCCACTTCCCATCTGATTTTATTTATTTGCATCTTCTCTCTTTCTTTTAGCTAAGGGTTTGTTAATATTGTTGATCTTCTCAAAGAACCACATTTTGGTTTTGCTGATTCTCTATTGTTTGTTTTTTTTCTCAATTTCGTGTATTTCTCCTCTGATCTTTATTATTTCTTTCCTTTAGCTTAGTTTGGAATTAGTTTGCTGTTCTTTTTCTAGTTTCCCCAGCTGTGCGGTTATAGCTTCAATTTTAGTTCTTTGTTCTTTGTTCTTTTTTCTTTTTAGGTACCCGGGGCCAGGGATCGAACCCAGGACCTTGTATATGGGAAGCCGGTGCTCAACCACTGAGCCACATCAACTTGCCTGAGTTTGTTTTGCTTGTTGTTTGTTTTTTGTTTTTTCAGGAGACACCAGGAACCAAACCCAGGACCCATGTGGGAGGTGGGCACTCAACTGCTTGAGCCACATCAGCTCCCTTCTTCTTTTTTAATGTCAGCATCGAGTGCTATAAATTTCCCTGTCAGTGCTGTCATCATGGTGTCCGATAGGTTTTAATATGTTGTGTTCTCATTTTCATTTGTCTCAAGATATTTACTGAATACTCTTGCAATTTCTCCTTTGACCCCGTGATTATTTAAGAGTGCGTTTTTAGGACTTCCGGGAAGATGGCAGACTAGAAAGACAGAGGACTCTCTTCTCTCCTAGAAAAACAGCTGGAGGACGGGCAGAAACAGCCTGAAAAAAATGTTCTAGGATTTAGGACACCAGGGGAGGGCTGGACACTGCCCGGGAGAGAGAGGGGCAAAGGAGAAGAATCTCAACAGCAAAACTGTGAGTTAAAGCAGCAGCCGCAGCTGACTGACTTCCCCTGCCCTGAAGACACTTTCAGGTTCTCTGACCTCGTGTGGCCACAGAGAGGGCCACAGGGATCCATGTCCCCAGGAAAAGAGAGAGAGAAGGACACAGCCTAAGGCGAGTCGGCTTTTTTTTTTTTTTAATTTGTCCACCCTCGTTGTTTGCACTCACTGTCTGCTCTCTGTGTCCATTCGCTGTGTGCTCTCTGTGTCTACTTGTCTTCTCTTTAGGAGGCACCGGGAACCAAACCTGAAACCCCCCACGTGGGAGGGAGACGCACAATTGCGTAAGCCACCTCTGCCCCCTGCTTTGCTGTGTCTTCTTTCAGTATCTTTCCCCTTTGTGTCTCCTTGTTGTGTCATCTTGTTGTGTCAGCTCGCCGCACCAGCCCCATCACATCAGCTCGCTATCTTGCTTGTCTTCTCCAGGAGGCACCAGGAACTGAACCTGGGACCTCCCACGTGGGAGAGAGACACTCAATCCCTTGAGCCACCTCCGCTCCCTGCTTTGTTGTGTCTCTCATTGTCTTTCCCCTTTGTGTCTCCTGCTTGCGTCAGCTCGCCACGCCAGCCAGTCGTACCAGCTCGCTGTCTTGCTTGTCTTCTCCAGGAGGCATTGGGAACCAAACCAATTCCCACGTGGTAGGCGGGAGCTCAATCACTTGAGCCATATCCTCTTTCCTGAGTCAGCTCTTGGCCCACGCTCTGGTCTGCTGTGTCCAGGAGCCCCTCCAGCTGGCAGGGCTGTGCCATTGTTCGCCCGGGAGCTGATGGGACTAAAGCGGTCTGGGATTAAAAAGGTCCGACCCTCCCAGTCTCCCCCTCTACAAACCAGGACCGGTTGTTGAGGATGCGGAGGGGAGTGGAATTATTTCCTCCCTGGGAAAAGGGGGGGGGCTGCCAGAGAAGGCTGGAGAACGGCCTCTGAGAAAGCTGGAATTACGAGGCTCTCAGCCTCCAGGCAGGACCCTCCACCACCCTGATCCATCCACGTAGCAGCCAACACACCCGACCGCACATTGAACTAAGAGGGCTGCCAAAGCCGCCACCTGCTGGCAGAACAAGGAAGTGCATGTGGAGAGATTGAAAGTAACGAGAGGCTTTTCCCAGCCTTCTGGCCTGCCTCCCCAGGGCTAGGCAGCGGTTCTGCAACACATTACCCGGTCCAGGGCCCAGACTTCAGCAACTAACAGGGACAATCCTAAGGCCCAGAACTGGTTGAAAAAGAATCAAAGAACAACAGTCACACACTGCCTCCTGTGTTACTAAATCCCTACAAAAGAGAGAATTGAGCATCAGAGTAAACGCATGATCATAATCAGATGCTTAGACAGCAGCAAAAAATTACAAGCCATACTAAGAAAATGGAAGAAACAACCCAAACAAAGGAATATATCAAATCCCCAGATGAGACTCAGGATTTGAAACAACTAACCAATGAGATTCATAAAAATTTCCAAATCAAATTAACGAGCTGAAACAATTTGGCTAAAGAGATAAAGGTCATCAAGGAGACACTGACAGAGTCCTTTCAGGTACAAAAGTGTTTTAATTTTGAGGAGGTCCCATTTATGTATTTTTTCTTTTTTGCTCATGCTTTGAGTGTAAGATCCAAGAAACCACCACCTACCCCAAGATCTTGAAGATGTTTCCCTACATTTTCTTCTAGTAGTTTTATGGTCCTGGCTTTTTTATTTAGGTCTTTGATCCATTTTGAGTTGATCCTTGTATAGGGAGTGAGCTAGGGGTCGTCTTTCATTCTTTTGGTTATAGATGCCCAGTTGTCCCAGCATCATTTGTTGAAGACCGTTTTGTCCCATTCACATGGCCATGGTAGGTTTGTCAAAAACCAGTTGAGGAGAACCAACAAGATGGTGGTGGATAAGGCGCTCCTTGAGCCAGCTCCTGCTCCAGGGCAGTTAGTAAACACCCAGAGCTCTCTGGAGCTGCTGAAGCACCTGTTTGGGAGCTCCAGGAGACCAGAAGAGCATCCTGCAACATCCTTGAAGGAGTGGGAGGAGGAGACTGCCCATCTGCAGAGAAGACTCATAAGTAGAGTGCTCCACGCCCTGGAGGCCAGTGCCATCCTCCACTGGAAGCACAAGTTTGCCTCGGGAGCTGTTCTGCATCTGAAATTGAAAGCTCTACTTCCCAAAAAACAGGGGAGGAAGAGACGGTTGGGCACCAATTTCAGCTACTGATGAGTAAATTCACTGGGTAAAGTATAATCCTGAGAACAGCTAAAGTCTGAGCCTGTCCAAGCAGAAAGAGGCTGGGAGCCGCCATCTTAACTCCATGCCTGGCACAAGGGTAAGCAGGGCGGACTGAAAATCACAGTGCTGATGTTGGCCAGCTTCTTTCCATCCAGATCAGATGGAGCTCTAGCCTAGGCCCCAGTGCCACCGCCAGCAGGGAGGAAGCTGTGAGGACCTGCACCAGCCTCTCCAGGAAATTATTGGTCAAGCCGCAGAGGCTTGTGATTGTCCTACTCTGGCAGCACTCGCTGCCCTAGGAGCTATTTTGTGGCTGGAATTGGAAGCTCCATTTCCCAAAAACAGGGGAGGAGAAGATGGTTGCCAATTTTGGCTACTGATTGGTAGACTTGGCTGGCTAAGATACAACAGTACAACCTTGGGAACAGCTAGGGTGTGAATCTGTCAAGTTGGAAGGAGGCCAGTAGCCGCCATTTTGACTCTGCCCCCAGCCTGAACGGAATCCGGGCTGACTGAAACTCTCAGTGATGGTAGGAACTGGCTTCTTTACCCCAGATTGGCCTGCAGCCCTCCGCCTTGACTTCAGCCCCACCTCTGGCAGGGAGGAGGCTGGGTCCCCCACCCCCGACTCCAGCCTAGCCAGGTAACTGCAGGTACCTTTGGCTGGCACAGACTGTACAGTTTGAAGTCTACCAGGGCAACTGTGGTCATCTTGGACCCACACTGCATAGATTGCTGCCCACACCTGCAGCTCCATCCCCACCCCAGGCAGGGGAGAAAGGGGAGTGAAGCCCCATCAATCTCTCTGGGCAACTACAGTCTAGGCCTGTATGACTTGGATTATTCCACACAGCTGTGACTCTGTCCTACCCCTGGCAAAGAAGAAAGTCAAGAGACACTTCATTGGTCTCTGGGCAATGAGGGCAGCTTGAGCCTCCACAGCTTACAGCACCAACTACATGCTTGGCTCCTACTGCACAACCAGCAAGGGAGAAAGGGCAGGAAACCCTAATCTAAAAAGAAAAACTGCACCCAGAATAAATACTCTAGTAATCCAGGTGCCAAGACACCAAAAAAAATTCACAATTCACACCAGAAACAGGAAGCTATGGTCCAGTTAAAGGAACAAGATAAGCCTCCAGATGACATAAAGGAGTTGAGACAACTAGTCAGAAATGTTTAAACAAATCTCCTTAATAAATTCAATGAGATGGCTAAAGAGATTAAGGATATTAAGAAGACACTGGATGAGCACAAAGAAGAATTTGAAAGCATACATAGAAAAGTAGCAGATCTTATGGGAATGAAAGGTGCAAAAAATGAAATTAAAAAAACATTGGAATCAAATAATAGCAGATTTGAAGAGGCAGAAGAAAGGATTGGTGAGCTTGAAGAAATGGCCTCTAAAAGTGAACATACAAAAGAATAGGTGAATGAAAGAATGGAAAAAATTGAACAAGATCTCAGGGAAACAAATGACAGCAAAAGGCATGCAAACATACATGTCATGGGTGTCCCAGAAGTAGAAGAGAAGGGAAAAGGGGCAGAAGGAATATTTGAAGAGATAATGATAGAAAATTTCCCAACCCTATTTTTTTTTTAAAGATTTATTTATTTATTTAATTCCCCCCCTCCCTCGGTTGTCTGTTCTCTGTGTCTATTTGCTGTGTCTTGTTTCTTTGTCCGCTTCTGTTGACGTCAGCGGCACAGGAAGTGTGGGCGGTGCCATTCCTGGGCAGGCTGCACTTTCTTTCGCGCTGGGTGGCTCTCCTTACGGGGCACACTCCTTGCACGTGGGGCTCCCCTATGCGGGGGACACCCCTGCGTGGCAGGGCACTCCTTGTGTGCATCAGCACTGCGCATGGGCCAGCTCCACATGGGTCAAGGAGGCCCAGGGTTTGAACCGCGGACCTCCCATGTGGTAGACGGGCGCCCTAACCACTGGGCCAAGTCCGTTTCCCCCAACCCTATTGAAGGACATAGATATCCATGTCCAAGAAGCACAACGTGCTCCCATCCAAAAAAAATCCGAAATGACCAACTCCAAGACACATACTCATCAGAATGTCAAATGCCAAAGACAAAGAGAGAATTCTGAGAACAGCAAGAGAAAAGCAATGCATAACATATAAGGGATACCCAATAAAATTAAAGGCTGATTTTTCACCAGAAACTATGGAGGCAAGAAGACAAAGATACTACAAGAGAAAAACTTCTGGTCAAGAATCTTATATCCAGCAAGACTGTCTTTCAAAACTGAGGGTGAAGGAAGCGGATGTGGTTCAACTGACAGAGCATCTGCCTAGCTTATAGGAGGTCCCGGGTTCGGTACCCAGGGCCTCCTGGCCCTTGAGCTGGCCCACAAGCAGTGGTGCTGCATGCAGGTAGTGCCGTGCCACGCAGGGGTGCCTCCTGCATTGGGGTGCCCCACATACAAATAGTGCGCCCTGCAAGGAGAGCCACACAGCATGAAAAAAGCACAGCCTTCCCAAGAGTGGTGCAACACACATGGAGAGCTGACACAGCAAGATGATGCAACAAAAAGAGACACAGATTCCAGGTGCTGCTGACAAGAATGCAAGTGGACACAGAAAAACACTCAGTGAATGGACAGAGAGAGCAGACTATGGGGCGGGCGGGGGGTAAGGGGAGAGAAATAAAAATAAATCTTAAAAAAAAATGAGGGTGAGATTAGAATATTCACAAATAAACAGAAACTGGGAGAATTTCTAAGCAAGAGACCAGATTTTCAGGAAATACTAAAGGGTGTGCCACAACCTGAAAAGAAAAGACAGGAGAGAGAGGCCTGGAGGAGAGTCTAGAAATGAAGATTATATCAATAAAAGTAAAGTGTCCAAAGAGTGGCAAGAATAAAATATGACTGATAAAACTCAAATATTTAGGAATAAACTTACCAATGATGTAAAGCACTTGTATTCAGAAAACTACAACTCAATGTTAAAAGACATTTAAAAAGGACCTAAATAATTGGAAGAACATTCCCTGCTCATGGATTGGAAGACTAAATATCATTAAGATGTCATTTCTACTCAAATTGATATACAGATTCAATGCAATCCCGAAAAAATTCCACCAGCATTTTAAAAATAAATGGGAAACATGATTATCAAATTTCTTTGGAAGGGTAAGGGGTCCTGATTAGCCAAAAACATCTTAAAAAGGAAAAGTGAAGTTGGAGAACTCACACTTCCAGATTTTAAATCACACTACCTAGCTGCAGTGGTAAAAACAGCATGGTACTGGCATAAAGACAGACACGCAGACCAAAGGAACCAAATTGGTGGTTCAGAAACAGACCCTCACGTGTATGGTCAAGTGATTTTTGACTAGCCTGTCAAACCCACCCAGCTGGGGCAGAACAGTCCGTTCAACAAGTGCTGCTGAGAGAACTGGATATCCATAGCCAAAAGAAGGAACGAGGACCCCTATTCTCACACCTTATCCAAAATTTAACTCAAAATGGATTGAAAACCCAAGTATGAAAGCAAGAACCATAAAGCTTCTAGAAGAAAATGTAGGAAAATATCTTCAAGACCTGAGGGTAGGTGATGAATTCTTAAAGAATATAAGAGAGGACTGAGATAGACTACTAATGTTTAATGTATGTAGAAGTTTTAATTAGTTTTACTGTAAAAGTGTAGAAATGTACAGAGTTGATGGTGACACTTTATAGTGAGTAACAGCTGGTTTGTAAATGGGGATGTGGCTGAAAATGGTAGTCTAGGGATGTAAATGCCAATTGACAGAAAGCTAGAGAATAATCTAGGAACTGAATAGCACAGTAAACCCAGAGGTAGATGAGAATTGTTGATTGCACAGATGCAAGAGTGTCCTTTGTGAGCTACAGCGGAAATACATCTATTTAAGAGTGGGAATATGGAGAGACATGGGGAAAATACAACTGGAGTGACCTATGGACTGTGGTTAATAGTAATAATGTAACATTCACGCATCTATGCCAAAGAGGTACTGTGTTGATAATGGGGGAGTATGGAAAAAGGGTGCCAAATGTACGCTATGGACCTGGTAATAATCTGATATTATCTCATAATCTGTAACAAATGTCCCATCACAGTGTGGTGTGTTGACAAAGGGGTTTTGTATGGGAATTCTGCACATATGCAGGATTGTTTTATAAATTTACAAATTCTCTCATAAACATATATTTATAAATAATAATAGGGTGGGTTGGGGAAAAATACACCAAATGTAAGATAAGGACTATAGTTAGCAATAAAAATTTTTAAAATTATTTTAAAAAGGAATTTTTAAAAAGATTTATTTTATTTATTTCTCTCCCCTTCCTCGCCCCCCATTGTCTGCTCTCTGTGTCCATTTGTTGTGCATTCTTCTGTGTCTTCTTGCATTCTTGTTTGCGGACTGGGAATCTGTGACTCTTTTCGTTGTGTCATCTTGCTGTGTCAGCTCTCCGTGTGTGCGGCGCCATTCCTGGGAGCTTTTTTTGCATGGGGCGGCTCTCCTTGCGGGGTGCACTCCTTGCACATGGGGCTTTTCCCCTATGCGGGGGACACCCCTGCGTGGCACGGCACTCCTTAAATTCAGTAGCACTGCATGTGGGCCAGCTCACCACACGGGTCAGGAGGCCCTGGGTTTGAACCCTGGACTTCCCATGTGGTAGGCGGACGCTCAATCAGTTGAGCCACATCTGCTTCCCAGCAATAAGATTTTGTTGAAATTCTTTCATAATTTGTAACAAATGTCTCACAACGATGCAAGGCGTTGGTGGAGGGTTAATGTATGGGACCCCTGTATGATGTTATGCATGTTTGCTTTGTGAGTTCACAACTTTTACTGTGCACTTATTATTTATGAATGTTCATGTATAAGTGATATAATAATAATAATAATAATAGGGTGGGTGGGGGAAAATACTTTGGTTAGTAGTATTTTGAGGATGCTCTTTAATCATTAGTTAAAAATGTTTCACAATAATGCAAGGTATTGGTGGTAGGGTGAGGTAAGAGAGCCCTGTATGATGTTATGTATGTTTGCTTTGTAAGTCCACAATTATTACTCTACATTTATTGTTTATGTATGTTTATTTATGAGTGCTATACTTCAATAAATTAAAAAAAAACATTGTGCTAAGTGAAAGAAACCAGAGACAAAGTACTATATGTTGTATGATTCCATTTATATAAAATGTAAATATAAATCAGTTTATAAAGATGACATTAGATATTAGTGGTTATGCAGAGCTGAGGAAGGACTGCTAAGGGGTGTAGAGGTTTTCTTTTTGGAGTAATGAAATTGTTCTAAAATTTTTTATTGTTATGAATGCATAACACTGTGATTATACTAAAGGTCATTGATGATATACTTCGGATAGATCATATGGCATGTGAGTATATCTCTACAAAACTGATTAATAAATAAATAAATAAATAATTGTTCAAGAATAGCCAGAAATATAGCTATATACAGCAGGGCCAGCATAGAGAGATTGAGAGATGAAGAATTTTCTTGTTTGTTTTCATTTATTATTATTATTATTCAAAGAATGAAAATTTCTAATAATGATTGAAGTGATGGATGCACAACTATGTGATTATACCAAATATCGTTCATTGTACACTTTGGATGAATTGTATGCTCTATTAATATGCATCAATATATATATTTTAAGTACTACATGTTGTTTGATTCTATTAATATAAAATGTAAATATAAATCAAGTTATAAGATGAAATTAGATTAGCTGTTATTAGGGCTGGGAAATGATAGAGGATTAAGAGGTGACTGCTAAGGGGTGTGGAGGTTTTCTTTTTGGAGTAATGAAACTGTTCTAAAATTTTTTGTGGTGATGAATGCACAACACTGTGATTATACTAAAAGTCATTGATTGTATACATTGGGTAGATCCTATGGTATATGAATACATCTCAATAAAACTGCTTTTAAAAAGGAGTATGTTGTTTAATCTCCATAGGGTTATGAATTTTCCCTTTTTGTACCCATTATTGAATTCCAGCTTCATTCTGTCATGATCAGAGAAAGTGTTTTGTATAACTTCAATCTTTTTAAATTTATTGAGACTTTTCTTATGACCCAATATATCGTCTATCCTGGAGAAGGATCCATGAGCTCTTGAAAAGAAAGTATATCCAGCTGTTTTGGGGTGCAATGTTCATTAAATGTCTGTTAGGTCTGGTTCATTTATCATATTATTTAAGCTGTTTCTTTATCCTCTGTCCAGATGTTCTATCCAATGCCAAGAGTGGTGTATTGAAATTCTCAACTATTACTGTAGAGACTTCTATTTCTCCCTTCAGTTTTGCCAGTGTATGCCTCATGTATCTTGGGGCACCCAAGTCAAGTGCATAGATATTTATTATAGTCATTTCTTCTTGATGAAGTATCCTTTTTATTAATATATAATGACCTTCTTCATCCCTTATAAGAGTTTTGCATTTAAAACATATTTTGTCTGATATCAGTATCGCTACTCCCAGATCCTTTTTGGTTGCAATTCATGTGGAATATCTTTTTCCAACCTTTCACTTTCAACCTGGTTGTGGCCTTATGTCTGAGGTGAGTGTATTGTAGACAGTGTATAGAAGGCTTGTATTTTTTTAATCCATTCTGTCCATCTCTCTCCTTTTTTTCAGGAGGGACCAGGGATTGAATCTGGGGACCTTGCACATCGGAAGAAGGCACTCGACCATTGAGCTACACCCACTCCACTAGTCTACGTCTTTTTTCATTGTTGTCTATGTGTTTTGATTGGGAAATTCAATCCATTAACACTTAATGTTATTACTGTAAAGGCATTATTTACTTCATCTAGTTCATCCATTGGCTTTGTGTTGTTGTATCTCACCATTATCTGTCTTTTTACCCTTTAATTTATCCTTCCCAATAATCTTCATTTCTACATGCCTCTTCAAGTCTCTCACCCTTGTTTTTTCCTTTCAGGCTGCAGCACTCTCTTTAGTATCTCTTGTAAATGTGGTCTTTTGGTAACATACTCTCCTGGTTTCCATTTGCTGTGAAGACTTTACTCACCCTCCTTTTTGAAGGACAGTTTCCATGGATACAGAATCCTTGACTGGCAGTTTTTCTCTTTCAGTACCTTAAATACATCATACCACTTTCTTCTCGCCTCGTGGATTCTGATGAGAGATTGGCACTTAATCTTCTTGAGGTTCCCCTGCATGTGATGCTTTGCTTTTCTCTTGATGCTTTCAGAATCCTCTCTTAGCTCTGATATTTGTCATTCTCAATAGCAGGTGTCTCAGAGTAGGTCTATCTGGATTTATTCTGTTTGGGGTGTGTTGTCCTTCTTGGATATTGATATTTATGTCTTTTGTAAGGGTTGGGAAGTTTTCAGTCAATATTTCCTCAAATATTCTTTCTGCTCCTTTTCCACTGTCTTCTCCTCCTGGGACACTGACAACGCATGTCCCAGAGCCTCTTTTCCATTTTTTCCATTCTTTTCTCTTTCTGTTCTCCTGTCTTTTCCAGTTCAGATGTTCTGTCCTCGAAATCACTAACTCTGTCTTCGAACAATTCGTCTGCTGTCATGTGCCTCTAATGTATTTTTTTAAAGATTTATTTATTGATTTATTTATCTCCCCTTCCCCACTCCCCTGTTGTCTGCTCTCTGTGTTCATTCACTGCATGTTCTTCTGTGACCGCTTCTATCCTTAGCAGCAGCACCAGGAATCTGTGTTTCTTTTTGTTGCGTCATCTTGCTGTGTCAGCTCTCCATGTGTGCGGCACCATTATTGGGCAGGCTGCACTTTCTTTTGCGCTGGTGTCTCTCCTTATGGGATGCACTCCCTGTGCGTGGGGCTCCTCTACACGGGGGACACCCCTGCGTGGTGCGGCACTCCTTACACGCATCAGCACTGCACATGGGCCAGCTCCACACGGGTCAAGGAGGCCCGGGGTTTGAACCATGGACCTCCCATGTGGTAGGCGGACGCCCTAACCACTGGGCCAAGTGCGCTGCCCGTGCTGCCCCTTTCCACATCGAAGAACCGAGAGCTCCTGACGAGGAAGCCTGTGCCGCCTCCGCATCTGCCTGTCTGACTGGCAGGGAAGGAAAAGAACTTGCATGTTGGCGAAGGACGACTGAAATCTAGGGTAAAAGCAAAAGCTGGTCCAAGTTGTCCTACAGGCTGTATAACGCAGTTTAATCAGAGTGCCATTTTTTTGTTGTTCAAATGATTTTAATGACTGTAATGCACAATTTTTAGAATATGTAAATAAAGTTTTAAAACCTAAAAAAAATCCCACCAAAAACCTTATGGGATACAGTGAAGGCAGTGCTGAGAGGGAAATTTATACCTCTAAATGCCTATGTTAAAAAAGAAGAAAGAGCTAAAATCAAAGATCTAACTGAACAACTAGAGAAACTGGAAAAAGAACAGCCAACCAATCTCAAAGCAAGCAGAAGGAAAAAAATAACAGAGCAGAAATAAATGAAACTGAGAACAAATAACATAGAGAAAATCAACAAAACCAAATGCTGGTTCTTTGAGAAGACCCATCTACCATGCGTATATTCCAGAGCCTTCCACAGCGGAGCCAGGTCTGCCCCCCACCACCGTCTGTGCCATAACCACCTGGCTGCGTCCGGCTTTGCTTATAGCCTTGTCTGATTTGCAATTAGTTGAGGTTGGACAAGATGTTCACCAGCTCAGCCCCAGCTCGGCTGTGGGGGACATCAAGGGGAAAAGGCACCCGTTCTCCATGGCTGTAGGTGAGGAGGGGCGTGCACACGGGGGCAGGCATGCTGTTGTCAGCAAGGGCTTGCTGCCCACATGCAGAGGCCAATACGATGACATCGGATTCTGAGAAGAGAGCTGTACTGCCAGGCCAGCGGGTAGGGAGACGGGCGCTGCGGGTCGCTCTGTCTCCAGGGCGGCGGCGCGCTGAGGGAGACTATGGGAATGGGAGGAGGGGTGGCAGGGTGACTTGGCCTTGTCCGAATGAAGCCGGCCAGTAAGACAGGGAATTAATAGATGGAGCTGGACCCTGGCAGGGAGTCCTCGTGGACATCAGCAACCCCCACGATGGCTGCTGGAAGACCCTTCCCAAGATTCTGCCCCTCAGAACAAAGACTTCCTCTGGAAGCCAGGAGAAGCCCGGGATATTCCCAAGGACGTTATCATCGGGCCCTCCTGGGAGACGGATGAGAGAAATAAGCAATCAAAGCGGTAAACAGCTTGATACCCCTCCCCTGCCCTTTGCAAAAAGCATGGGATAATCAGCTCAAAGGGCCTTAGCCCTCTCTCGCCTGCGGACCGGTGCTTCCCTCTGCGCGCCCTTCTGCCATTTTCCTCTGCCATGTGGCCCCGCAAATGAACCCTGGCATTTATAATCTATAACGGGAAACTGTAGCCTGTAAAGCAGCCCTCTTGATCACTTTTCAGCTCCGTCCTCTCTACCTGGGGCCCCTGCTCTGTTATTTTCTCCCATTTCTCGTCCCTCCCTGCCTGAATAAATTCCTGGCCTAACTCGCCCCGCGTGCTCTAGAAATTCCTTTCTGCAGCACAGCCAAGAACTAGATAAAGTCTGGTAACACAAACGGGTGACTACAAAGCTGCCCACGCACGGCGAGTGGATTTTAGGCCACGTCCTCCTTCTGGAAGGGCCTCTTGCAGTTGGTCTGCTTCCGCAGCCTCCCCGCCCTCATCGCGGTTCCGAGGAAGGTGACGTCCGTCCCGGGGTCTCTGGGGTCGCCGGGGGACGACGGTCTTTCTGCGCACGCTCAGGTCCCGTGCCCTGCGGGTAAGCAGCTCTGAGACCGGGCCAGGCCTGCAGGAAGGGGTTCGGCCGCCCCCGGCGTCCCTCCCGCGCGCGGAGCCCGGGAAAGGCTGCCCTGCGCTGTCTGGGACACGCGACGGGAAGCGCCTGCTCTGAGAGAGGGAACAACCGCGGCCCCGCGGCCCCTCAGGAGGGCGGGCGCCGGCTGGGAGGGCCGCCCCCGGACCTCCGGGCCGCCCGCGCCGCCGCTCCCGCACGTCTGCTGCAGCCACGCTCGGGGCCAAGGCGCCGTCGTCTCTCTCCCGCCCCTCCACCCGCCGGGCGCCTCGGCCCCTCGAGCCCCCGCCGCGGCAGGGAGCCCGGGAGACCCTCTGCTCACCCAGCAGCCTCCGCGGCGGGGCGGGGCCGCGGCCTGGGGGCGGGGCCACCGCTCGGGGGCGGGGCCGGGCACGCGCGAGCTGACTGCGGGCGGGGCTTCTGGGCGCGGCGAGGATGGGGCCGGGGCTACTGGGTAAGGGCGGGGCAGGGGCGGGACCGTCGCTCATGGGCGGGGCCGGGCACGCGCGAGCTGACTGGAGGCGGGGCTTCCGGGCACGGACGAGGCTGGGGGCGGGACCGCCGCTCGTGGGCGAGGCCTGGCACGCGCGGGCGGGGCCGGGGGCGGGGCCTCTGGGCGCGGGCGGGGCCGCGGGGCGGGGCCGCGGGGCGGGGCCGGGGCCGCGGGGCGGGGCCGCGGGGCGGGGCCGCGGGGCGGGGCGCGCCGGGAAAAGTTCCGGAAAGCCCGCGGGCGGCGCCGGGCGGCGCCGGGCGGCGCGGGGCGGAAATTCCCGGGCCGCAGCCATGGCGTCGGGGGGCCCCGGGCGGGCGGGAGGAGGGCCCGCGCTCGGCGGCCGCCGCGCTCTGCGGCCTGTACCACGAGGCCGGGCAGCGGCTGCGGCGCCTGCAGGCCCAGCTGGCCGCCCGGGACGCGCTGGTGGCCCGCCTGCAGGCCCGCCTGGCGGCGCTCGAGGCGGAGGCGGCGCCGTCGCTGGTGGACGCGCTGCTGGAGCAGGTGGCGCGCTCCCGGGAGCAGCTGCGGCGGCAGGAGGGCGGCGACGGCGCGGCGGCGCTGCGCCAGGTGAGGGCGGCGGCGCCGGCAGGGGCTTCCGCGCCTCAGGGGCGTGCGGGCGTGTGCGGGGCCGGGCCCGGGGTGCGGGGGTGCGGCCTGGCCCTCGCGGCCCCTCCCCCGCCCCAGCCCCCCGCCCCTGCCGCGGCCCGGGCCCGGCTCCGGGGCGGGTGTGGCCGGGGCGCCCCGAGTGCGGGGCTGCGAGGGCTGCGCCCCTCGCCTGGGGAAGCTCCGCAGCCCTCGTGGGGCCGCTCGTGGGGCCGCCCGTGGGGCCGCCCGTGGGCTCTGCGCGCACGTGGGCGCCCCCCGGGGCCGGCCGGGCGGGGGAGGGCCCAGGGAGGCTGCGCGGGGGCTCCCCGAGACTCCCGGCGGGGCTCCGCGGGGGCGGCGCGGGCAGCGGGGGTTCCCGGGCGGGCCGCGCTGCCACACTCGGGGGCGAGGCCAGTCAGGCGGGGTCGCGGGCCCTCGGGCGCTGGGCCAGCCGGGCCCCCGAGGGGCGGTGTGTGCCCCCTTCGGCCGCCCCTGCCGTGGCAGTGTCACGGGGGCGTCTCCCGCTCCGGGTTGAGATCCGGAGGCCCGGGGCCTGGTGAGTCCTCGCGTCGCCCACTGGCTGTTTCCCGGGGTCCCCGGGGGCGTGGGGGGAGCCGTGCGCCCCGCCTGCTGCCCCGTGCCCCGGCGGAGAGGAGGCTGAGACATCACCCCGGGAGAGGCGGGAGCCGGCGCCTCCCCCGCGAGCCTCGGTTTACCCGTCTGTAAAACGGGGAGAGGGTGGAAGCTGGCACGAGGGTGTGCGGATGGCGCAGGCTGGTGCCAGGGGCGCGCGAGGAGCGCGGCTGCGCCTGCGCCACGGGGTCACGAGGCCCGAGATGGTCGTGGAATTAAATTTGGGACTGCTCTGAGCCGCCCTAGTGGGTGCTGCCTGGGGAGCCCCAGCTTGTCCCGTGGGCCGCGGCCGCTTTTCTTCCTGGCGCCGACTGGAGCAATCTTAACATGAAGAGAAAACGTACGTTGGGGCGGCGCCGTACTCGCTGCAGGCTTGCACCCCGCACACGCTCTGGAGGCGCCCTTGGCAGAGGTCCCCACGCAGTCAGCCGCCCCAGGGAACAGTGGGGTGCGTCCACGTTGTTGGTGTCAGCACCCGATTCCCCTTTAGGCCTGGCTACTACGCCTGTGTGCGCCCAGACCTTACGCCTCGTTGTTCGTCCAGTCATCTGTCTTGGACACTTGGGTGGCTTCCACCTTTTAGCAAATTCGAATAATGCTGTCATGAACACTGGTGTACAAAAATCTGTTTTGAGTCCCTGCTTTCAGTTCTTTTGGGTATGTATCTAGAAGTGGAATTGCTGGGTTATGCCGTAATTCTGCCTGACACTCCGAGGAACTGCTACAGTGTTCCACAGTGGTTGCACCATTTTCCATTCCCACCAGCAGTGTGAACGTTCTAGTACATGCACGTCTTCACCAGTATTTATTTTACCTTTATTCATTTATTTATTTTAGTAGGTACCAGAGGTTGAACCCTGGCCCTTGTACATGGGAAGCAGTTGCTCAACTACCATGCTACACCCACTCTATTTTACTTTTTTTTTTTTCTCTTCCTCACCCCTGCCCTGCTGTTCTTGCTGTCTGTGTCCATTCGCTGTGTGATCTTATGTATGTTTCTCTTTTTGTCTTCTCTTCTAGTCTTTCTCCAGGATTCACTGGGATTTGATCCTGAGGACCTCTGATGTGGAGAGAGGTTCCCTGTCAGGTGTGCCAACTCAGTTCCTGGTCTCTGCTATGCTTCACCTTGACTCTTCCCTTCATCTCTCTTTTGTTGTGTTGTCATCTTGATGTGTGACTCACTTGAGCAGGCACTGGCTCACCATGCGGGCACTCACTCTTGCACAGGCACTGGCTCACTGCACAGGCACTGGCTCACTGTGCAGGCATTCACAAGGGCACTCGGCTCGCCACACGGACACTGGCTCACGTGCAAGTGCACTCTCTTTTCCTTTTCACCAGGAGGCCGCAGGGATGGAACCCAGGCGGAGGCCTTATCATTTCATTTGAGCCATATCCACTTCCCTTTACATATTTACATCCTTTTATATATTTATTTTTTAAAGATTTATTTTTCTCCCCTTTGCCCCCCACCTTGGTTGTCTGTTCTTTGTGTCTATTTGCTGCATCTTCTTTGTCCGCTTCTGTTGTGGTCAGCGGCACGGGAATCTGTTTCTTTTTGTTGCATCATCTTGCTGTGTCAGCTCTCCCTGTGTGTGGCACCATTCCTGGGCAGGCTGCACTTTCTTTCGCCCTGGGC
The DNA here is from genome assembly GCF_030445035.2 of Dasypus novemcinctus. Classification (NCBI taxonomy): domain Eukaryota; kingdom Metazoa; phylum Chordata; class Mammalia; order Cingulata; family Dasypodidae; genus Dasypus; species Dasypus novemcinctus. Next base: position 206,684,216 of record NC_080673.1, read on the forward strand.
GGCTCTCCTTACGGGGTGCACTCCTTGTGTGTGGGGCTCCCCTACGCAGGGACACCCCTGCATGGCACAGCACTCCTTGTACGCGTCAGCACTGCGCATGGGCCAGCTCCACACGGGTCAAGGAGGCCTGGGGTTTGAACCGCGGACCTCCCATGTGGTAGGCGGACGCTCTAACCACTGGGCCAGGTCTGCCGCCCTGTTTATATTCTTTTAAATAGCCATCATAGTGAGTATGAAGTCGTAACTCATGGTGGTTTGATTTGCCTTTCCTTAATGACTAATGGTATTGAACATTTTTTCATGTGTTTATTGGCCATTTCTTTTTGTTTTAATTGATCTTATTGATACAGAGTCATAAAACATACAGTCCATCCAGAGTGTACAGTCAGTGGTATTTGGTATAATTACAGAGTTCTGTTTTCATGTCTTCAATCAATATTATAGTATTTTCACTATTCCAATAATAATTAAAAAAAACACAAAAAAATTCTAACCCTTAATAATCTATTTCTCAATCCCTTATTCTTTCGCTGCTAAACAGTTAGCTCTTCTGATTCTAATTTGTATTTATAGTTTGTAGACTCAGTCAAATCATATGTAGTACCTATTTGTTTAGTGTCTTTCACTTAGTATATTTCCTTTTTTTATCCTTAATAGAAGATTATTAATATATTACTATGCAGTATTGCTTTGGTTATATTTTTGCCTGCTATTAATATCTTGTAACATTAACATATTTTTGTTCAGTTTCAAAGGAAAAGTCTTTATATGCGCGATTACTTAACCATTTGAGCCACATCCGCTCGCTGGGTTGAGTTTTGTGGTTTTCTTTGGGTGGTATTGACCTTAACAACATTGTCTCCTCATCCACGGACCTGGACTGTCCTGCCATTTATTTAGGTCTTCTTTAATTTCTATCGGCAATGTTGTGTAGTCTTCAGCATATATGTCTTTCACTTCCTGGGCTAAATTTATCTTTAGAGATTTTATCTTCGAGATGCTTTTATAAATGGAATTGTGTTCCTAACAGCTGTTCATTGCTGGGGTGTGGAAACAGCTGATTTTAGGTGTTGATCTTGAACTCTACAACTTTGCTAGATTTGTTTATTAGCTCTAATAAGTTTTACTTCTTTTCCAATTTGGATGCCTTTTTTTGTTTTCATCCCAAATTGCTCTGGCTAGAACTTCTAGTACGTAGTTGACTTGTCTTTGATTACTTACTGCAGATCTGGGCTTCCTCAGGACGTTTCTGTGGCTTTAGTTTGTGCCTTCGAGTGGGTCATCCTTTCCTGTTTCTCTGTGTGCCTTGTGATTTTTTGCTGAAATCTGGACATTTAAATATTTCAGTGTGTTTAATCACATTCTCCACTTCCCCAGGGTATGCCTTTTTTTTTTTTTTTTTTTTAAATTGTAGGCGGTATCAGTCAATTTGTTTAGTGACTTTTTCCCAAGCTATTTTTGCAAAGTCTGTTTCTTGTCGTCCGGGTCACTGAACTCTCAGCTCCTTTGGCTTGTGTTCAGCTAGTTTTGGCACAGATTTCCTTTAAGGCCAGGAGCGCAGGGAAACTTGGCCTCTGCTGGTGCTGGCCAGCTGGCTCCCGCCACCGCTGTCCTCAGCACGTGGCCGCCCTGGCAGCGTGTGGCTGTCCCCTGCGGCCGCTGACGGTCTCCTCAGGCCTCTTCTGCTTGTCTTGCGCTGGCCGTGCACGCGGTGCTCAGAATTCCCCCAAGTGCACGGGGTCCCTGTATTAGTCAGCCAGAGGGGCGCTGACGCAAAATACCAGAAATGGTTGGTCTTTATAAAGGGCATTTCTTTGGGGGAGGAGCTTACAGATACCAGGCCATAAAGCATACGTTACTTTCCTCACCAAAGTCTATTTCCACGTGTTGGAGCAAGACGGCTGCCGACGGCTGCGAGGGCTCAGGCTTCCTGGGTTCCTCCCTCCCAGAGTCTTGCTTCTCTCTGGATTCAGGGTTCCTTCCCAGGGCTGGCTTCTCTTTCCTCTGTGAGCTTCTTGGGGCACCAGCTTAAGGCTCCACCATCAAACTCCAACATTAAAAACCCTCCACTCTGTCCTCTGCCATGCCTTGTATCTGTGAGTCCCCACCCACCAAGGGGCAGGGACTCAACACCCTAATGACGTGGCTCAGTCAAAGTCCCAGATACAGACCAGATCACAAACAGAATCCAGTATCTGTTTTTGGAATTTATAACCACGTCAAACAGCTACAGTCCCCGGACCCAGGAAACTCCGGTGTCCGCCTCAACGTGCACTCCCGCGCGGCGTGGGCCGCTTGCCCTCGCGGTGCTTCCCTGCAGCCCCGCCACTCGCCCGCTGTGGCCACGTTAGGCCAGGGAAGCGGGGACTCGTGGCCGGCTGGGCAGCCCCGGGTGGGTGGGGAGAGACAGCCCCCACACGACCTTGCTCTTAAGGGCCGTGCTGCGCTTTGTGCCGGGACCTGCGCTGGCCGCCCCCAGGCCGTGCGACTGGGCTGGGAGGGCCGGGCCAGGGCGGCAGCCAAGTGGCCCCCGGCGGCCTTGTACTGGGGTCCGTGTGCTCCCGGTGCTCTGACCCTCCAGCCGTCTCCCAGGGTTCTGGGACCGCTGCTCACTTCCTGCCCGTGGGACGGGCTGGGATGCCCCAGGAGCTTCCCGTACGCCACCGCTGGGGCCAGGGGCTGCTCTCCCCTGGCCCGGCTCTCGCCCCCGGCCCCGTGTGGGTGCCGGCCCACACCAGCCCCTCTTGAGGCTGATGCCGCATGGTCCTCACGATGGGGCTTCTGCTGTCCTCTTTCATCTGCTCTAGAGCGAAGCCGAGGAGGGTGGGAGGAGGGACTAGCAAGGCCCGGCCAGCCCTCCCGGGGCATCTCGTCTCTGGCGCCCCAGGTGTAGCCTCAGCAACCTGAGGGGAGGCTGGTGGCACTGGCGTGCTGCCAAGACACAGATGCCAAAGTGACAGGAAGCCCGAGGAGCTCTCCCGCTGGCACAGTGCCAAGGAGCGAGCCCCAGCCCTCGGTCGACTGCCGTGGATGGCGGGGTCACTCGTTGCTCCTGATTTCAAAATCGCTCTCCAGCTTGGATCAGTCTCCCAGGTAGCAATCCCATAACTTGGAATATTATTCAAACAAAATATACGTACGGCCTGCCCAGCATGAACAGGGAACCCTAAGCTAGAGCAGGGCCCATCCTTAACGGTCCATTTATAAAGCGGGCGCTCGTCAGTGTGACAAGCTGCGCCGGTGCAGGGTGTTAATCGTGCGCTCGTCAGTGTGACAACCTGTACCGGTGCAGGGTGTTAATCGTGCGCTCGTCAGTGTGACAAGCTGCGCCGGTGCGGGGTGTTAATCGTGCGCTCGTCAGTGTGACAAGCTGCGCCGGTGCAGGGTGTTAATCGTGCGCTCATCAGTGTGACAACCTGTACCGGTGCAGGGTGTTAATCGTGTGCTCGTCAGTGTGACAAGCTGCGCCGGTGAGGGGTGTTAATCGTGCGCTCGTCAGTGTGACAAGCTGCGCCGGTGCAGGGTGTTAATCGTGCGCTCGTCAGTGTGACAAGCTGCGCCGGTGCAGGGTGTTAATCGTGCGCTCGTCAGTGTGACAACCTGTACCGGTGCAGGGTGTTAATCGTGCGCTCGTCAGTGTGACAAGCTGTACCAGTGCAGGGTGTTAATCGTGCGCTCGTCAGAGTGACAACCTGTGCCGGTGCGGGGTGTTAATCGTGCGCTCGTCAGTGTGACAACCTGTACCGGCGCGGGGTGTTAATCGTGCGCTCGTCAGTGTGACAAGCTGCGCCGGTGCAGGAGGGTGTTAATCGTGCGCTCGTCAGTGTGACAAGCTGCGCCGGTGCAGGGTGTTAATCGTTGCGCTCGTCAGTGTTGACAACCTGTACCGGTGCAGGGTGTTAATCGTTGTGCTCGTCAGTGTGACAAGCTGCGCCGGTGCGGGGTGTTAATCGAGCGCTCGTCAGTGTGACAAGCTGCGCCGGGACAGGGTGTTAATCGTGCGCTTGTTGGTGTGACAAGCTGCGCCGGTGCAGAGTGTTAATGCTGACGGCACACGGGGATCCTGTGTTTTATGCCTGACGGTGCTGTAAGCCCACAACTCCTCGAATACAAATATGAATGCAAGACGCCTGCGCGGAGGGAGCCCCAGGCTCCTGGGGGCCTCCCCCCTCTCCTGGAGCCGACGGCTGCGTCTCCTTCCGCGGCCGCGCAGCGTGAGAGGTGCGGTGGGGTGGGCCGGGGTGGCGGGGCGGCTGGTGTCCGCTCCTGTCCCTGAGCTCCCGGCATTTCTTAGCTCCAGCCTCAAACACAGCCCCGGGCCTGCCCCTTCCAGGAATCGAGGCTCTGGGGCCCCTGGCAGCGTGCCCACAGGTGGAGGAGTGCGCGTTTTTGTGACGGGAGCCTGGGGGCAGCTGCAGTGCCTGTCGGCAGGAGGCGTGTTGGGGAACCTGCAGCTGAGGGGTGGAGCGCGAGGCCACGGCTCAGAGCGGGCAGGCGGACGTGGCTCAGGTGTGGGGCCTCCGCCTGCCACGTAGGAGGACCCAGGGTCGATGCCTGGGCCTCCTGGTGAAAAAGAAGAGAAAGTGGTGCCCGCGTGCGTGCGCACGGAGGGCCAGAGCCCGCGTGGAGAGCCAGAGCCCGCGCGGTGAGCCAGTTCCTGTGCAAGAGAGTCACGCAGAAAGATGCAATAAGAGACGAAGGGGAGAGTCAAGGTGAAGCACAGCAGGAGAAACAGAGACAGCAAAAACAGCAGGGCAGGGTGAGAGAGAGCGAGGCAGGTCTCTCCTCTGCGGAGTCGCGTTCACTGTGGAGGAGACGCAAGCCACAGGTGACGGCGTGAATTTGGTGGATCCCAAAAGAAATTGGTTTTGAGCTCAGCATCCTGTGGGTGCGGGGCCCTCTCCCGCTTGGATTCCGAGGGACCGTGGCGGGGCCCGATGCTTGGCTCGTGATGGGCCTTTGTGGAGGCGCCGCAGCCCGCGCTGCGCCCTCCTGCTGGGCCTTCCGTGAACAGGAGAGGGCAGAGGAAGGAGGCGCCCTCCCGGCCGCCGAGGCGGGAGCAGAAGCCCGGAGAGGCGGGGGGCGGCGCGGGGCGGCGCGGGGGCGGCGCGCGGGCCTCGGTCGAGCCCGGGAGGGCACAGTCCCTGGACTGAGGGCGGAGGCCGCTGCCCCTGGGAAGCGATGTGGGAGCTTATTTCCGTTTCTCCCCTTTCTGAATATTTGGATTTTTGCTCACCAGGCACGTGTTTTATGCTTTAAAAAGTCACGGGCTCCGTCGGCGGCCCGGCCTAGCCCTGACCAGAAGGTTCTGGGTTCCTGCCGGCCGCACCTCCTCAGGTCGAGTGTGCGGCGCCCCCTCTTTCCCCCCTGCGGATCCCCCCCCCCCCCCCCCCCCCCCCCCCCCCCCCACCCCCCCCCGGGCAGGGGCCCTGCCCAGGCCTCTGACCGCGGTGGATTGCACATCCAGGGCCAGGGTGAAACACCTCAGTTGTTTAAGGAGTTTTCCCTCTTTTTGTAGAAGTGATTGGGCGGCGGTAAGTGTCGGTCATAGTGGAAATACAGATCTCGGTTGGTGGCAGTGCTTGGATGTGTGCTCATCGCTTCTAACAAACTGACCACACGAACAAAAGATGTTATCAAGAAGGGAGAGGGAAACGGACTTTGGCCCAGTGGTTAGGGCGTCCGTCTACCATATGGGAGGTCCGCGGTTCAAACCCCCGGGCCTCCTTGACCCGTGTGGGAGCTGGCCATGCGCAGTGCTGATGCGCGCAAGGAGTGCCGTGCCACGCAAGGGTGTCCCCCGCGTGGGGGAGCCCCACGCGCAAGGAGTGCGCCCGTGAGGAGAGCCGCCCAGCGTGAAAAGAAAGAGCAGCCTGCCCAGGAATGGCGCCGCCCACACTTCCTGTGCCGCTGAGAACACAGAAGCGGACAAAGAAACAAAAGCAGACAAAGAAACAAGACGCAACAAATAGACACAAGAACAGACAACCAGGGGAGGGGGGGGAATTAAATAAATAAATAAATCTTAAAAAAAAAAAAAAAAAGAAGGGAAAATGGGGGGAGGGGGCCTATACGGGAATCCCTGATGTTTTGATCTATAATTTTCTGTAATCTAAAACTGTCAAAAATAAAGTTAAAAGTTAAAAAAATAACTGGGGTGGGATTTCCACCCCTTTTTTCCACAAGTGTTGGAATTGCCACACTTAAACCTGGAATTGTGATCTTGTTCATGACAGTGAAGTTTTCGGTGGCGTTTGGGAGGGAACATCGTAAGGCTGGAGTCCACGTCATGGCCTCCACGGTGGGTGCGTCCGACGCGGGGCGCCCCCTGGCGCGGCTTTGGCCCCGGGCCCTGTGCTGCCTCTGACTGGGTGTTCTGCCTTCTGCTTAGGAGATCGGGCAACTTAACGCGCGCCTGGAGCAGAGCGAGCGGGAGCTGCAGGAGCTGCTGAGCCAGCCGCGGCCCGAGGCGCAGACCCCCGAGGCGGCCGCCCTGGAGGTGGCGGCCCTGCGGCGGAGCCTGGCCGAGAAGGAGCGCGCCCGGGCGGCCGGCCACGTGCTGTGCCGCTCGCTGGCTGACGAGGCGCACCAGCTGCGCAGGGCGCTGGCCGCCACGGCCCGCATGTGCCAGCACCTGGCGCGCTCTCTGGAGGAGCGGCGGGCGCCGGCGGGGCCTGAGGAGGGGCCGGGCGAGGTGGGCCAGGTGGGGAGGTGGGGAGGTGGGGAGGTGAGGGAGGTGGGGAGGTGGGGAGGTGAGGAGGTGGGCAGGTGGGGAGGTGGGGAGGTGAGGGAGGTGGGGAGGTGGGGAGGTGGGGAGGTGAGGGAGGTGGGCAGGTGGGGAGGTGGGGAGGTGGGGAGGTGAGGGAGGTGGGCAGGTGGGCAGGTGGGCCAGGTGGGGAGGTGGGGAGGCCACTCCCAGATCCTAGCCCTGCTCTAGCTGGGGGGTAGGAGGGGTGGGGGGGAGGGAGGGAGCTGTGCGGCAGAGCCTGGGTTTCTTCTAGAAAGATCCAGTGTGATGGGAGAGATGGGCGCCGGCAGCTCCAAGTGAGGCAGGAGCAGCTGGGGGGCGCGGCTGCCCGCAGGTGCAGCCGAGGGAGCTGAGGCAGCGCTGCCGCAGGAGGGAGGCCAGGCCCGAGCCCGGGGCTTGTGCCGCCCGCGCGGCCCGAGCTTGGGCGCTGGCCCGGCTTCTGGTCTCGTGTGGAACGGGCCGGGTGGGTGGCCCGATGGGGCCTCGTGTTCAGTGGGCCCCGGGTCCCCACCAGGGAGGAGGCCAGCGGGGGCTGGGGCTGCCGGGGTAGGGGCAGCGGGAGAGGATGGTGGGGGCTCGGCGCGCCCGCCTGCCGGGCACCTCCGCCCGCTGCCTGGGACGTGCTGAAGACCCTGCGGCCCGGGCCGCGCTCGCTGTGCCTGCGGTGACGCGAGACTCTCGCTGTCCTTGTGTCCCCGCAGGGCGCGGCTGGGGCCGCCGCGGCGCGGGCCGCCGTCCAGAAGCTAGAGGAGGAGAACCGCCTGCTGAGGGAGAAGGTCGTGCACGTGAGTGCCTCCGCGGCTGCGCTCGGGCGGCTGCTTCCCGGGCGGCCCCCGCCTGCTGCCCAGACCCAGAGCTCGGCCTCGTGGCTGCCAGGACTTGGGGGCGGGCTGCCCCCTCCACCCCCCGGAAGCAGTTCTCGTGCCACTGGAGGGAGCGTCGGGGTCGCGGCAAGCAGAGCCGTGTGAGCGCGGCGGGGGCGGGAACGCGTGGGCCCGAGGTTTGCCCGTCAGCGTCGTCGGGGTCCGCACCACTGTCGATTCCCAGACCTTTTGCAGCGACCCGCCCGGAAACGCTGCCCCCGTTCAGCTGCCCTCGGCCGGCCCCCATGACCCGCGTTTGAATCTGCCCCCGGGTAGTTGGCGTGCCCTGGCGGTTTCCTGCCGGCGGGACGGCGCCGTTTGTCTGTCGTGTCTGCCTTATTTCGCTCCCTGTGCCGTCTTCGGGGTCCATCGCGACACCCGGTGTCAGGGCTTTGTTCCTCTCCAGGGCTGAGCGATGCGCCTTGGCGCGTCGGCACCACGTTGGGTTGACCCTCCCTCGGCTGGAGGCCGCTGCGGGGCGCGTCCCTAGGGTGAATTGCCGGGCCGGGGTAATTCTGTCTGTAACTCCGAGGACCCTCCACTGTCGTCCTCAGCACCTGCTCAGTTTTGAGTCCAGCCTCCCCCTCTCCCCCGCGCTGAGGCTTGTCATGCTCTGATGAGCCACCTGGGCCCGTCCATGGGGGCCGCCGCCTCCCGCCGCCCGCTGGGCAGAGGCCCCCGCGTCGTGCGCCCGGGGCCTCGGCTCTGCCGCGGTGGAGCCCCGGGCTGCGCCGAGCCCTGCGTGTCGCCCCCAGGTGGAGGACCTCAATGCCAAGTGGCAGCGCTACGACGCCAGCAGGGACGAGTACGTGCGGGGGCTGCACGCACAGCTCGGGGGGCTGCAGGGGCTCCCCGGGCCCGACGGGGCCTCCCCTCCCGAGCTCCTCAGGAAGGAGATCGCGCGGCTCAACCGACAGCTGGAAGAGAAAATGAACGACTGTGCCGAAGCGAGGCGGGAGCTGGCGGCCGTGCGGAGGGCCCGGGACGCGGCGCTGGAGCGCGTGCAGATGCTGGAGCAGCAGGTGGGTGCAGCGCTGGGGGCCTGGGTGGGCGGCGGGCCGCCGTGCCGGGTGCCGTGCCAGGTGGGGACCATACTGGGTGCCGTGCTGGGTGCCGTGCTGGGCGCCGTGCCGGGCCGCGGGGCCGACGTGCCTGGCCTCCCCAGGTCCTCGTCTACAGGGACGACTTCTCGTCGGAGCGGGCCGACCGGGAGCGGGCACAGAGCAGGATCCAGGAGCTCCAGGAGGAAGTGGCCTCCCTGCAGCAGTGGGCGGCCAGGGGACAGGTGGGCACCTGCGCACGGGCCCTCTCCTAGCTTTTTGGGTGTTTGCTCTCCTGAGGGGTTCCGGGCCTTTCTGAGCCTGCCAAGGCGCCGTTCTGCTACCAGGTGAGGGTGGCGCGAGGGCTGGGGGCTGGGGGGGCCTCCTGGTCAGCGGTGTCCTGTGGGGCGCGGGCGTGTTGGCAGGGGGGCTGTGCTGGGGGCTGTCCTCGGCCGTGCTGTGGTGGCTGGTCCTTCCGGCTGAGCCCTGCATGTGCCTGGAGGGCGGCCAGGCCGGTCAGCACAGCCGGGAGCGTCCCCGTGTCGGCGCCACGCGGCCAGCCCTCTGCCCGGTGGCCTCGAGTGCTTCGCAGAAACCCGGGGTCCCCCGCTCCTCCAGACGGCGGGCGTGGCCGGGCGCATCAGGCAGGAGGCCGGCCGCCGGCCTTGGGGAGCCTGGGGGCTGAGGGCCCCCCAAGGGCAGGCCATGCCAAGGGCCCAGGCCCACCTTTGTGCCCTCATGCCGTGGGGTGGGGGGGGTGTGCCAGGTCCCCCTCCCCCGCAGTGGCGCATGAGCCTGTCTCCCGGAAACGCGCTGCAGGCAGGGGTCCCACGTGACGCGAGGACGTCAGTCCATCCTGTTCATCGGTCCTCCACCACGGGTTCCGGGCACAGGAAGAAGGGGATGCGGGCAGGGGTCTCTGCAGGGCGCGGCTGACCTGGGCCTCTTTTCCAGGACTCTGGGGAGCCAGGCCTCCGTGGGATGCACCCAGGGGATGGAAGCCCCACGCATGTGGAGCCTGAAGCCTCGGAGTCCGCAGCGCCTGCCTGGAGGCCGCCCGCGGAGGGCGGGCGCCCCGGGGACCTCCAGTGTCCGCACTGCATGCGGTGCTTTGGCGACGAGCAGGGCGAGGAGCTGCTGGGGCACGTGGCCGAGTGCTGCCAGTGAGCGCCTGCTCGGTGCTGAGCGCCCTGTGGACGGGCGCCACGACCCGGGTCCCTGGAGCGGGCGGCGTCCTCCATCGGACCCGAGGTGGCAGCGCCGACCGTGCCAGCAAGGCCGCTGGGCCCCGCGCCCGCCTATACCGGGACCTCTGCGCAGCCCTTTGTTTGCATAATAAAGCGGACTCCTCGGAGATGCTTGGGGCCGGTGTCTGTGCTCCCGCCAGCCCGGGCCGGAGAGGCCTCGGGATTCCTCACGCAGGTTTCTCTCCCGTGCGAGGGAAGGGGTCAGGGCGACGTCTGACCCCGGGGCTGCACTCCAGGCTGCTCGGGCATCCCGGAGGGCTGGTCCTCGGAGCACACCGGCTCAGTGCGTCCGCAGCAGGGCAGGCAGGCCTCAGGGTTGGGGCAGGGTGGCTGCTGCCCGCTCTAGGCACAGCCAGGGTGGAGTGAGGATGGCAGGCCAGGCAGCCCCTGGCTCTGGGTGGCACGTGCCACCTGCCCGCCAGCAGCCAGGGGTGACCCTGTGTCCCCCAGCCCCTCCTGCACGGGCCGCCCGGGCTCCACCCTGGAGCGTGTTGCCCACCCAGCAGCAGTGCCCCCATTTGGGGACAAGTCGGGTGCTCGCAGTGGCCACGGTGGGGAGCCAAGAGTGGATGGCAGGTGTGTGTGTAGCCGTCTCATTCCGATGCCAAAACCTGAGAAAAAGGGCAACAAGGAAGGAAGGACGGGCCAGGTGGCCATCTCACGCGCGTAGCCTGGAACCTGAAACGGCGGCCGATGAGCTCCAGTGCCGGGAAGGACGCGGCGGGTCGGCGGGTCTTCGTTACAGGACGGCGAACGGGCTGGATGTGCGCGCCACGGCCGGCGCCGCACAACACGTGTCTGACCAGAGCCAGCGGCGCTCACGGTAAGGCCTTGGCAGGGCCCTGCGGGGGCAGGAGTCGTGCCAGCTGGGAAGGGGGCGGTTTTATGCCGAAAATCCTAAGGAAGCTTTTTTTAAAGATTAGAACTTACAAGTTAATAGGCTACTTGGAATCTGAGGATACAAAGTCAAGGCATGAAAAGACATTGTATTTCTAATTGTAGGAATTCATTGGAAAAGGACATTTTAGCAGTTCTGTTTAGAGTGGTGTGAAAAACAGAATGCTTAGAAAAAGAAATTTACCAGAAACTATGCAAAAAACTCTATAATAAAAACTCCAAATATTGCGGGGAGAAACTGAAGGACACGCGTAAACGCAGAAATGCTGTTCACAGGCTAGGACTCAGGAGAGTGGTCAGATCTCCCCAGCCATCTACAGATTGGGTGTAATCTCAGTCAAAATCCCGGGCTTGTGAACGCAACACGCTGACTTTAAAGTTTATATGAACTTGAAAGGCTCTAGAGTAGCCAAGAAAATCCTGATACAGTGGAAGTGGAGGACTGACCGTCCTCGATGTCAGGACTGACGGTGGCACCAC